>NC_056733.1:187811745-188161745 GCF_019279795.1 Protopterus annectens
AACCTAAATGTGATGACTGAAACAGTGAAACACGAAGAACATCTGAAAATGCCAAGAAGCAACAGAAAAACAGAAAAACTTCCTGAAAAGAGGATGGATTGGAATATGAAGATAAGCATCCTTGAGATCCAGAAACACCATATAGACCTGAAGGAGCAAGAAAGGAAACAGAATCAGAAGGGACAACATCCAAAGGAAGGTACCTTTCAAAAAGTGTTTAGATGAGAGAGGTCTAGAATAGGTCTCTGACTGCCCTCTTTTCTGGGGAGTATGACCCTTTCTCCCTTTGGGACACAGGCACCTCTTGAGTAGTACCCTGAGACAAGAGATCTTGAAGAACCTCTGGTAAAAAGGGAAGTTGTCCCCAAGGAGGTTGAGGAATGTCTATAAAAGGAGGATGGGATCTCCACAACATGATGTACCCTTGATGAATGATGAACAGAACCCAAGAATCCTGAGTGATCTGAAGCCAAACTGGAAGAGAAAGAGGAATGTGGCTGAAAAGAGATGGATAGCCACACAGTGCCTGGTTTGTCCATAGAGGAAGGCTTCGGACTCCCTGAAAACTGAAAAGCCTTACCAGGAGGAGCCCGTTTGCCACTCTTCTTACCTTTAGTAGAAGGACGAGATTGTCTATGAACAATGGCAGGCTTAGTGAGATAGTTTCTCTGAAATTTAGACACAGGAGAAACAAACACATTTAAATTCCTGTAAGGGCTTGCCCTTATCCTGAAGGAACTTAAACAAACCAGCAGCTGCTTCCCCAAACAAAAGTTTAGAATTCAGAGGAGCATCCATCAACTTAGCTTTACTATCATCAGGTAGAGGGTGAAGCCTAAGCCAAGAATACCTCCTCATAACTGAACCAAAAACAGCAGCCCTAGAAGAGGCATCCGCTGCATCATAGCTACAGTTAATAGAATGACGAGCAACTTGAGGGGAAGTCCTTAACAAGGAAAAAACAGAAGTTTTACCCTCAGAGTCTGGAAAATCAGAAATAAGTTGACAGGCCCAAGAAAGAAAAGCCAACACATGCCTAGACATATGGGTCTGATAATTAATAGCCCTAAAATCTAGGGTAACAGAAATATAAACCTTTTTACCCAGCCTGACCATAGTTCTGCTGTCCTTGTCAGAAGGCAATAATGTGGGTATAGGAATTAATTGAGATGGCTTATCTGAGGCTGCAGACACTACCAAGGGATCAACAGCAGGACATTTATATAAAAAACAACAATCTTCAGGAACCCTATAAAACCTGTCAGGCTTGTTAGGAGCAGGGGAGAGAATCAGGCGCATGAGAGGCATTGGAAAAAGCATCCAGTAAAGCTGCCAAAACAGGAGGAATAGCTGCAGATTTAGGAGATTCCAGCTGCAGCAAATAATAGTACCTCTTATGGATATCATATATCTGAGCACAATCTCACTGGAAAAAAAAAATCCATCATCCTAGAGAGTGTGTCCCTAAAGGAAATTTCCTCTGAAGGAACATCAGGACTAACCTCTGACCCAAAGTTCAAAAGAGAAGGAATATGAGCAGAATAAGTTAGGGATTCATCAGCAGAATCCGACTCATCCTCACAGAAATCCTGGTCTCTAGGCCTTTTAAGAGGACTAGAGGACCAAGAAACAGCATGAATTGAAACCCCATGAGAAGATGTTAAGGGCCTTAAGGCAGAAAATAACCTTTGAGTAAAAGCCTGACACTCACTTTGAGGATCCCTAGAAGCAGAAGGAACACGCTTCATTTTTTTGTTTCTTTTTTAAGGGAACATCCTGATAAGGCTCTGAACCAGGACGACAGTTGAGAACTGTAGCAGGAATTTCTTCCCCAACCAAAAACTGAGGAACTCCCCTAGGTCCCTCAGAAAAAATCAACCATGGTTCCCCCTGAACATCTGAGACAGACACCTGCAAAGCCTTTTCGGACATGCTGCCAGTCAGATTCTCACAGACCTCCAAAAAATGTCGCAGCAAAGAAATTCAACAACACAGCAAGGCGAGCCTCTGGGTTCATAACAACCTCAGGAGAAACACCTGGCAGAGACTGGACAGTGGAAAATTCTGGTCGTACCTTTTTCCATTTCTTCTTCCCTAGCGGCTGACGCTCAGAGCGGGAGAATCCTTCCATTGTATCTTTAGCGAGTAGCTTATGACGCTGGTTCTCAAAATTCAAGGAAAGGGAAGAAAGTCTACTGCGAAGGGTTATCAGGACAAATGCCTGACAAATAGAACAAGATGGATGGTCATGAGAAACACCCAGGCCAAAAAGACACTTATCATGGTGGTCTCTATGAGGAATTTGCCTGCCACACTGGCATTTACCCTTCCTAACATTAACCCCAAGGACCACAAAAACAAGAAAAAAATAAAATCTACAACTGGGTACTTATCTTTAAGTACAGTAAACATATGTAGTTAGTCAATGGAGAATGAAAATATGTTCAACTGACAGAAAACAGATACAGGTAAACAGACGATGGTGAAAAACATATGTTCAGACTGGCGGCAAAGACGTTCTGCTTTTGGTAGACCTGAACATTACCTTTATGCCCTGTGTTACGCAGAGAGTGTTTGATGACATTCGGCATACATTTAAAATAACAGGGGTCTTTAGTAGACTGGCCGGACGTTGGGCTTCCACGGCAGGGGAACCCATATGTTCTGAATACTGCAGTAGTGAATGCAAGACATTAAATGTTTGATGGTTTTCTGAGTCTTTGCTTCAGTTCTGTTTCCAGAACAGCTAATTATTTTAACAATTAGAACAATGTTAATAAAAGCGTTTTGCTTAGCCATAAGACTACTGCTATGCAAATGTTTTAAAATCTTGTCAGTAGTTTGCTTGTAACATAGACAGATATAGGTTTGCAGATATTATATTTTAATTTTATTTTTTTTGAGCAAACATTATGGGTGATATTGATAGTCATTACACTGAAACTCAGCAGTACTTCTGCAGGCTATGAACAAGCACAGCTTAGATATGATTCAGAGACAGCAGCAGCACCAAAGTGAAACTGTGAGAGCTGGTTTGAGAAAATCTTATACAAACGAGGGAATAATGAGATACAAATGAGGAACATCTGAACATTCTAAGACTTTCTTATGTAAGTAAGATGTTCTTCCTGCCTTTTAAGGGATTTGTGGTTGCTTTTTGATGCAGAAGTGTGCTGGGCACAGATGGTATCCATTATGGCATCTGAGAAGAAGCTTGCTTTTTCTGCAAGTCTGTTTGGAGTTGCTTGTTTGTTACACCAAAACTCTGTGAGAGAAGTGGTTCTTGCTGGTCTAGAAAAAGAAGGTATAGCCAAAGGATAATTCATCTCTAATTTGTTTATCAGGAATTATTGAACAGATTTAGAGTACATAAAGATAGAGAACTAGTTTTGATGACTTTGTATAACCCAAAAATGAGAAATGGGGAATACGTGGTCTTCCTGTATCTGCAGATACTAAGGTATATGTATCTGTCATCATACTTACCACAGGGATCTGTCCCAGACTAACTAGGGATAAGCTGTGTATTTCACAGGCTTCTGAAATGAGGTTGCTTTGACAATTCCTCAACATACTCTTGGCACATATGGATGAGCATCTCTATTTCCTAGTGTCACCAAAGGATTGAAATGGTACCTGAGTGCCTTCTGTGGAATGCTGTACTTTCCTGAGGTGCTCAGTGTGACAGATTGCACCCATGTTGCTAAAAGGCTTCATCTGCACCATGGAGAAGGGGAGCAAAAATGGAACAGGAAGGGCTACTGTTCTATCAACAGCCAGGTATTGCATGATGCATGAGGTTGCATCATCAACATGTCTGACCAGCATCCTGACAGTGCAAGCAATTCTAACATTTGGCAAACAAGCTCACTGCATCACCTCTTTCTGCATGGCAGAATTCCTTGTGGTCATCTAACTGGTGATTGTGACCTCTTCCAATGTAGTTAAACATCGTTATTTCTGTATCTATAGAGTACCATAGCTAATACTGGGTAATCACCACCTAATTTGCTATGTGTCTTCTCCCAGTTTTGTTGTCCAAATGATGTAGTCTACCCACCTGAACCTTGCTAATGACACCATTCTGTAACCCTTAGGGAGTTGCAGAGGAGGGCTTTAACACCAGCCTATCTGAGACACAGGCAACCATTGAAAGAGTATTACACTTACTCAAAGCCCACTTCCATTTCCTGGATGAGATGGGGGGCCTCCAGTATGAGTTTGTTACTGCATACAGGATGTTACTGCCTGCTGCATTATACACAACATGATAATGCATTAGTCTGGTGTGCAGCTGCTTCTATTGTTTGTCCCTTCAGTGACAATAGTAATGGTGGCCAGCTGAAGGCAGTAGCACAGGAATTCCTTTTGGAACTTCATGCATGATACATAGCTGTGCAGGTGAACAGTTACACATACAATACTTGATGCATGCATTGTTACTTGTGGATATGCTGACTGATGCATGGTCAACTTACACTGTACATCAGACATTTCCAAACATATCATACACAACTATATTAGTTATATGGTATTAGCAGTCAGCATTTGTACAGCAGTCACTGTCAGTGGTCAGTGACACAAGTGCTAGTTATGCTGGCACACTCTGCATGAAGTGTAAAGGAGCAGGTGTTATAAAACATGTTTAGGGCTATAAAAAGAGTATCTCACTACAATGTTGCTGAAGGTGTATTTACCTGCTAAAAGAAATATATTTGGTTTACAGTCATGAAATATCATTGCTGCTACTGCTTCTCTCTCTCTCTATCTCTCTGCCCCTCTTTGCTGTTGTTGTATGTTACCTTTCTTTCAGATGCTAGGAAAAATTGCAGTATTTGTCCTGTGTGCAAAGCAACTTCTTGGTGAGTAAGTTTTGTGGTGATGATGTTCAGAATTTAACAAGGGCATGGAAGGTATCATACTTAATGTCCCCCAAAGATGGTGTGGGTGATGGTCAGAGATTACGATTAAGTGCAAGAATGTGAGCTTGATGCCGAGTTACTCCAATGATGCTCAAATTATGGGAATGACTGGATGCCAGGGACCTTTTGATATTGATTTAACAGTGCTGTGGGATCTTGTCCTTGAATGAGAGGTACCACGTGGTTTTGAAGTCTGACAAGACCTGGCTGTCTTCTTCTTTTTCTTGGAATTTTCAGGAATGCCTGCAATAGTTTTTTTTTGGAAATTATGTGGGGCACAGCCTACTCATCTACAAAGCATACAGACACTCCCTCTGTATTCACAGTGTGTGTGTGTGTGGTAAACCCCTGATAGTGTGTGCATGGAGGCTGACATAGGTGTCATATATACAACCATACTGCACATGAAGATCATCATGGCTTTGTTCCTGTTCTCCACCATTCCCAGGTACTAGTGAATTTTCTCAGATATACTCTGTAGTACTCTAACCACCTCTGCCTGACTGGGCTTAAACTATGTCACGGAACATCAGTTGCTGGGAAAACAAGGCCTTGCATAAGTCTGGAGCTTACAGACCCCTTTGTACAGGTGTAATTGTGGGTACTGCAGTGTCTTCATCAAGGGGTTCAGACCATGTACAAGAAACAGATGTTGTGCCTACTTGAAGCTATATATGGCTAGGCCTCTTAAGGTCCCTGAGATTGCTTGCCTAGAATTGTTCAAATGTTTCTATCTTCATACGTGCTGCCCCAACCCCCATTGTTGTAATGCCATTACCTCATTATGCTGAATGTGTGAGCTTGTAACACTGCCTACATAGCTATCTAACTGCTGTGGGTTAGGGGGTGACTGTGACTACAGCCCATGGTGGCTGAGCCGGGTGAATGTCTCCTAACACAATGGGTGGAAGCCCAACAACAGGTCTCCATGACTTTTGTGGACATTCTGGGTAGGTTTTATGAGAGGAAGGTTGAAGAACAAGCGGCTAGTGTTTTGTTGGCTAGCAAAACAGTAGAGGTGTTTTCTACACTTCTCTGTTATAAAGACAATATTGATAAACTTGCCAAAGAATTGTCTGCATTGGATTTGAGTTTGAAGGAGAAAAAGGTTAAGAAGTTCACCCGAGATGTGGGTGATTATGATAGGGGTAAGCCCTTTGACATGCATCTCAGGGTCAAATTTGGCATGTCCATAGATACCCCAAAGAGAATGAGAGCTGTATGGCCTAAATCTATCTTGAAAAAGAGAAATAGGGAGTCCACACCATCAGGTGAGGATTCTTCTTCTAATACGGACTGGGAGGACGGCCACACTGGGGTTTCCCCAATTTCCAAAAAGAATAACTTGGAGTCAAGTTTTGTTAGGAGTATCCCTTTAGGCATAAGCCCTAGAGACAAGGGGGGAGGAAGCACCACAAATGTTGAGGGTCTTGGGGAAATCCTTCAAAGGATGACCACAATTTAGATTTTAAAGTTAACAATGTGCATAATATTTCTTCTGCAATATTGGATGAACAACAGGTGGATGTACTAAATAAAGGATTAAGGTTTGTGCCCGGTTTCTTTGTCCAGGAGCATGATTTTGCACAGGATGTGGTGAAGTTTTGTCTTAATTTGAATTTAAAATCCTTTTTTCATGGTTTTGAGGAGGTTACCTCTGAATTGAGGGATTTTCACTTCAGGTCCTCCAAATTCAGGCCACCGATGCTACCCAATGTTCAAGCTTTTCAAAATGCTGTCCTTAAGGACTTACGTTTACATCTGTATAAACCGGGCACGATTAAGGACAATTTGGACAAACAGCAGAGAATATGTTTAGACAAGCTTATTAACAACAAGGATATTGTTGTTGTTTCTGCAGATAAGGGGAGAGCTGTGGTGGTTCAGGATTTGGAGGACTATGAAGCTGAGGGTGAGCGTCAGCTCCGAAAAAGCACCCACTATCAAGAGATGGGTGTTGATCCAAACATGCAATTCAAACAAGACATTGATCATTTTCTTGATATGGCTAAAGAGGAGGGCATTATTACTAATGAAGTATGTTATCGTTTGAAGGTTGATCATCCAGTAAAGCAGTATATTTATTTTCTGTCGAAAATTCATAAGGATCCCAAAAGACCGCCCGGTAGACCAATTGTATCACGCAGGGGCTCTTTGACAGAGCCCCTGTCTGAATTTCTCACTTTGTATTTAAAACCACTTTTGGTTTTTATACGTTCTAGAATTCAGGACACAACCCAGTTTCTTTCTATCATTTCGGATACACAGTTAGAATCGGGTTGGCTACTTTGTACTTTGGATGTCACCTCCTTGTATACAAACATTCTCCACTGGGCGAGACTTATGGCCCTGCAATATTGGCTGGACAAGGCTAATATGTATAAGCCTGGTTTCAATACGCTCTTGGTTTGTATGATGGAAAAGGTCCTGACTAATAATGTCTTTTATTTCAAAGACAGATATTTTTGGCAACTTCAGGGCACTGCTATGGGGGCATCTTTTGCCCACATTTATGCGGATTTATTTATGGCATATGTAGAAGAGCAGGTTATTTATGATACTAGCCACAATATTTACATCAATGAAATGGACATATGGAGAAGATATCTTAATGACTGTTGGTTGGTGTTGAGGGCAGATATAGAATTCCTTATGGAATTTTTGGAATATCTGAATGGCAATGTATGGGGGATTGAATTCAAATTGACTTATTCTAGATATGAAATAACATTCTTGGATGTCCTAGTTAAAAGAACAGATTTGGACATTCTAGAGAGTGAAATATTTAGGAAATTTCCTCAATTTAATACCCTATTACATGCGACAAGTTTCCACCCCCAACATGTCATCAAGAATATCTCTAAGTCACAATTTCTTAGTGTTAAAAGGATTTGTTCTAGTTCTTCCACATACGACCAATATAGAAGAGATTTAGTGTCCAGGTTCAAAAGTAGGGGTTATCAAGGAGGTGACATCACTAGGGCCAACCGATTGGCGAACCAGCAGGATAGATCTGAGCTGTTATCATATTGTGTTCGGGATTCTCAACAATCCCAAAGACTCAGATTAGTTACTACATATGGTAGAAATACGGTTGGGTTTATGAACATCATTGGTAACCACTGGCATTTGTTAAGATCAGATGAGGTCCCGAATAGTTATATAGGTGATCGGTGTTATTATTCATTTCATAAAGGGCAGTCTTTGAGATCCTTATTTAGTCATTATAAGAGAGTTTATGACAAGGGTTTGCAGCCAACTACTCAAATTGGTTTGTTTGGTCAACCTATATTGGGTTGTTATCCATGTGGTCATTGTATCTATTGTCCTAGGGTGTTAAAATGTCAGACTTTCTCTTCACATAACTGTCCACAAGTTTATAATGTTTTATTTTTGCTAATTGTAGCACTTCTTGGGTTATTTATTTGGCTCAGTGCAATTGTCAAGCATTTTATGTTGGACAAACTTCCCGTCCTTTTAAGTTAAGGATAGGGGAACACTTGAGTGACATTAAAAATAAAAAGAGTTCTAGCTCTTTGTACAAGCATATTTCTAAACATCCTACGGGTAATTTTAGTTTTATGGTTATTGATCATATTGGGTTTCAATATAAACAATCCCAGGCTTTGCATGAAATTCTTACAAACAAAGAAAAAATGTGGATCATTAAATTGGAGGCTCTTTTTTTCCACTGGCTTGAATGATCAGTTTTGAAGCATACCCATTGAAGTTATGTATTTATATTCATTTTTGGGTTGTATATATACAATTGTTTTTGTTATATGTGGATTGTTAGTTTTGCATCTCCTTTTTATGCAATAGAGGGTGCTCCAGGTCTGTAAAAGTTAAATAAGAAAAGGAAGACAGCAGGTTAGGTTTATCCATTTTTGCATCATGTATGGTTGCTGAGGAAGGCTGTTGCCGAAACCGGTACAACCATGTTGGTGTACTGAGTTAGATTTTGCTGTCTTGTCATGCAATAATTAATAAAAAACTTTTAATATGCCTCAGGAGTCAGGTGCTGGCTTCTTCTTTTTGGATTCACAGGCTTTGGCTCAATTACCAGATTCTGAGGTTAAGTCACAGGTTCTCTCACTTTTGACTGCATCTTCTCAGGTAGCTAGACATTCCATCAAGTGAAGCTATGATGCTGTAGAGGCATCCTCCAGGGCTGCTGCTTCTGCCTCTGTGCTTAGGAGACATTCTTGGGTGGGGCTTCAATCTTTACCTGATGACATGAAGGCAAAGTTACTTGATGCGTCTTTGGATAAGTCTCCTCTTTTTGGTTTGGCTGCTGCAGAACTTTTTAAAACTCTGCAAGTGAAAGGAAAGGAACTCTAATACTTGAAACACTTGCTTGTCTCAACTGTTCCCAAATTCCATAGGAACTTTCCTGCCCAAACATCCTTTGTTAGAAGGCCTACTCATTTTTACTCTGCTTCTTCTTCTCCTTCTAGGGATAAGATGTCCACTAGGACACCCCTAAATCAAAAACTACTACATCTGCTGCTCCATCTCAGCAGGCCTTTTAGGCCAAGCCTAGTTCTCTGTGACAACCATTCCTCTATTCCAAGCCACACACCTCTTTCTCTTTGTCTTTCTCTTTTCTGTTCAGCCTGGGTGAGGATTACTCAGCATGCCTGGGTTCTTTCCATCATCAAAAAAAGATATTTTATGACTTGGAAGACTCTCCCTCCTTTCATGGAGATTGCTCAGCACCCTTCCAGTCAACTGCATCTATTCCCTCAGCTCCTATCTCAGCTGCTTTCTCAAGGCACTATTCAAACTGTACCTCTGGATCAGAGAGGTATGAGGTTTTACTCTGGAATGTTTCTGGTTCCAAGGAAGATGGTCCTTGGAGACCAATTCTAGACATCTCCCACTTAAACACTTTCCTGGTATTGCCTTCTTTCCAGATGCTGTCCCTTCAGACACATTTTCCCCTGATTTCTCCTCATGCTTTCATGGCTTCTTTAGATCTCAAAGATGCTTACCTACATATTCCTATTCACCCTCAGTACAGGAAATGTTTACGTTTCTCTGTGGGTTCTTTGCATTTTCAGTTTTCTGCCTTGCCCTTTGGCCTTTTAACTGCTCCAAGGGTTTTCACAAAGTGCTTGGCCTCTGTCATTGCTTTCCTCTGGGTCCATGGGGTTCAGGTGTATCCCTATCTAGATGATCTTCTTTTTCTGGCCAACAATTTGGACTAATTGTCAAAAACCTTGTGCAGGCCATTCATCTCCTTCATGGCCTAGGGTTTAAAATAAATAAAAGAAATCCAGTCTGACTCCATCTCAGGATCACATCTTCTTAGGGTGCAGGTTTGGTTCTGATGATGGTTTTCCTGCCTGCAGACAAGGTTCTCTCTCTTACAACTTTCATGTCTTAGTCAGGGAATTCATGAGATGTAGTGGATTCATGGCTTCCACGATTCCCATGTTGCCTTTTGCAAAGCTTCACATGAGGAAATTTCAGTGGTTTCTAAAGACAACCTGATCTCAACATGCTCACCTTTTAGATGTCCTGGTTCTTCTCCTCCCTTGAGTAAAAACAGAGCTTCACTGGTGGATTCAGCAGCTCTCAGAATCCAGGCCTTCCTCTTCTCTTATCCCAGCCTTCTCAGCAGCTTTTCACTGGCACTTCAGATGTAAGCTGGGGGCAACCTTTGCTTCCAGAAAGGTTCAGGGTCTCTGGTCTCATCTCAGCAGAAAGAACACATCAACATCCAATGGATGAGGGTTCTGATTCTAGCCCTGCAAACCTTTCATCCCCTTTTCTTACCTGGTCCTCTGAAGATTTTTACAGACAATACCACCGTCCTCTGGTACATAAACAAGCATGGGGGGGGGATCTTACCATTTTTGCAGGTTAGCTGTCAAGGCATGGGACCTGGCAATCCAGAACAAAGTAATCCTTCATGCTATTTACCTACCCTCTGCTCAAAACTCTGTGGCAGATCCATTAAGCAGATCCATGACACACTCCCAAGAAGGGATGCTTCACTGGGATGTGTTCCTGGATCTAGTTCAATGGTGGGGTACTCCACATCTGGACCTCTTTGCCTCCCCTCAAAACAGACAGCTTCTTCTCTTTTGTGCCAGGGTCCTAAATCCTCTGCCTTGGAAGGTGGATGCCCAATCTTTCTCGTGGAAGGGGATGTTTCTTTATGCATTCCCCCTTCTCTCTCTCATTCAAAATGTCTTGTTGAAAATTCAGCAGGACAGGCAAAAAAATTTGTTGGTGACTCCCTTTTGGCCAAGACAGCATTGGTTCCTTCTTCTTCTGCAATAACTAAGGGCCCATACCATAATTTGCCTCACCGTTTGGACCTACTCACATAGGACAAGGGATCCTTAATTCACCCACATCTGTCAACACTACAAATGACCTTGTGGGTGATCAACTTCTGATTCCTTTCAGGCACCTTTTCTCACAGGATGTGCTTAGGGTTTTACAGGAGGCCAGGAAACCCAAGTCTAGGAAATCTTACACTTCCAAATGGAAAAGATTTTCTATCTGGTGCCTTAAGAGAAGTCTATATCCACTTTCTGTGGACATTACAAAAGTACTTTCTTACCTGTGTGAACTGCTTAGCAGTGGCTTGTCATATTCCTAAGTGAAAGTCCACTGTTCTGCTCTTTCTGCTTGTCTGTCATTGGACACCTCCTTTAGCTTCCAGATCAGAGGGTAAACTTTTTCTTAAAGGTGTCCTACACATCGAACCTCCCAGGAAACCAGTGCATCCTGCTTGGGATGTTAGCTATGTCTTAGAGATGCTAACTCTGGCTCCTTTTGAGACCACAGGCTCTGTTCCTCTAAAGTTTTGCACTTGAAAAGCACTGCTTCTGGTAGCCTTGACTTCTGTAAGATTCAGGCTTTGATGGCACCCCCTCCTTTCTTGGTTTTCCACAATGACAGGGTGTCTGTGAATTAATCCTTCTTTCATGCCTAAAGTGGTGAATGAGATATCTCTTAATCTATCCAATTGCCCACCTTTTTTTCCCTTCTCCTCAATCCTCTAGTGAAAGGATTTTCTATACCTTAGATGTACATAGGCAACTCAGATTTTACCTGGACAAGACTAAAGCTATCAGGAAGACAGATCAGCTATTTGTGTCCTTTCATCCCAGGGTTTTGAGTTTACCTGTTTCCAAACAAACTCTTTCATCCTGAATTTCTAAAGCTATTATGTTTTGTTATGATTTTCATGGAAAATCACTGCCTTCTGTCAGAGGCCATTCCACTAAATCGATTGCTTTGTCAGGGGATTTCTTTAAAGGCCTGGATACTAATTCCATTTTGGAGGCTGCTACTTGGTCTTCAGTCCACACTTTTACCAAATATTACAAGGTAGACATTATCTCTAGATCTAGAGCAGGATTTGCTAGAGCAATTCTGCATGAGTTTGTGGAAAGTTTTTCCTCACATTCTTCGTCTGCTCCTTCCACCTCCCTAGATTCCAGCTGAGCTTTGGCACTCTCCCATATGTAAGTAATACGGCAACAGTGAATACAAGGAAATTGAATAGTTGTGCAAAATCTTACCATAACCAACGATGTCCTTCTCTTCTATGTTGCAGTATTCTGTCCATCCTGCCTTCCCCTGTAACTTGTCCCTTCCTTGAATGACTCCTTGTTTGCCTTAGGACTGTTGTTCCTCATGGGGCTTCCTTGTTCGGAGGATGGTACATGCGGATTTCCTTTTATGGCTGACATTGTCAGAGCATACCTGCGACATCCTACGTACTGGCAGTGACTATAAAATTTTGTATACAGGCTGGATATCGGGTCATTGGGTAGAAAACAGCAATATAGAAGAGAAGGACATCTATGGTTATGGTAAGATTTTACACAACTATGCTTTGCCACAAGTATGTTGGTCATGTATTATGGTTTGATTTGTACTAGGAGTTTCAAAAATCACATATAATGAGGAGGATTCAGAACACTGTGTGAAGGTTTAAATCAAGCTTGAAAATATGGAGATCCTGTGCAGGGATAATTTAGGCCTGAAAATAGGAATGTTCCTCCAAAATACATATAGTTGAAAGGTCTGGTTGCCTGTAGTGTGGTTCTGAGCATTTCTGTTGCCAGAGACCACTGTCAGCAGTAACCTACTGTACACATGTAAAAGTAGTAAAGGCCCTACTGTACAGACGTAAAGGTAGCAAAGGCCCTACTGTACACATGTAACGGTAGTAAAGGCAACAGAGAATATTGTACTTTGTGCATTCCAAATATTTGTAGATAGAATTACAGTACTATTGCAATATTTCCTGCCTTACCAGTAAGTTAGAGGCTAATCCTGAAGAAAACACACTAAAATCTACCGACAATTGCTTTTTTTCAATAATTTTAAACTGCCTTTACCTTTTATAAACCTTTGTATTTAATTTGCACTTTCTCTCAATCTTTGCATAAATGCAGAGACTAGCAGCTTTCAAAATGAACTATAAAAGAGTAGTAAAACTTTGGTCAGATTTGTAAAGTTTTTATGCAAATTAAGCATTGTGGTGCTTACCTCTATGAATCGTATCAAAGAACATATAAGTTAATGTTTGTGCAACTCTTAAAGAGTTGAGTAGAGCACCTGTATGTAGATAACTGCCAAACTGAGCCTTAAATTAAGGACATCATGCTGGGGCATATGAAGCTAGTTTATGCATTCTTGGCCTTTCTGCTCCCAGCATGTACTTGCGCAGGATGTAAGAGGATGTAAGAGGCTAGACAGAGTGATGTCTCACCATAGTGGGTGTGGTTTACATCTTAAAAATCTCAGTTGCATTATCTTGCCGTATCATTGTGAACCTGGATATAGGGAGGTGTAACCTCTTAAAGCCCAGGGTCATACCCCAAGCTAGCCTGTGAAAGATATCAAAATTCTAATCTACCTGCTGCAGGAGTAAGGCCTGCGAAAACTGGAAGATGTCACTTCTGATTATGCATGGAAAAAGGTAGATATTTGGGCATCCCCCACTATTTAGATTATGATAACCTGTAGTGATGGAGGAGGGACCTACTGCTGGGGTGGGTTTCAGAAGTAAAGGATAAACGGCTGCAGTTCTACAGTATGTAATCACTTTATTTCTGTATTAAAGTAATGCATAAGGATGTGGATATGTGTATGACAAGTGAAACAAAAACCAACACCATCTGAAGTATGTAGTTTTAAAGTTTTAATAGCAAAACATCACAGATTATCTCCTTGAGGGGATCCTCTGCTCTGGAAAGCAGTGTCACCACAGGAATTATGACCTGCAGTGGCCAAAGGGAGACCACCTGGCTGGGTGGGTTCCAAAAATATGCGAGAGATGACCAGGGTTCCACAGTAAGTAATTTGTTTCTTCAATATTAGAATAACATATAATAATTCATATATATATATATATATATATATATATATATATATATATATATATATATATATATATATATATATATATATATATATATATATATATATATATGTGTGTGTGTGTGTGTGTGTGTACATACACATACGTATATATATATATATATATATATATATATATATATATATAGAGGTCAACATTTGTTTCATTGAAAGCTCATTTCACTGAATTTGAATTCACGCTTACCAAATCACTGAAAGTTCACATTACTGAAAACTCATTTCACCGAATCTCATTTCACTGAAGTGAAGTATTGGCACTGTGTAGAGTACTGTAAGGCAAGTAAAGGTATATGCCCTTTTCCCCCACTGTAGTGTGATCCTGGAGTTAGTATATATAGTTGGGGGGGCGGAGCCCCCAACTAGTTTGGTTTTATATTATATTTCATCAAAAGTTTCAAAACAATACATTTTAAACCATAGACATGCATACTTACGACACCAATGACTAACTCTTTCCAGAAGACAATATATACCCAAACTAAGTGGGGGGCAGTGCCCCCCTATACAAACTAGAGGATTGCACTACAGTGGGGGAAAGGGCATATACATTTTACTTGCCTTACAGTACTCTACACAGTGCCTGTACTTCAGTGAAATGAGATTCGGTGAAATGAGTTTTAGGTGTTGTAAATGTTTGGAAATGTTGGCATATAGCATACATTTTTTGAAGTACTTACTGAATAAGTTTTCATTTGTTGCACTTTATTGTACACAGAACATAGGGCTGCTGCATGCATTTGATGCTGTTACTTTCTACTGGATTATCATGCTCACAGCTTATTTTGCTGGCTGGAACATTTAATCAGACTTGTAGTTTAAAATGTGTTACTTATATATTATACTACCAAGAGCCATTGAAGCACCTTTTTGTGAAAGATATGACATTTTATAAATAACATGTTGATGATTTCCAGAAATTTGCTAAGGTACTGCAGATGTTACGTACAGAGGAACAATACCTATCATAAGGGGAGGGGAGAAGGTGGGCAGTTACTGATCTACATGTTGTCCATTAGCATTGCATTAATGCAAATTGTAATGCTTTAGGTCCTGATTAATGGAACATAAAAATCACGATGAAGATATTGTAATATCATATAGTTAGTAACTATGCAAAATACACAAATTAGACTGTAAACATTAATGGCAATAATTCTTACAGCTTGGATTGGGCACTTCAAAGATGTTTTTTTTCCTTTTATGTTTTGTTTTCTGCAGGTCTAGAAGTGCTTGAGCAGCTCAACCATAAGCATCTGAGGTGCAGGAATGCTCTCCCCATAGCTTCTCTGGGGACTGCTTTAATTGGGTGGGGCACTGTCTACATCCTTGTATGGCAGCCTGTCAAACTTGGAATGTGAGTTTCAGGGCCTGGTTGAAGCTGCAGTCAAGAGGTCAGTATAGAGGTACTGCGGCCATTACGAATCCCTCCTCCAGTGGGTAGAAGACTCACTGTCCTGGTTGGCTCCAACCACTGAACCATTGAAAGCCTCAACACTGATACCATTATGGTCATCTCATGTAGCTTCATTAGCTGAGGCAGCACACACAGGAAGTTCCTGTACTGGCCCCTGGGTCTACACACTGTGAGAACTTTTGAAACAGTAGTAGTGGCAGTTATGGTTCAGGCTCTGCTTTTGAGCATAAATGAGGTTCCATATCTTCTGCAGATTCACTAGGATACACATCTGGCTGTATGTCATGTCCATCTAAAGATGACCTCCCAGGAGAGGAAAAGAGTATAACCAATGTATCTGCAAGCAGCTTGTTTAACAAGCCACTCTTCATGGGGAGCATTCATGTGTAGACTTCAGCCAGTGTCCTTGCCTACCCCATCACCATATTTATTTTGTATTGTGTTTTCATTTGTACCCTGTTTTTTCTTAACCTCCCCATCACCAGTTGTCTTTCATCTGTCCATACATGCACTGTTATTTTTGTACTTACCTCTGTGCATCTGTGCATAAGTACCATTCTGGTGTCTTCACAGTGCTCTGTCTGTCTACTTCACTGTGCAGCCCATCCATCCTTTCCATAAACATTGTATTTCTATTCCTGGTGCTTGTGTTTCTCTGTTGGGTTTAGTCTGTATAAAAATAATGTCAGTACCAACAAAAATATACTTTCCTGCATGCATTTGCCCTTATTTTACACTTCTTCCATTCATCATATCTCTTGCCTGGGTGCATTATACGGGTTTATATTATCTTATCACATGCTTACAAAAGCGAATGATAAATAATCAACCCCATATAAGTGAAAGCTTATAATGTCAAAACCTCAGAACAGCGATATCTTTCCACGGGAAAATAAATCGCTGCTCTGAAATAAAAAAAAAATTTAAAACATTACATAATGTGGGGGGCTTCATCTCCCACACCCCCCAATGTGGGGGGCTGTGCCCCCCACACCCCCCTACTTAAATATACCAACTCTGAGATTGCACTACAGTGCCAAAAATGACAAAGTAATGAAAGCGGCCAAGCAAATTTTTTCCCAGGGAAAGAATTTGCTGAAAAGCCACTTCGCTATTTTGCCTTTTCGCTCTTTTCGGTTTGATCAAGATGCATTCGACCAACGGCTTCTGCGATCTGGTAATAGGGAACCCATTATACAATGCTGCACATGCATATGGCTGTGTTGAGTAAATGACACGATGGTCATGATTTTAGTGCCTTATTTTTAGTGTATAGCCTATGGCTTTACTTTCCGTGGATCTAATCAGGGTTGCCCATGTATGTTATACACTCATGTACTGATCACTACTGTGTAGAATAAATGACATGGTAGTCACTGTTATAATGCCTCATTGTTACTGTACAACCTCTGGTTTTACTGCACATGGATCTAATCAGTGTTGTCTAGATACACTACACAATGCTGTGTATGACAATTGCTGTACTGACTAAATGGTATTATGGTTTCTGTTGTAACACTTTATTATTAGTGTTTAACCAGTAATGTATTGCACATTGATCTAATTGGTGTTGTCTAGGTCCATTATACAGTGCTGCATAAATACACTACTCACATAAGTATACCATCATTCCTACCTACCACCATCACCATCACTTCAGCATATACATACTCTACAGTCACTAACCTAGCAAATGACAGGCTGACTATCAGTTGTCTTTCAGCACTAGGATAAGGGATATCACCAGGGCCCTCCAGACTCTGAAGCAAGCACTATATAGACAAGATCTCCTGTTTGATCATGCTGAGGTAAATGATCTCAGGAAGTTCACCTTGGAAGGGGTGCAGAAATGTCTGGTGGAACTCATATTATATCTCCTTAAGGAAAGGAATTCCCAAATGTTGATCAGTATCCTGCCCTCTGTTAGAATTATATCTAAATAGAAATTAGCCATCACTGGCTTCAATTTTTGGTCAATGCAGAAATGGTATCATTCTAGGGGGATTCATTTTGTTACAGTCTGGGAGAACATGGTAGATAGCATGGTTCCTGCTTCACCAGAGATGGGCTGTATCTATCGTTTGAAGGAATTTTGCATACTGAGAAAAAGCTTTTCCATGCTAATAGTACCTTTTTTTAGGCAAAATAAAATTACTGAACATTCCTACCTGGCAAACTCTAATCTGACAGTTATTTCAGGGAAGCTTTGCTCATCACAGGGAGACTCTGTTGAAAAAATGTCAGACTTGGAAGCTTTTCTTTACTCTGAGAACATACACATATGCAGAGATAGTGAAACATGTTCCATTTTATGGAAAGGACTCCTTATATTCAGGCATTCACTGCAATAGGGTTGCATCCATATTTATTAGAGATCTCATATCCGCACATTTCATCACAAATTACCTCAGCTTTGTTTTGATACAGGTCCAAGTCACTCTTATCAAAATACATTTTTTCTTTTATTTTCATTATTATAGCCCCCCCTGCATTCCCAAAAGAAGGTTTCTAATGCCTAAATACTCCACCCCAGCAATATCATAGCTATATATATATATATATATATATATATATATATATATATATATATCATCTCTTCCATTTACACATCCAAGAATTGTTATGCCAAGGTCTTTCCTGCCATCATCATCTCTAGCGCCCAAGACCAAATATTTACTCTTCCTACTAGAGACCCAAATGTGCTAGACTTTGTCTTAACTTACTTTCCTGTCCTCTGCTCAGCCCCACAAGTATTCTTTAGCCATCGGCTTTGTGGAGGGTAGATTGTGCCTTTATCTTGCAAGTTTCTTCACAAAAAACCCAACAAAGCCCTACTTGAAAGACTTTCTTTCTTTAATATTTATCTGGGCTTAGCCAAAGCATGTGATACTATTCCCCACACTGGCATTATAAATAAGGTAACCAAACTAAAAGTCATCCCCTTTCTAGTTCACTGTGGTGTTAACTGGCTATCAAATACAAAACAGTCAATTAGGATAAATGGTACCCACCCCAAAAAGCAAAATGTAGCCAGTTGTTTCCTTATAGGTTTTGTCCTAGGCCCACTCTTCTTTGGAATCAGTTTTGCAGAAATATATGCAAATATTAATAATCTTCATCTAAATAAATGTGCAGATGACTGTAAACTATGAATTATCTGGAACTCTCAGGTTAGCAAATATTCCTACAAAACTTTGATTACACTAACAACTGGTGCTGTAATCACAATCTCACCATAAATGCAAAGAAATACATTCTAGTCGCCTGTCATAGAACTAGTACTCCTGCATGACTTAATATAAATATAATTCACCTTACGACTGATACTGTCATCCAGGAGTTAGAAATGTATACTATCAATGAATTGTCCTTAAATCAACAGATCTTCAATATTGTCATAGAATTCTTGTACTTCTCATCTGTTATCTCATCTGTTGTAGGTTCTTTTCCAGATTCCAACCCATTATTAGTCCCTTTTAGTAGTCAGAATGGCAATATACAAAATCACAAAAAGTATGCATAATAACTAATTTGCCTGGGGTGGAGTGCTATGGCAATTGCACTCCACATACCATTGAGTCTCCAAGTTCACACTAGCTCAAGAATTGGAAATACTTGAGCTAGGATGCCTAGAGAAAAGCACAACTGAGCAATTCAACTTGCACCAATAAACTGATTTGCTCTGATGTGCTATTTAGTGACTCATAGCTATGCACATTCCCACAAGCGGAACATTTCTTTACTGGGGAATGTGTTTAACTATGGATGGATCCACTGAGCAGTTTGTTGCTTGTCAGGTGAGTGCTCAGGTCCTCAAAGATTACGGACAGACAGACTCCCCCACACAGTGACACATATACACACACACACACACACACACACACACACACACACACACACACACACACACACACACACACACACACACACACACAGAAAGATACACTCATGCATACAATTAGTCAGCTGTCATGTTGTATCTACCTCATGCACCGTTGGGCATGTATGGTTAAGTACAGCAAAGCTGTGTTAGATCACAGCTCTTCTCTACCTAACCACCTCTCTAATAGCAGAGACCACACTCATACAGACAGGTTTTCTTAACATTTACGCAATCACATAGAAACACACAGACAAAGTCGCACACACATAGGAAAACGTACACATTTCATACCTGCAAACACATATCAGTCACAAGTCAAGTCAGACAGTGGTCATCTATCACACATATACACACACATATACCCACACAAACACACATGTACATGCAAACACATACACACACACACACACACACACACACACACACACACACACACACACACACACACACACACACACACACACACAGGCAAACAGTCACATGCTCCTATGCACACGTACATTCACTACTACTTTCTGCACTAGGGAAACCTGCCGCATATCCTTTGTGCAGATTCCTGCTACAGAAATGCATAGATGCACACTTCTGCCTAGTAGCATACATTTATGCATTTTCTGCACTGTTCTTCAGGGTCACTTGCTTTCTCTAGCATCTACATTTTCTGTAATATGCATGTTTCCTAATTGAACAGAGCATTGGGTTGATCATTAACCTTATTAGCATAGGCCCCACATCCAGTACCTATACTCTTGCTGTCTACTGGAACAGAACTACACTATAATACAGCATTCTGTCAATGAATTGGGCACAGATTTATTGTTCACAAGCTACTTCATGCAGCTTTGGTTAACAGGCATCTTGTCTACAAATCCCAGCTTCTGTTTTACAGCATACTCAAATATTTCCTACACTGATGATGCCCGGATTGTAAAAGGAGAAAGCGCTAAGTCTCTTGTGATTTTATCATATTAAAGTAACTGCTTCTTGTGCAAGAACACGGTTAGCCTTTTTATTTTTTTACTGTATTTACCACACTGCTTCTACATTTCTGGTTGTGAAGTGATGAAACAATATAGAGCATGAATTCTTAGTTACTGCAACATTTTTTTCACAGTTATGTTAAATTTTTCTTCCCTACACATATCCTTGCTAGCTGTTTTTTTAACCCTCAAAAATCATGACAGAAAAACTGAACCTTCATCTAATTAACTCTGGAGTATTGCACCCCCCTCCCCCCAACACACACACACATACTAAGACATAAAATTTGCACAGCAGCTCTCGACATGTGCATTCCTAGTATGCCACAAGGGACCACAGCAGATCATCTGTTTTCATTTCTTTCTGTCCTCTGCATCTTGCTGTGTCACACCAACCACCTGCATGTTCTCTCGCACCAAATCCATAAATCTTATCTTAGGCCTTCCTCTTTTCCTGTTACCTGGCAGCTCCATCCTTAGCATCCTTTTTCCAATATACCCAGCATCCCTCCTTAGCACATGTCCAAACTAACACAATCTCGCCTCTCTGGCTTTGTCTCCAAACCGCCCAACCTGAGCTGATCCTCTAATATACTGATACCTAATCCTGCCCATCCTTGTCACACCCAGTGCAAATCTTAACATCTTTAACTCTGCCACATCCAGCTCTGACTCCTGTCTTTTCGTCAATGCCACTGTCTTCAACCCATGTAACATAGCTGGTCTCACTACCCTCTTGTAGACCTTCCCTTTCACTCTTACTGGTACCCGTCTGCCACAAATAACTCCTGATACTCTTCTCCACTCACTTCAGCCTGCCTGTACTCTCTTCTTCACCTCTCTTCCATACTCACCATTATGCTGAACTGTTGATCTGAAGTATTTAAACTCATCCACCTTTGCCTGGTCTACTCCCTGCATCCTCACCATTCCTCTGTCCTCTCTCTCATCCACACATGTATATCCTTAGTCCTGCTGACCTTCATTCCTCTCCTCTCTAGAGCATATCTCCACCTCTCCAGGGTCTCCTCAACCTGTTCCCTACTCTCACTACAGATCACAATGTCATCTGCAAACATCATAGTTGCCTAATCTTGTCCGACAACCTGTCCACCACTATTGCAAATAAGAAAGGGCTTTGAGCTGATCCTTAATGTAATCCCACCTCCACCTTAAATGCATCCATCATGCCTACTGCAGACCTCACCACTGTCACACTACCATCGTACATATCCTGTACCACTCATACATACTTATCTGCCACTCTCGACTTCCTCATACAGTACAACTCCTTTCTAGGCACCCTGTCACATGCTTTCTCTAAGTTCACAAAGACACAATGCAACTCCTTATGACCTTCTCTATACCTCTCCATCAACACTCTCAGAGCAAACTTCGCATCTGTAGTGCTCTTTCCCAGCATGAAACCATACTGCTGTTCACTAATCATCACGTCCCTTCTTAACCTAGCTTCCACTACTCTTTCCCATAACTTCATGCTGTGACTGATCAATTTCCCAGGAGACAGTTCATCCTAATCACCTTTGTGCAGGTATATGTGTCATTGTATGCCTGTTAAAAGTCTAAAAGCAATAAAATGTGATCCTTGGAACAAGAGTTTAACTGTAGCTAGGGGAAATATATACTAATTTTGAGACTGTTCTCAGAGAAGTCCTTTTACTCCAAGGTGCTGTGTTAGCAAGGATGGAAGGCATTGCCTCACACAATGGGAGTTGAAGGGGAAATGCAAATTACACTTTAAAGGTATTTCAAAATTGTTTTTTAATCCTAGTTTAATTTCTGAAGTATTTGGGCTTCCTGTATTAGAAGCTACAGTACTAAACGCCCCCATTAAGAATACAGAATCAGTAATTAGCACTGCATCAAACAACTTAACCATATTTTTTAAGAAGGCTGACTATTCCATATAACTGGTTGGTATATGAATAGAAACAGCTGTGATAGTTTTCTTATTTGTCACTCAGAACAATATTGAGGAAGAAACCCTAAACTGGGAACATCTGCATATCCCCACACCTGCTCCTGGGAACTCTCAACAATAAGCAGCAAGTCTGTAATATGACAGAGCTCACCCCTGATGTAGAAGGCTGGCTTCAGTGCTCATTCCATGCATGGACTAGAATCTAACTGTATCTTATCAGTTCTTTCTACAGCTCCTCCTCTACCACTTAGGTGATGTACCACATCACAGGCAGGTAAATAGTCCCCTCAAACAATTTCTTCACCAGTCAAAATCATTTGATCGCACTTGTTCCTACCTTTAGACATTTAGCCAATCAGCTAGAACCAGCCTTCTTCATGACTTCACTTATTAATGTTATTAAAATGAATCTAAACCAAACCCTCTAAACGTGCTGTAAAATCTCTAGGCTGCTTATCTGTGAGTGTTGCTTCATCACAGGGAAGAGAGTTCTTCGATCACAGATTAAATACAGGCTCACAGTTCTTGACAATTCATCCAGCAAAAATGCTAACACCATCCAAACTCCCCCAAGTAAAATGTGTTGCTTTATCTAGCTACCCCATAATTAGAACATCATTTTATCACTCTTTGTAGTACACTATGGTTACTAGCAAAGGAAAGAGCTGACTTTCTTTTTCTTTTTCTTCGTCTTCTTCTTCGGCTAATCTTTAAAATCTTGAAGCTCAACAGCATCCTGCAACTTGCATCAAAAGTACTCCCTATCATTTGCACTTACTTAGTAAGCCCCATACATGCATTGTCTTTTTAACTAGAACTTCTAATAACTTATCTCTAACCAAGACCTAAGGCCCAGGTCACCTTTTGCTATAATGAAGTAAATTCAGAACTTGTTTTTTTTTTTTTTTGTTCTTTGCAAAGAAAGAACATCTTCCTCCTGCCTTTGCTCCTACTAGTTCTTCTTTACCTTCATATCAATTTTCCCACCTCCCTCAACCTCTATAACACCGACAAAATTATTTAGATATTTTGCATTTTGCATACAATACATAATCGTTGTTCTTCTACTTTACTGCTGGGGTAAATATATATTTTAAATGTAATTCTTTGCTTTGTTTGCACACTTTGTATAGGAACATAGCAATACTACCGGGCAAGCTATCATGGATAGCATCAGATGCTGTGAAACATACACTTTTAAGTAGACAGACTTAAAAGTTCTTTTCGCTCTTGTTAAGCACTTATATGGCTTGTCTCCCAAACTGAACAAGGACTTACATATTAACACTGTTAGAAATTTGGGTTCATCCATTCAGGCATCAGAACTAGCGTTAAAGAAGGTGAAATTAGTGCTTTGCTTGACCTTTAGTGGTAACTTATTCCATAGGCTGGGAATACAGTGTGTTAGGAACCTATCCTTCCAGTGAGTCTTGTTTTTGTTTTGGTGTAAATTCAGATCCCTAGTGCGGGCATTTGTAGACCTAGCAATTTTATAAAGAAGTAGGACGTCAAACAGGATTGGGTCTTTGAAGGGTGGAAAAGCCAGACATAGATCACCTCAGAGCAGCTGGCAGAAGCTCCAGCATCCTGATTTCTTGTGATTTAAGACCTTCTTTTATCAGGGTTTCTAATTCATCTGTTTTCACTATGAACTTCATATAACCTGAACTAGCACAGGTACTGTATTTAATTTAGTATATATATATATATATATATATATATATATATATATATATATATATATGCCCCTGCTGAGTTAGTTACCATATTACATAGGATATATGCAACCCTACATACAGAATTTTTAACACATTCGCATTGTTTTTTCTTGCATCAAACCACAAAACAAACAATCACATAAACAAATACAATGTGGTCTGTGTTCCTGCACTGTTGCACAGTCTGAAGAGTAAAGTCTGTGAGCTAGCAGGACGGCATCGTGTTACTCATCACTTATTTCACTGTCAACACACAGATTTTACCTGCTATCGGAAGGGTCTAAAAGTGCACACCAATGAGCTGTTTCTTTTTTATGCTCCACCAGACCTGTCTAGCTACTCCTTTATTTTTGTCCTATTGGCTCATTTATTTTCCCCCATGGGTTGCAAACTTGGACGAGAACTTTCTGTCCCATTCGTTCCTAGCCCAAGGCAGCCAACTTATTCCATCTGGAGGAGAGAGTCAAGCACTATGGTGTACGTCAAATACTCAGTTCTGATACAGTTCCCTGTTTCACCTAATGCCTTTTCTTAGGCTGTCTGCTTGCCAACCAGTAGCTACCTTGGTCATGGGAAAAGATATGCAGACCTCCTCAATCAGCTTTCTCCTAGATAAGCAATGGAAACATGGCAAACAGCATGAGTTAGAATGATGCTTTCTGCAGGTGATCATCTGCTGGTTCACCTGGAGGTTTCATTAATATGACAGCCTAAACACCCCCCTTTCCCCAGGCTTCAATGGCACTATACACTCAAGGTAATCCTCTACCCCTAACTAGTTCCTTGTGCAGCTAATCAAATGCTGGTCAACTTAGTCATAGTCAGGGCTCTTTCCCTCTGTCTCTCAGGGCTGGGTATCAAGTCTTGTGACATGGTATGAAACAGCCTCTGGGAAACACTTCTCTATAAGGTAGTTTGTCTGAAAAGTGGAAATAACACATTCAGGAATTTGACTTCTTCTTGATGAGGAACAAAATGGCCAGCAATCCTAACAAACTCCAGTTTTCCAAGTTTTAATATTTCATAGGGCAAGATGTGATCGACATTTATAATACATTTGATTTTCAAGAGTGATATAGAGAGAGACAGAGACAGAGAGAGTGAGAGAGAGTATAGTTGTGACATGGCAGAGATTTTAGATTTACTGTGATTTGATAAAACGTCTGCCATATATTAAACATTTGTTCTTCACAAAGACACAGGAATTTACTGGAAGCATTGATGCTTATGTGGCTGAATTAAAGAACCAAGCCACAGACTGAAATGTTGCGATATAACAGGATTTTTTGGTATGAGCTATTATTGCATACGGTGAGCAGAATTATCAGAAAAGGGTTAGAGATTATTCAAGAAACAGATCTGACACTAATTAAGTATTATATATGTAAAGCACAAGCAACATTTCTTCAAATCAAATGAGATAATGGAAAAAATTATAACTGGAAGTATAGAAAAACACCACATGAAAGAAGAGAGGGAAGATACCTGTCATGAACAGGGAAAAATGAGCCATGAAAGATACGAAAAATGTGTCTTGTGAAGCTTGCACATGATGTGGCTAGAAGTGAAAGAAATAGAAATGGTCTGCACTTTGTCAGTTACGTAAGAGTTTTGCTATAAAACATTTATTGCACTAAAGCTTGCAGTTAGAAACATCTGCAAAAGAAAAGAATGGATGTAGTGAAACATAATCATGAACATGATTATTTGTGGCCAGCATAGGTAAATACAGACAGCATAGCATGCATGAGTGTGAAACTAAGAATTTATTGAAGGAAGAAGCCTGATCACAGTTCTGGTGTAAAAATCAGAATCTAAATAATTAGAGTGTGTTGTTTAAGTTAGTCAGAAGAATGCTTTGCAGCTGTGCAGCATTAAATATCAAGGATCCTATAGTAAATTGTGCCTTGTAGCTGCTTAGATAAGACTCAGGACCTGCATAGCACCAGTACACAGTTAAAGGGAATGCATAGTAAATTCATGTAACCATGTAACGTGGAGAACTGTGATTACGCAGGATCAGTGGAGGAGTTGCGCCAGCAAAGTGTTCATGATTGGAGTGGTCATCATTTCCAGAAATGCATACAAATGTGTCCAAGTGTGCTGAAGTCTATGAATGCTCATATGCACAAAAAAGCACCTCATCACTGCCAAACACACAATGGGAGAAACAAACAAGGAGGGCCAGCACAGCAAAGTGTGAACCCAGTTCATTGTATAAGGGAGGAAAGGGGGAGATATGAAAGTTAGAAAAGGAAGAGTAGCAAGTCGAGGAAAACACTCAATAGTAATAATAAGTTATGACTGTGGGCTGAAGAAGGACATTTTCTGGGAGTGGAAGCTCACATTCTTCACATAAGAAGAGAAAGGGTAGCTGAGAAATATAATAAAGAATAGTTGTGAGAAGGCTAGAGAGTGAAGGGAAGGCTTCAGAGAAAAATAATAAGTATAAAGTGCCAGCATAAAAAGTTGTGGTGGCATTGATAAAAAGGTGGGGACAGTAGTTGATGGACACAGACAGACATAAGGTGGGCACTTTGTCATGAGAATGATTACTCACCAAAAACAAAGCATGGGGAGTAAAACACAAGGTAGAGGTACCACATGGATGGGGGCTATGGCAGGATACAACTGAAACAGACATCAGTCCCCCACAGAGGCTGATGTTAGGTGCAAGTTATGTCTGTAGTGACCCAGTGGTCAGAACCTGAAAGCTGTGTAACCTAGCCAGCCAGGAGGTGGTCAATCACTGTGAGGCAGGCATCTGGCTGTTGGTGTAACTCATATTTCACCAGCCTATATAAGATATAGTGGAGACCATAGGGAGCATCTTCTGACCACTATTAGAAGAGAAGCCTTTTGAGTAGTGGATACACCTTTGCAGCATGACCCCATGCTCCTTTTGAAAGTAAGCCTGTTAATATTGGCAACTCAGAATCAGAAGCATTGACCAGCACAGGCTGAGGTGACCATTGCTGCTCCTCTCTCTCACTAAACAAAAAGAGAACACTTTGATAAACACATATGTGCTACATAATATTAAAGTGGCACAGTTCAGCTGTGCACATGGCATATGCAGTTTCCACTGATAAAAACATATGTGGTACATAATATTATGCAGTTTCTACTGATAAACACATATGTGGTACATAATATTAAAGTGGCACAGATCAGTTGTGCACATGGCATATGCAGTTTCCACTGATAAACACATATGTGGTACATAATATTAAAGTGGCACAGATCAGTTGTGCACGTGGCATATGCAGTTTCCACTGATAAACACATATGTGGTACATAATATTAAATTAGTACAGTTCAGTTGTGCACGTGGCATATGCAGTTTCCACTGATAAACACATATGTGGTACATAGTATTAAAGTGGCACAGTTCAGTTGTGCACGTGGCATATGCAGTTTCCACTGGGAGAAGTGCTCTGGCATTCTGCAGAATATGTTTTTGTTGTCTCTCTTCTTCCTAACTGCTGTTAGACAAAGTGGGATGAACTCAGTACAGCAGTGCACATATAAAAAGAAAAGGGAAAATATGGACAAGTAAAATTCTGTCTGTTGCTAATCTCGCATTCACAGAGGCTAAACAGGTTGATGTGCCATTGCAGGTCTCTGCAGCAATACCTGCACTACTCCCCTAAACAGACAATATCAGTGGCATCACTCACTGTACTGACAAGCTCAAGGTAAGCTTTACCCTGACAAAGTTCCATCATAGTGGGTCCTGAAAGTTCCTATGAAAGAAGAACTAGAAAATCTTGCTCTGTCTTGGACACGGTGTAAAACCCCCTCTGTTCATAGTGCCTGAAGCACCCATGGCCACTTAGAAAGGTCTGCTGAAGAAGCAAAACAGTAGTCACATGTGCACTGATGCACATTTGATCATTATGTTTGGACACCATAATTACACAGTTTTAATGACTGTCACGTGGTTAGGCCTATCACAATAGATAATGGCATTAAAGGTGGCAGTGTCTCCATATTCTTAAAAAAATTCACCTCTAGACTCGTTAGACAAGATAATAACCTGGAACTCTACCATTGTCAACTTAGTATTAACAAAACCCCTTATCATATCTTAGCTGACTATCAGACCCCCTCTATGTCCTCCTTGGCCTACACCTCCTACTTTACTGGTATGTAGTCCCTATTTGTTAAACGAAACACCATTCTATAAACAGACCTCAACCACCCCTCCATATACCAGGAGTTGTACATCTTCAAACATGTATATCCAGAAATTTCTGGACCATTTAGTCTGCAGCTAAACCAGAGCTAACAAATTCCTTGATTTGGTTCTTAACAATATAAGGCAGCCTTGTTGCCACCAATTTTAACTTCCTCCTTGATCAAACCAGACCACAAATAAGTCAAATTCACCATCATAAACTCCCTAGAAGACACCATGATCCACCAAGTTAGTCTATCCCAAACAAATAGCTATTGGCCAAATCATGGACTAAAACTAAATGCCAGGAAATGTGTAATCACATTCTTCTGCAAGAAAGACTCACCTTGTAAGTATCACATTAACAACACACCCCTGAAAACTGATCCTGTAGTCAAGGATCTGGGAACCTATGTCAGCAAACTGTCTTTGATTAACGTGCCCACTATTATAAGGAAGTCTTGTTTCATCGCACAACTTATATCTAAAGGTATTGTGTCCAGGTCCAGGAATATAACCATTCTGCTGTATAGACACTCTTTAGGCGATCTTTGAGAATAATGATCAGTATGTACTTTTCCAAACACTTGTCACAACTGGAATGTCTACAAAACTTCCTCAATAAGAAAAATCAAAAGCCTAAATCACAAAAACAATATGGGTCATCTCAAAGTCTTGCCCCTCTTCTCAGTATCAGACAGGTTACTGAGAGGTGACCTCTGTCCTGCGTATACCCTCAACAGACTGAATTCTGTCAGAGCTATTGCACATTTCCAAGTCCAGTGGTGGCATAAATAAATGCTCAATGGATTTCAATCTATTCTGTAACATAAACAGAACTGTTGGATGGATAGGTATGTATCACAGAGAATTATTTCTATGGAACTGCCTTGCACTGTACATAAAGCAAAGTACGTCTCCTAACCCGTTCAAATGTTAGTTGGATGAATGAATGGGAAATTACGTATTCAACTGCAGTTTAACACCCTTGTCTATCATGCTAAGAGGACAACATATATCTCCCCAATATATTCTTGTTCTTCCCATCTCTGGGTTATTTGTATACAAAATATAAGGACTAAAAACAACCATGGGAATGTAGGGCTATATTTCTTAATATCCTTACAGATCAATAAACTAGTAAGTAACCAATGAACCTACGAGCCTATTATGTAACATGGGTCACAGAGCAGCAATAGTGTACTTCACAAAGAATTTGTAATGCAGGCCCACAACATTGCTGTGAGTGTCATAGATACCTTGCACAAGCATATGCTGCAGAACTCTAGGATGGGCAGGAATGAACAGGTTAGTACCGCATAATGTTGATAAGGAGGTGCAATATAGTAGTGATTCAGACAGCTGTGATAAATTCACATTATCATAATCATCATGCTATAAGGCCTGGATCTGTGTGATGTAAGGAGGTTCTGCCATATTGCAAGAGGCCATGCTAAAATGAACAACTGTGGAATCAGGAGTTTACTGCATCTGAACATTAGACTTAGAAAAATGTATACCGTAGGAAGGCAAGACCCTTAGAAATATAAATCTGCACTATACTGAACACCTATGGGGGATGGCAGCAAAATGGACATACACAAAAAGTCTTGTATGTAATGGTATACATCAGAATGCAATGGTACTACCAAGTCTAGCTGTGGTTGGGAGATACTCAAATAGCAATTTATGTACATTGAGCAGGTCATGTCACACCTTTCTGTGACCATATACATTGGGTGAAGCACAGAAACATGTATTTGGGGGACAGGGTGCACATGGAATTGCAGAGTTTCATACACTGATGTAAGAAGAGATATTATAATTACAAGACCATCGGTGTTGTTTGCATAGGAAGGGGAATTGTCACAACACAACAAGGGAACAGGTATGTGGCACATATGGGATTGGGACAGTATGCAGTCATACAGTACAACAACAGTCATGCTCTCACACTGACTAATGTGTAATCCACAGGAGTGCACATCTTGTCAATGGGCCTTGAGAGAGACAAAAAACGGATATGTTAACCATGAAGGAAACTGTGGTAGAGCTGCAGGCCTTCCTGTATGCATGTCATGTGCATTCTTGTCAAAGGTAAAGTGGACAGGAGTTTTTGGGAATGAGAGTGATACATGGCTTCAGTGATATGAGTGGCCATTTATGCCAGTGTTGCCACAGCTATTTTGTTTTTATGATTTCCCTGGTTCTACTGGTGGAGTGTACAGCACAGTGGAATAGAACATGCCTGATACTGATGCTGATGACAGTTTGCACAAGGCATGGTCTGATAACACAGTGGCATTGTCAGCAATGCTAACATTGGAGGCTCATACATGTATGACAAGCATGAGCAAGCGCTGATCAAAATCCCATCTTCACCAGTGTTTGGTGGATTGGATATCCTCTGACTGTGAGCTTCTCCCAGGTTACATAGAAATTCCCAGCCCAGACAGCAGCTCTTAAATAGAGTGCCTCTTACATGTTTACACACCCTTGAGGGGGGAAGGTAGTAGTCTTTGGAACTCCATCTTGTTATCACCTTGTACTATTTTCATATTCTTCAGTATGTGATTGCATGGTTTATTTGTTTACTGCATCTCCCAGGCTGTCACTGAAAGTGGTCCCATAAGGATCAATTTGCTACCCCAGTAAACAAACTGAATAAATAACTAAGGGCAAATGAAGTATCCTTAGGGTATGCATACCCTAACTACATTAGTTGTGAGATGACATCCTTTGCCTGCACAGTGACACAGAGTACAAGGACTAGGAGCAGATGGTCCTGTTCAAGTCACTGGTGGCTAACATCATATCCAATGGTGTATCTATGAGGCATATGGTAACCATTCTGTGTTCCACCTGCACAGATCCTGCTGTCCATAGCCATGGATGGGTCGGCATACAATGTGGCTATCATACATCAGGCATACCCAGATGACACAGATTGCTCCTGGGACAGTGTTAGTGTTAGTAGTGGCCACAGAGGTTACTGCACCTGACCATAGCCAATCTCATATACATGACCATCAATGCTCCTTCAGGTTCCACCCCTGAGTCTTCCGGCTTTTCCTGATTAGGGGTTGCCACAGCGGAACTCCGGTCCACTAATGATTGGCAGTGGATTTTTACAGTGCCAAGTTGCCAGCCTGATGCCCAACCTTCAAAACAGGCACACCCATTCACACATGCACCTACCTGCATATCTTGATACGTCATGCGACTACGGGGAGGACATGCAGACTCCACAACTCTCTAATTTGCATAATAAAACTATCATACCTCTATATCATCAGTATTCCTTGTTAGCATTTGAAACAGCACTCCTACTTGTGGCTGTCATCTGGGTCAAGCTGCACCATGCATCCAATGAGTCAGGATGCAGGATGCCACATCATGATGCACAGACATGCTCTCATAGTTTTACTCCATTTCTGCCATAGACTACATTAAGTCTCTTGCTTGCGAGCCACCACAGTACAAGTCATCAGTGTTCGTGACACAGCATCTCCACTTTATTATTAGAAGATGTGATCTCTAACTTTCTAACTCCCTATCCTGTTGATGTGTCTGACACCCTAGGTGGACCAGGTGCAGACTCGATGGCAGTTTACATTTAATTAATGACTCCTAAGTTCTCAGAGAAATTAAACCTATTGTAAAATGTCTGTAGAGTACTGGTTATCTCCAATGCAGTCCTTGGGAACCACATATGCTCCTTCACATGCTGCAGCATAAGGTCAAGAAACTGGTGTAAGATATGCAAGTCTGATGCTTGCAAATTTCTTAGTGTATCTCTGGTACATTACTAAAAGGTCCCTAAAGCTAGGATGGTTAAAACTACACATATATTACTGTGCACTGGGACTGGCTGTTCATGCATTCTCCTTGATTCTGCATGTGGGTAACACAATTCAACAAACCCCTGTATAGTATTCCACTCCATACAGAAGAACTTCATGGTCTGCTGATCAGTAAAATGATGCCCATTGAGGTGTTCAGTACAGGAGTATCCAGACGTATATCAAAAATACCATCAGATTATGTTTCAGTCTGTACTTGTTGTCAGGGCCACAGCACAAAATATATAGACAATTGCTCCAAGAATGGCCACTAACATATATTAATCTGCTAGTTCTATTCTAGTGTTCTGTACACTGTCAATTTCCAGTATTTAGAATAGGTGATCTCTAGGGTGCAGTGTACTTGCTTTATAATTTTTTTGTTGTTTCAAAACATTTGATGGTGCTATTTCACATTCACTGTCTTTAGTTTGTATTTGGAACCACATTTCCATATCATCATGCATTTACATACACTACATATTGTGCTATTTTTACCTTATGTGACCATGCTAAGTATATCCCAAAGTCACCTCTTCCCTACATATTATTATTTTCCATGCAATTGGTACAGTGCAATGTAGTAACACTCTATAAATAGTGATCTCAGTTAAAATACTTAGAATAACAGCTCTTTCAGTCTTGAGTCACTCACTTGCAAGAAGTTTGTTGTGGTGAAAATAATTCATGGTGTGAGTGTGAAGAGTGATGACTCATCTCATTGCTATAACAATTTATTTACTAGTGTGGGATGACTGCCAGGCTTACATCATGTTTGTAAAGATTCTACCATGTTGCCAGGTATGCATACCCTAAGGATAATTCATATGCCCTTGAGAGGTAAAATGAAAGACAACTGAGTAAAACACGAACTCAATGAGGAACTAAACCCGCACATAAGGCAGCTGTTTAATCTTAGCCTTACCACAGGATACATGCCCAAGGAGTGGCGTACGGCAACTGTGGTCCCACTTCACAAAGGCGGTGCCTCTACGGACCCTGGTAATTACCGCCCCATAAGCTTAACAAGCCTGGTCTGCAAAGCTATGGAGAGGATCATAATGGAACTCATAAACAAAGACATAGGGGACTTGCAGACATTGGACCCGACCCAGTTTGGCTTTGTCAAGGGCAGATCATGCCTTTTGAACTTGGTCGACTTCTTCGAAACAGTCACCAAGGCCATTGATGAGGGAAAGGCAGTCCATACAGCCTACCTTGACCTTGCAAAAGCTTTCGACACAATACCCCACTCGGGTATTATAGAGAAACCTACCAGCTTAAATGCAAACCCATATGTCACAAGATGGGTTGCAAACTGGCTAAAGGACAGAACCCACAGGATTAGAGTAGCTGGCGCCATGTCAGACTCCAAGCCGGTCACAAGTGGTGTCCCACAGGGCTCAGTCCTTGGCCCCCTGTTGTTCGGCATCTACTTCTCAGAAGTACAGGCTAACATAGGAGGACTATGGCTGACAAAGTTTGCAGATGACTGCAAACTGGGAGCCATAGTGGAAAGTACATCGGACACAAATATCCTTCAGAGGGGTCTCACGAAAACTGATAGCTGGTGCCAGAGCCATGGCCTGAAGTTAAATGCCAAAAAATGTATAGTCATACCCTTCGGGAAAAACAAGGTAACCCCAAGCTACCATATAGGTGGCAATCCACTAAGCACAGAAGAGGTTATCAGGGACCTGGGGACCCAGGTTGACAGTGGCCTTTCTTTTGACACTCACATTGCTAAAGTGGTTAGAAAAACCTTCTACATTGCCCACCTGATCATGAAGGGATTCACATCCAGATCAAGTGAGGTCATTGTTCCCCTGTACTCTTCACTTATCAGACCAATGATCGAGTACAATGCCCCATTCGGGATGTATCTCACCCGACACCTGCAGCAAATGGAGAGACCCCAAAAGTTCCTCACCAAAAGGATAAAGGGACTCCAAAATCTGTCATACGCTGCCAGACTGAAGAAACTCCAGCTCTATTCAGTTGCATATCGTCTGCTCAGAGGTGACCTGTGCCTGACATACAAGGCCATGTCCAACCCGGAATTAATGGACATGCTCTACCTCAAAAAATCCAAATCTGCCAGATCCACTAGAGCAAGCGACTTAAACCTTAGCACGGATATAAATAGGACATGCTGGAGGGATAGATTTGTCACCCAGAGACTCCCTATGTTGTGGAATAAAATCCCGGTCCATGTGAGGCAGAGCACCTCGCTGGCTCTGTTCAAGAGAAATCTTGACCGGTGGATGGGAGATCGTAGGTTTACCCCGGGAATCATCTCTGTGTCACTGCTGGACAGAGGCACAACAAACTAATGGGCACAGTATTTTTTAACATAAGGGGTGGCGTAAGCCACAAAAAGTCTGGGCTAGGCTTATAAATGCCTTAGGGCAGATAGCTTAGTATAAACCTATGAACCTATGAACCTATGAACATAGTACTGGTGTGGTTATTTAATAGAATAAGTCTACTGACTGTGTGTATAAATTGATTCTTTTGATCAAACTTGGCAAAATTTATACATGTATTGACCAACAAGACCTGCACAAAGAAGACGGAATGCTATCCATTCTTTGTTATAGAAGACACTGTCAGTGTCATGTAAAATGTAAAGGATTTCCCTAGACTTAATGCTGTTCAAGGGTTTGGGCACATTAAGGTAGATAAGGAAAATGCCAAACTGGGCATTTGATACATCTATAGGAAGATGCAAATTTCTTAAGCTTTCATTTAGTATTTTGTCAGCACTACATGCATTTTAGAGAGCTGCTAAAGAGATGATCAAAGTGTTGATGGTGTTTTGAAAATTACTTTAAATATATTGGTATGGAGTATGATGAGAAAAGAACATTATGAAAGATTGATTAATTTACTGAGCAGACTGAGACAATAGGACCTCAAAATGTACAAGAGCAAATAAAAAATCAGAACAACAGAACTGGGATGCAAGGGTTATGCTTTAGTTTCAGAGGGTATAAAAGCAGATGAAGAGAAGGCCAGAGCTTTAGTCTTACCACTAGAAGAGGATGACAACACATTTGAAAGATTTATGGCACATTGATGCATCTTTCAATGTTTACTTTGAATCTGTCTAAAATAAATGTGCTGTTGAGGAAATTTTATAACAAGATATAGCATGACACTGGAGTGACAAGCAAGGAGAGAATTTTGAAATGTTACCAGAGCACATACAGTGAATTATAATGATGTGAATAAGCCACTTACATTGCAAGTTGATTCAACTTTGAGTGGTATTGGTGCAGTGATTATGTAAGAAGAGAAGCCAGCTTTTTACATTTCAAGAGATTTTACTAATTGCCAGAAAAGACATGTTTAGATGGAAAAGGGATTGCTTGAAATTTTGAATGCCTGTGACTATGTTAGCCAGTCTATTTATAGAAAGTTTTAAGCAGAAAATGACCACTTATTATGGAATATTTTTCAAGTTGAAAGAAAGTTTAACTTGTTAAGGACTTCAGAAAATCACAACAGTAGTTGTCATATTGTTTGGAAAATAGAAATACTAAATTCCAGTTTTGTGGTTTATTGCCTACTCAGTATTTAATTGGTAATAGATGAAAGCAGCATTCCAAACTATACTTCACTGCTGATTCCTGAGAATAATATTAGGGTCTATATTGCATAGTCGAAGTTCCGTAACTTCGACTGACATATGTATGAACACATATGTCTGAAGTTACGGAACTTTGAGTATGCATACAAAAATAATAATAAAAGGAAAAAGAAAATAAAAGGGTATATGCAGGGGGGAAAGCCCCCCTGCACCCCTCACAAGGGGTGCTGAACCCCTCCTCTTTAAATATACCAACTCTGAGATTGCGCTACAGTGCAGTAAAGAACTTTACTTAATAATCACCTTTTATTTTCTTTTACCTTTGTTTTTTTATGTTTTTATATGTAATCAAAGTTCCGTAACTTCGGACATATGTATTCATACATACGGTCGAAGTTACGGAACTTCGACTATGTAATATAGACCCTAATATTAGGCACAGGAGAGACTGAAACAGAAGCAATCAAATCAAACATTCTGTTATTATTGACAAACCAAGAATTTTCTAATTGAATCAAGAAGATAAGGCAAGAATTTAGCAGCAGTTATGACAAATGTTCAGAGGAAGATATTTTATGGAAACATGATCAGAGATGGTCATTTGTTGTTCAGACTGTACATGGCAAAATGCTGTGAAGAAGATGAAATCTTTTGCAAAAGATACTATGTCTCAGAGTGGCTGTGATGGGTGAAGAGATTTTTGTCCATAACACTTCTGTAGACTTGGAAATGTCCAGAGAGATGCCCAGTGAAGTGCTCAGTACAGGAGTACCCAGAGATGTATCAAGAGAACCCCTACAAAAATCCCACCAGATTATGCTTCATTACAAATTGAGAGTACCAGTTATAAGCATCTGCAAGTAAAATGGCTGTGATGGTTTTCCTATCAACTAGATATTTGGTGCTGGAAGAGCCTTAACAGTACCTGCTTGATACAGAAACAGTTTATTAACTGATAATTCCAGTTAAATTTCTTATGCTTCTAAATGAATAAATGTGTCTTGATGTCATTACACTAAACCCAGTATGACAGTTATATTTATGCAGATGATAATGGTTTGATATATAAGTAAAGGCAACACAGATGAAACAATATAAATATTTAAGAAATGTCTAATGTAATAGAAATATCTACTTCAAAAATGGGATATTTTTGATCCTGAGAAACAGTAGTAGTATACAATACTATGCATTTAAATGTTTAGTGCCATTTACAGTACAGAGTACTACAATGTAAGTAATCATGTTTTCTGTTTTTTGTACTGTTGTAAGGTTTAGATACTAAAGTCCATCAGCTAGCAACATATGACCTTGTGTCCATATCTTATATGTTATGCCTTTCACCTTGTAGGAGGTGATTTCAAAGGATCACAAGGTCCAGCCAAAACAACATATCTGTGTCTCAATAAAGTACACAGGGCTCCACTACCACCAACACAAGAAGATGGACATTCCTGGAGTTATTATGAAAACATCAATAGCAAATAGAATGTAGAGTTGAGAGAGTATTTTTTTTAAGGTGGATGTTGAGTGAATTAGGAATGCCCTAACTTTCTCAACTTCAACCTTCTGACAGTCTATATTGCCATATGCTGTTATTGGAAAATTTCCATCCCAAAGATAACAGCTTTCAGATTTAGTGGCTGCATAAGTGTACTTCAAAAATTTTCTGTTTAACACCACAGTTGGTTGAACTAACTCTCCAGCAAATGGTTAGAAGGACAGACTGAGTTAGGGTCAATGTCATAATTTAGGCTAAATTTCTGTATTGTCATTAAGTTAACATTGGCAATAGTCTGTTGATTTTTTAAATCTGATTTCAAACCTTATTTTGAATTTTGAAGACTTTGTTTATGAAAGACTAATATATGACTCATTTTAAAGATGTTCCTCTATCACAATTGATTGCAAATGAAAATTACATACAAAACATTCACCTCTGCATCCCCATTTTGGAGTCTTCATACCTCACACCCATTTGTTGTTTTATATATATATATATATATATATATATATATATATATATATATATATATATATATATTTATATTTATATATACATACAAACATGCACACACACACACACACACACACACACACACACACACACACACACACACACACACACACACACACACACATATATATATATATATATATATATATATATATATATATATCTGTGTGTGTGTGTGTGTGTGTGTGTGTGTGTATTTATAAAATACCATGGTCATGCAGCAATGGAGGTAGGAGAAATTCCCTAGCAGTACAGCAGTCTTGCACAAACTGTGATATCACTGTGCTTTTGTTTCAATGAAACCAATCAGCCAGCTATAAATCAGTATTAGGAAATCCATTTTGAAGTCCTTCTACAGCATTGCATATTGAAAGAATTCTAATTAAAACTGTACACCTTCATTTGGTGTTTTATGAGAAACAAATTATCCTACTAGATTAAAAATATGTAATGCAGGCAAGAGGTGGATTACCATGTTACTACATCCTTCTGAGAGATGTGTTGATGCTTGCAAAGTGTACTACAAAATATAAGATAAGATAAGACCATTGTTCACGCAGCTTCCTAGTTCTTCCCTGAAAAAAGCTAAATGATCTAACTTGGCATGTCTACGATCAGATGTAATTGTTAGATCATTCAATCAGTATACAAATGCTAAATTATGCTGAAATAATGAATGAATGACTACTAGAGTCAACTAAAATCTCTACTGAGTCATATTAAAAAGGGATGACAGAGGATACCACTTCTTTGGAAACATTTTCCTCTACACATAAAGCAAAGTACTTCTCTTACAGCATTCTAATTTAATTTGGAGGAATGGATGGGTAAATGCAAATACATCCCAGATTTAGCACTCTTGCCTCTCATGGACAGGGGCAACATATTAAATGTTCTGCTCATCTCTGAGTAATTCATACTTAAAATATCAGGGTTACAAACTTCATGAGAATGTATGGCTGTTCTTCTAAAGATGCTTATGGATCAGTAGCCTAATAAGTACCCACGGACCTAAGTACCTCTTAGCAGTGCAGGTTTACCATTAATGCAGTCTGTTCATGGGAAAAGGCTCTGAATACTGGAAGAATAAAATATTTGTTTTGGAAGAGATGATTCTCAGGACTCAGGCAGTCTAAAATGCAGAAGTGCCTTGTTGGTCAAAGTTGAGTTTTGCAATGCCTACCTGATGAAGCAGAGGCAATGGGAGTTGTAGCACCTTTGTTCGCCTGTGTCAGCAGCACTGTAAAGATAAAAAGAGCAACTTAACTTTCTGCATAAGGAGGACACTTAATTTTATGTATAAATGTTCTATAAAATGCAGACCATTAAATCAATGGAAGCTTCATGCTTCTCAGACAGCATGTTTGCAACAGTACAGCTGGCAGTGTGTAATGATTGGCCAACTGCTTTGAGTACATTAGTCTATCTTTATACTATCCATCAGTAAACTACAACAACAGCAGCTGTAATACTTCTATGCTGTTGTCAAAACTGACTGGTATAACTTTTAGTGGTGCCACATCCTAATCAACTTTCCTAAACTATGCCAATATGTGGTGCATGGCCTACCAGTTAGCACAGTAACATGTTTATCAGCTACGTAAAATTTGCAGTACTGCCAGGTTAACGCATGATGGATATCTTTAGGATGGCACAAGCTAGACAAATGTTAAAGATGAATATTTTGTCATGTTTGTACACCATTCATGGTGAACACACTGCCATAACACACAGCAGTGCTTGCATCCTTGTAGCATCTACATAAGTCATGGGTGAGTACTAATCTTTTAAACTGTGTCTGTGTGTGTGTGTGTGTGTGTGTGTGTGTGTGTGTGTGTGTGTGTGTGTGTGTGTGTGTGTGTGTGTGATTTGCAGTAAGTCTGCACATCTGGGGGAGTTGTTTTGGGTATTAAAACATGTCTTTAAGACAGAATGATTAGAAGCAGGAAAGGGAATATTTTGATGAAGGTACTTAAATGTAGTTGTTAGTTATATAGAAATGACACAATATGATGCTAAGAAGCAATAGTGGGACTCATAATTTTATTTATTTTATTTTGCATTTGTTAACTAGGATTTTTCAACTGGGCATAAGAATCCATTTTCAATGGAGGCCCAGGGAGAAATGCTCCACATGACAAATAACAATAACAACATAATATACAAGTCTTAGATGGCAAATAGCAATAGTAATATATATAATAAAGAGTATACAGGCTACATACATGGACAAAACATAACATGCTTCTCCTTGCATATAAAGTTCACATTTTTATACATCTGCAAAAAAATGCATGCCTGCAGTACATTTGATGAGGAATTTTTCAATGTGATTTGCTTAAGCACCATGTTTGGAGGGAAGCATACAAAGCAACCAGTAATCACCAGTCAGATTGTAGGTCTTGGTGTTGACATCTGCCCTGATGTCTACAAATTCCAAATTATTGCAGGTTTTCCTCGTGTATTAAGATGTTTACTAATAAACACAAATAAGACCTCTCATCTCCCTGTACTAAATGTGCCAGTGTTTTCTTTGCACTGGAATAAAGGTTTCTTGAATATGCATGTATAAGTCTTTTGGGTTCTTTTAGTTACACTGTCCTTTCATAGATGTAACCATTTTGGGACACCAGTATCGTGTGAGTATTTATTCTGCACCTGTAGTTTACAAACTAGTTCCCTTTCTGTTATATGTCACAGTTCATCTGATACTACTGTTGAGATATCTGTAAATATCCAAGGTCATTGTGTCCAACTTAGGGTTCCCATGACTGTGGCACACTGCATTCCTCATTGTATGATGGTGGACAAGTGCATTCATTCACTGCTAGTAGTAGTGTAGCTATTCACTGGAATATTTTGTGTGGGTATGTATGTGTGTCTGAGTGAGTAGTTCATCTTCTTAGCATAATATCTGTTACTGGGATAACCCCTTCCTGTACTGAGATTCAGATCAATTGTTATTCATTAGACTTTACAACTTATGCATTTGTAGCTGCTAAGACATCTGAATGGTGCCTTACCTGCATAATTACTGAGCATTTTTTAACTTCAGAGAAAATGTTATAATTTTTGCCTTTATGCAGTGTTATTGCCATGGACTATGTTTGGAGACTTGTTGTCTGGCCTGACTGATGCTGCAGCCCAACTGTTTAAAATGAAAACTGTGTCCTCTGTAGTGGAGTGTGAAGTGAACCACCCTTTTTCTTTGATGACCCTACTGCCTTTTCTTCAGGTACTGTTGCAGCATTATGTGGAGAGGTCAGTGAAGATCAATGGTTCTCTGGGTGTATGCGTGTGTGTTTTGTGAGGATGTTGTAATAGGGCACTGTGAATCAGAGCTGCACACACTCCTGCATCATGTAGTGGTGGTGGAGATTCTAGTGTGAGTACAGTTTGCCCTTATGAACAACAGGGGTGTTTCCTAAGCTGAGGTCATCACCAGTTGTATTACCCCCAAGTAGCTGCAGCACTGCTTTGCAGTGAGGTAGGAAATTTTCTACAGTCATACCCCTCAAGTGTTCAGAATTTTGTAGAATGTCAAGATTTTTGCCTCATTAAGGACTTAATTCACTAATGACAGACATTTGATTTTTAGACTTCATATCCATGAGAAAATGTAGTGTTAATGCAAAACAAGTTATTCTATCAATTTTCTAAGTTTATACAAGCAATACTTAAATTCTCCCCCTGAATTTGGGCCCTTGTCTGCCCATTATTTTTCTAATATGTTGTGTCTTTGCGCTTAGTGTGCTTGGTGTAATGGAGAATGATGAAGCAGAGCTGGGCATGCAGCTGCCCTTGGAGGTAGTTTCTGGTGTCAGTGGATTGGGCTTTTTGCAACAATTGTTAGGTGCCCTGAGATGAAATCCTCAGCAGCTGTGGTACCCTGTGGATGCTGCATTACTGTTTTGTGAAGAGATGGGCAAAGCACCATAGTTCAACAATATGCTGTATGTGTGTGTGTGCATACATATATTGTGTAATGGAAAATGATACAGCAGAACTAGACGGGCACCTGCCATTTTGAGGGAGTTTATGGTGTCACTGCAGTAGACTTGCCAGAAAAACTTTTAGGTGCTCTGAACAGATATCAACAGCTGAGGTCTGCAGCAGCTGTTACATCATTGCTTTGTGCAAAGTGGGATATTTTGTGTGGGTATGTATGTGTGCTTGTGTGTGTGTGTGTGTGTGTGTGTGTGTGTGTGTGTGTGTGTGTGTGTGTGTGTGTGTGTGTGTGTGTGTGCATGTGTGCGTGTGCATGTGTGCATGTGTGCATGTGTGCGTGTGTGTGTGTATGTGTGTGTAAGTGTATATGTGTGTGTATTTTTAGTGTGGGTGGTGTAATGGGGAACAACACAGCTGAACTGGACTGACACCTACACTGTTGGTGAGGCTACTGTTAGTAGTAGTGTAGCTAGGGTGGGATGAGAGGGGTAACTGTTCCAGGTGCAAAGTGTTAGGGGGTGTGATCTGCCACCCATCATTCTGATTGCTCTTTAGTGCTTTTAAAAACTGGCATTACATTTGTGGTCAAACTTGAGTGCTGCAGCACTCTGTGTATGATCTAAACTGTAGCAAGTAGGTTGTTACAGTTTAAAAGAAAAAAGATTTATTTGTTTATTTTAAACTAATACCTGAGTGTCATACATGCCTCTTAACCTTTTAATGCAAGAAATCTAGGTAAAACCAAAGATAATGGCGTAAAAAGGCCCTGAAATAGGGACAGATTTTAATTATTACTCTTATAAACTTAGAAAGTGCTAGAATAACAGGCATTATAATAGCATACATTTTCTGAAGGATGGGTTTATCCTGCTTGAACTTCTGTACTGGGACATCTGAGATGCTTGTTTGACATTGCTCAGGAAGCTTGGGAAGAAGAGAAGGCAGAATATGAAAGTGTGACAGAACACAGTGTCAGTGTGCAGTATAGACTAAAGCAGGTTATGCCCATTGGAAGGGAACACATTCAGATGGCTCAGGAAATGCAACAATGAGTTTACAGTAAGGATGCTCAATTTAGATACGTTAACTCAGGAGATCAGCTATTAGCTTTATTGCCACCCATGAAGAAAACATTTTTGGATAAGTGTCAGGGGCCATTTAATGGGATAGAAAGAGTAAATGTGGTAAACTCTAAGGTTAGACAGTCTGGAAAGAGAACTATAGAGCAAATCAATCATATGAATGTACTGAACCCATGGAATGAAGTAATAAATATTGAAGTAATCTTGCAAACTGTAGTTCATACAAGATAAATTTAAAATTTCAAAAACACAATAAATTCCCATGTAAAGATAAAACTAATATAAACAGTAAAGAAATGATCCCAGTAATGACACCACAGAACTAAAACAAATGAAATATTTAACAGTATACAAACATTTTCATCTCTATAAATAGAAACTTCATCAGAATACAAGGAATATCACATAAAGACTAACATGTATAACCCCATTTATATTACAGATTATACATAAGTCACAACTGACACAAGCATTAAATATTTTTGAAAAAAACACCTGAAATTAATTTTAGAACTTTGTTAAAGCACCTAGTCAGAAATATTTAAATGTAACTGAAAGTGAATATAGAACATTAAAATGAATTAAAATAAGATAGCATTACTATGACCAGATAAAGGTGGATGTGTGGTGATTATGCACTGCGTGACTTGGAATCAAAGAAGCCATAGTGTGCTAGCAGGAGTTTGTTATTATGAAAAATATTCCTTTAATGCTATTATAACTGCTTATATTAAAATAGATAATTTACTACCGTATATGTAATGAATCATGATAAACACGTAGAATAGTTTGAATTCCTAAAAGTGGTATGTCTCAATTTTCCAGTCATGGCATTATTAAAACACATAAAATACTACTCTCCAGCTTTTAGAGCTATTATAGCAACAACAGAATCTAAAACAGAGCCCTGGAATTATTTACAGATTTGGTTTCATTGGTCCCAAGTTAATTGAAGGATTCTTGATATTCTTAAGCAAGGTTAGTAAAATTAGTGAAACAACAGATAAAACATGTGACTCTGGATATGGTAGATTTGTATATCGTCGTCCCACATAATTGAATATTTAACAGCACACAGTTCCATATTGACAGCTTTGATTAGTACACTATGCACCTTCTTTGAACTAATCTCAGATAATATTATTTTTTATACTTGATGATTTTATTTTAAACAGAAACGAAGAGCTGCAAATGGATTGATAATTTGGTCCTAGCTGCCTGTGAAAAAGTTTATTTTACGTTTTTTTTATTTTAGACATAGCACCTCATATAGACATTTTTTACATAATCTTTGCCTGTTTTTTGTTGGAAGAGAGAGAATGGTTTTGAGTTAGTTGTTAATTATTTAAATAACAGCATCCCTTATTTGTTTTTAAGCAAATTGGAACAAAACTGAAATGTAAACTTGACAAAGTATACTAGTAATGGGAGCTTATAGAAATATTGCATTATATATCGCATCTTATAGAAAGTCTAGTTTTACTAATTTGTATCTTCATGTCACTAGCTGTGAGTTCTAGTACCTGAAACAAAATGGTATTAAAGATCATGCAGTTAGACCTTCTAAATTAATCTCAGATGATGAAGACTGTAATAATGAGCTGAAAATAATAGGTAATTTATTCTTAGAAAGGGGTTATACTAGGAAAGTTATGAGTATGTTTGCCATGGTTAAGAATGATAGAAATGGAGCATAAGTCCCACTATTCGGAAATCATTTAATTACTGATAGTGGAAAGCTCAGCTATGATGAGGCCCACAATATGAAAGAGATTATGAAGAAAAAATTGAATATTTGGTTATGAGAGACTAATTTTGCCAGTGGGAACAAGTCGTGTGTACTGTGGTGCTTTCTTTCAAGCCAAATTGGATATTACTTTCATTTTCCTGTGACAACTTAACAAAAAATAAATCTGTGAATTACAAAAGTCCTTCCTCCAGTGTGTTCTTGGTACAACATTTAGAAATAAATTTACTGTATTAGAAAAAAAAAACAATAATAATTACCTTACTTAACATTCATTGACATAACCAAACTTTAAAGGTTCTTATTTGAATATATATATATGTATATATATATATATATATATATATATATATATATATATATATATATATATATATATATATATATATATATATATATATATATATATATATATATATATATATATATTATGCCTGACATTTGAAAGAACTACAAAACTTTGTTAAATTATAAGAAATACTGTTGGTCGATAAATATGAATAACTTAGCCCTTATGCTTGAATTCCCACTTAAATTTTAAGTGTTTTAAAATTAAGAAAATTGAAGTTATGTAGACCACCAGTTATGATTTAATTTGTGGTTATTTTATCCCATTATTACATTTTTGTGTATTTTGTTGCATTTATAGTTTACAGCTTCTTAATCATGTTACAGACTTCATATTTGTTATTACCAAATCCAGACACAATAAACAATAAACAAGATAACAAAAACACATGAAAACTTGATATCAACAAGTAATAATGGAACAATAAAACACTGAGACCAACAGCAGTAAAAGGCAGTTCTATAACAAAATGCAATTTTGTAAGAATGTTTATAACCTGATACAGTCTTACTCACAATATAACTTAATACAAATACAAGGTAGAACCAAAATGGGGAACTAAGTGAAGACAAAATAATTAAACAAATTGCCTTAGTCTAGTCAGCAGTACTAGTGGAGGGCAAAAATGTTCTTATCTGAATCCATAACCTAATAATGTAGGAATTGTGACAACCTCATATATTAACTAGAGAAGCAAGTCGGGGATATCATGAAAATTACCCTGGGTAAAAAGTTTGATATATCTCAATATTGGCAATAGTCTGTTGATTTTTTAAATCTGATTTCAGGCTTTTTTTTTTTGAATTTCATTATTAGGAAATCCATTTTGAAGTCCTTCTACAGCATTGCATATTGGAAGAATTCTAATTAAAACTGTACACCTTCATTTGGTATTTTATGAGAAACAAATTATCCTACTAGATTAAAAATATGTAATGCAGGCAAGAGGTGGATTACCATGTTACTGCATCCTTCTGAAAGATGTGTTGATGCTTGCAAAGTGTATTACAAGATATAAGATAAGATAAGACCATTGTTCACACAGCTTCCTAGTTCTTCCCTGAAAAAAGCTGAAATGATCTAACTTGACATGTCTATGATCAGATGTAATGGCTAGTTCATTCAATCAGTATACAAAAGCTTAATTATGCTGAAATAATGAATGAATGACTACTAGAGTCAACTAAAATCTCTACTGAGTCATATTAAAAAGGGATGACAGAGGATACCACTTCTTTGGAAACATTTTCCTCTACACATAAAGCAAAGTACTTCTCTTACAGCATTCTAATTTAATTTGGAGGAATGGATGGGTAAATGCAAATACATCCCAGATTTAGCACTCTTGCCTCTCATGGACAGGGGCAACATATTAAATGTTCTGCTCATCTCTGAGTAATTCATACTTAAAATATCAGGATTACAAACTTCATGAGAATGTATGGCTGTTCTTCTAAAGATGCTCATGGATCAGTAGCCTAATAAGTATCCATGAACCTAAGTACCTCTTAGCAATGCAGGTTTACCATTAATGCAGTCTGTTCATGGGAAAAGGCTCTGAATACTGGAAGAATAAAATTTTTGTTTTGGAAGAGATGATTCTCAGGACCAGGCAGTCTAAAATGCAGAAATGCCTTGTTGGTCAAAGTTGAGTTTTGCAATGCCTACCTGATGAAGCAGAGGCAATGGGAGTTGTAGTACCTTTGATCGCCTGTGTCAGCAGCACTGTAAAGATAAAAAGAGCAACTTAACTTTCTGCAATAAGGAGGACACTTACTTTTATGCATAAATGTTCTATAAAATGCAGATCATTAAATCAATGAAAGCCTCATGCTTCTCAGACACCATGTTTGCAACAGTACAGCTGGCAGTGTGTAATGACTGGCCAACTGTTTTGAGTACATTAGTCTATCTTTATACTATCCATCAGTAAACTACAACAACAGCAGCTGTAATACTTCTATGCTGTTGTCAAAACTGACTGGTATAACTTTGAGTGGTGCCACATCCTAATCAACTTTCCTAAACTATGCCATGATGTGGTGAATGGCCTACCAGTTAGCACAGTAACTTGTTTATAAGCTACCTAAAGTTTGCAGTACTGCCAGGTTAACTCATGAATTATGTCTTTAGAATGGCACCAGCTAGACATATGTTAAAGACCAATATTTTGTCATGTTTATGCACCATTCATGGTGAACACACAGCCATAACACACAGCAGTGCCTTGCATCCTTGTAGCATCTGCATAAGTCATGGGTGAGTACTAATCTTTTAAACTGTGTCTGTGTGTGTGACTTGCAGTGTCTGCACATCTGGGGGAATTGTTTTGTGTATTAAAACATGTCTTTAAGACAGAATGATGGTGCTATATGGTCAGAAGCAGGAAAGGGAATATTTTGATGAAGGTACTTAAATGTAATTGTTAGTTATATAGAAATGGCACAATATGATGCTAAGAAGCAGTAGTGAGACTCATAATTTTATTTATTTTATTTTGCATTTGTTAACTAGGATTTTTCAACTGGGCATAAGAATCCATTTTTATTGGAGGCCCAGGGAGAAAAGCTCCACATGACAAATAACAATAACAACATAATATACAAGTCTTAGATGGCAAATAGCAATAGTAATATATATAATAAAGAGTATACAGGCTACATACATGGGCAAAACATAACATGCTTCTCCTTGCATATAAAATTCCCATCTTTATACATGTGCAAAAAAATGCATGCCTGCAGTACATTTGATGAGGAATTTTTCAATGTGATTTGCTTAAACACCATGTTTGGAGGGAAGCATACAAAGCAACCAGTAATCACCAGTCAGATTGTAAGTCTTGGTGTTGACATCTGCCCTGATGTCTACAAATTCCAAATTATTGCAAGTTTTCCTCGTGTATTAAGATGTTTACTAATAAACACAAATAAGACCTCTCATCTCCCTGTACTAAATGTGCCAGTGTTTTCTTTGCACTAGAATAAAGGTTTCTTGAATATGCATGTATAAGTCTTTTGGGTTCTTTTAGTTACACTGTCCTTTCATAGATGTAACCATTTTGGGACACCAGTATCGTGTGAGTATTTATTCTGCACCTGTAGTTTACAAACTAGTTCCCTTTCTGTTATATGTCACAGTTCATCTGATACTACTGTTGAGATATCTGTAAATATCCAAGGTCATTGTGTCCAACTTAGGGTTCCCATGACTGTGGCACACTGCATTCCTCATTGTCTGATGGTGGACAAGTGCATTCATTCACTGCTAGTAGTAGTGTAGCTATTCACTGGAATATTTTGTGTGGGTATGTATGTGTGTCTGAGTGAGTAGTTCATCTTCTTAGCATAATATCTGTTACTGGGATAACCCCTTCCTGTACTGAGATTCAGATCAATTGTTATTCATTAGACTTTACAACTTATGCATTTGTAGCTGCTAAGACATCTGAATGGTGCCTTACCTGCATAATTACTGAGCATTTTTTAACTTCAGAGAGAATGTTATAATTTTTGCCTTTATGCAGTGTTGTTGCCATAGACTATGTTTGGAGACTTGTTGTCTGGCCTGACTGATGCTGCAGCCCAACTGTTTAAAATGAAAACTGTGTCCTCTGTAGTGGAGTGTGAAGTGAACCACCCTTTTTCTTTGATGACCCTACTGCCTTTTCTTCAGGTACTGTTGCAGCATTATGTGGAGAGGTCAGTGAAGATCAATGGTTCTCTGGGTGTATGCATGTCTGTTTTGTGACGATGTTGTAATAGGGCACTATGAATCAGAGCTGTACACACTCCTGCATCATGCAGTGGTGGTGGAGATTCTAGTGTGAGTACAGTTTGCCCTTATGAACAACAGGGGTGTTTCCTAAGCTGAGGTCATCACCAGTTGTATTACCCCCCAAGTAACTGCAGCACTGCTTTGCAGTGAGGTAGGAAATTTACTACAGTCATACCCCTCAAGTGTTCAGAATTTTGTAGAATGTCAAGATTTTTGCCTCATTGAGGACTTAAGTCACTAATGACAGACATTTGATTTTTAGACTTCATATCCGTGAGAAAATGTAGTGTTAATGCAAAACAAGTTATTCTGTCAATTTTCTAAGTTTATACAAGCAATACTTAAATTCTCCCCCTGAATTTGGGCCCTTGTCTGCCCATTACTTTTTTTAATATGTTGTGTCTGTGTGCTTAGTGTGCTTGGTGTAATGGAGAATGATGTAGCAGAGCTGGGCATTCAGCTGCCCTTGGAGGTAGTTTCTGGTGTCAGTGGATTGGGCTTTTTGCAACAATTGTTAGGTGCCCTGAGATGAAATCCTCAGCAGCTGTGGTACCCTGTGGATGCTGCATTACTATTTTGTGAAGAGATGGGCAAAGCACCATAGTTCAACAATATGCTGCATGTGTGTGTGTGAGTGTGTATGTGTGGATACATATATGGTGTAATGGAAAGCTAGATGGACACCTGCCCTTTTGAGGGAGTTTATGGTGTCACTGCAGTAGACTTGCCAGAAAAACTTTTAGGTGCTCTGAACAGATATCATCAACAGCTGAGGTCTGCAGCAGCTGTTACATCATTGCTTTGTGCAAAGTTGGGCAAAGCATCATTGTTCACTGGAATATTTTGTGTGGGTATGTATGTGTGCTTGTGTGTGTGTGTGTTTGTGTGTGTGTGTGTGTGTGTGTGTGTGTGTGTGTGTGTGTGTGTGTGTGTGTGTGTGTGTGTGTGCGTGTGTGCATGTGTGCGTGTGTGCATGTGTGCGTGTGTGTGTGTATGTGTGTGTAAGTGTATATGTGTGTGTATTTTTAGTGTGGGTGGTGTAATGGGGAACAACACAGCTGAACTGGACTGACACCTACACTGTTGGTGAGGCCACTGGTAGTAGTAGTGTAGCTAGGGTGGGATGAGAGGGGTAACTGTTCCAGGTGCAAAGTGTTAGGGGGTGTGATCTGCCACCCATCATTCTGATTGCTCTTTAGTGCTTTTAAAAACTGGCATTGCATTTGTGGTCAAACTTGAGTGCTGCAGCACTCTGTGTATGATCTAAACTGTAGCAAGTAGGTTGTTACAGTTTAAAAGAAAAAATATTTATTTGTTTATTTTAAACTAATACCTGAGTGTCATACATGCCTCTCAACCTTTTAATGCAAGAAATCTAGGTAAAACCAAAGATAATGGAGTAAAAAGGCCCTGAAATAGGGACAGATTTTAATTATTACTCTTATAAGCTTAGAAAGTTACTAGAATAGCAGGCATTATAATAGCATACGTTTTCTGAAGGATGGGTTTATCCTGCTTGAACTTCTGTACTGTGACATCAAAGATGCTTGTTTGACATTGCTCAGGAAGCTTGGGAAGAAAAGAAGGCACAATATGAAAGTGTGACAGAACACAGTGTCAGTGTGAAGTATAGACTAAAGCAAATTATGCCCATTGGAAGGGAACACATTCAGATGGCTCAGGAAATGCAACAATGGGTTTACAGTAAGGATGCTCAATTTAGATACGTTAACTCAGGAGATCAGGTATTAGCTTTATTGCCACCCATGAAGAAAACATTTCTGAATAAGTGTCAGGGGCCATTTAATGGGATAGAAAGAGTAAATGTGGTAAACTCTAAGGTTAGACAGTCTAGAAAGAGAACTATAGAGCAAATCAATCATATGAATGTACTGAACCCATGGAATGAAGTAATAAATATTGAAGTAATCTTGCAAACTGCAGTTCATACAAGATAAATTTAAAATTTCAAAAACACAATAAATTCCCATGTAAAGATAAAACTAATATAAACAGTAAAGAAATGATCCCAGTAATGACACCACAGAACTAAAACAAATGAAATATTTAACAGTATACAAACATTTTATCTCTATAAATAGAAACTTCATCAGAATACAAGGAATATCACATAAAGACTAACATGTATAACGCCATTTATATTACAGATTATACATAAGTCACAACTGACACAAGCATTAAATATTTTTGAAAAAAACACATGAAATGAATTTTAGAACTTTGTTAAAGCATCTAGTCAGAAATATTTAAATGTAACTGAAAGTGAATATAGAACATTAAAATGAATTAAAATAAGATAGCATTACTATGACCAGATAAAGGCGGATGTGTGATGATTATGCATTGTGTGACTTGGAATCAAAGAAGCCATAGTGTGCTAGCAGGAGTTTGTTATTATGAAAAATATTCCATTAATGCTATTATAACTGCTTATATTAAAATAGATAATTTACTACCGTATATGTAATGAATCATGATAAACACGTAGAATAGTTTGAATTCCTAAAAGTGGTATGTCTCAAGATTCCAGTCATGGTATTATTAAAACACATAAAATACTACTCTCCAGCTTTTAAATCTATTATAGCAACAACAGAATCTAAAACAGAGCCCTGGAATGATTTACAAATTCGGTTTCATTGATCCTAAGTTAATTGAAGGATTCTTGATATTCTTAAGCAAGGTTAGTAAAATTAGCGAAACAACAGATAAAACTTGTGACTCTGGATATGGCAGATTTGTATATGGTCGTCCCACACAATTGAATTTTTAACAGCACACAGTTCCGTATTGACAGCTTTGATTAGTACACTATGCACCTTCTTTGAACTAATCTCAGATAATATTATTTTTTATACTTGATGATTTTATTTTAAACAGAAAAGAAGAGCTGCAAATGGATTGATAATTTGGTCCTAGCTGCCTGTGAAAAAGTTTATTTTACGTTTTTTTTTATTTTAGACATAGCACCTCATATAGACATTTTTTACATAATCTTTGCCTGTTTTTTGTTGGAAGAGAGAGAATGGTTTTGAGTTAGTTGTTAATTATTTAAATAACAGCATTCCTTATTTGTTTTTAAGCAAATTGGAACAAAACTGAAATGTAAACTTGACAAAGTATACTAGTAATGGGAGCTTATAGAAATATTGCATTATATATCACATCTTATAGAAAGTCTAGTTTTACTAATTTATATCTTCATGTCACTAGCTGTGAGTTCTAGTACCTGAAACAAAATGGTATTAAAGATCATGCAGTTAGACCTTTTAAATTAATCTCAGATGATGAAGACTTTAATAAAGAGCTGAAAATAATAGGTAATTTATTCTTAGAAAGGGGTTATACTAAGAAAGTTATGAGTATGTTTTCCATGGTTAAGAATGATAGAAATGGAGCATAAGTCCCACTATTCGGAAATCATTTAATTACTGATAGTGGAAAGTTCAGCTATGACGATGCCCACAGTATGAAAGAGATTATGAAGAAAAAATTGAATATTTGGCTATGAGAGACTAATTTTGCCAGTGGGAACAAACCGTGGGTACTGTGGTGCTTTCTTTCAAGCCAAATGGGATATTACTTTCATTTTCCCATGACAACCTACCAAAAAATAAATCTGTGAATTACAAAAATCCTTCCTCCGGTGTGTTCTTGGTACAGTATTTAGAAATAAATTTACTGTATTAGAAAAAAAAAACAATAACAATTACCTTTCTTAGCATTCATTGACATATCCAAACTTTAATGGTTCTTATTTGAATATATATATATATATATATATATATATATATATATATATATATATATATTATGCCTGACATTTGAAAGAACTACAAAACGTTGTTAAATTATAAGAAATACTGTTGGTAGATAAATATGAATAACTTAGCCCTTATGCTTGAATTCTCACTTAAATTTTAAGTGTTTTAAAATTAAGAAAATTGAAGTTATGTAGACCTCCAATTATGATTTAATTTGTCATTATTCTATCCCATTATTACATTTTTTGTGTATTTTGTTGCATTTATGGTTTATAGCTGTTTAATCATTTTACAGACTTCATATTTGTTATTACCAAATCCAGACACAATAAACAATAAACAAGGTAACAAAAACACATGAAAACTTGATATCAACAAGTAATAATGGAACAATAAAACACTGAGAACAACAGCAGTAAAAGGCAGTTCTATAGCAAAATACAGTTTTGTAAGAATGTGTATAACCTGATACAGTCTTACTCACAATATAACTTAATACAAATACAAGGTAGAACCAAAATGGGGAACTAAGTGAAGACAAAATAATTAAACAAATTTCTCTAGTCTAGTCAGCAGTACTAGTGGAGGACAAAAACATTCTTATCTGAATCCATAACCTAATAATGTAGGAATTGTGACAACCTCATATATTAACTAGAGAAGCGGGTGAGGTGGGATATCATGAAAATCACCCTGGGTTAAAAGTTTGATATATCTCAATATTGGCAATAGTCTGTTGATTTTTTAAATCTGATTTCAGGCCTTTTTTGGATTTCAGTATTAGGAAATCCATTTTGAAGTCCTTCTACAGCATTGCATATTGGAAGAATTCTAATTAAAACTGTACACCTTCATTTGGTGTTTTATGAGAAACAAATTATCCTACTAGATTAAAAATATGTAATGCAGGCAAGAGGTGGATTATCATGTTACTACATCCTTCTGAAAGATGTGTTGATGCTTGCAAAGTGTATTACAAGATATAAGATAAGATAAGACCATTGTTCACACAGCTTCCTAGTTCTTCCCTGAAAAAAGCTGAAATGATCTAACTTGACATGTCTACGATCAGATGTAATTGCCATTTCATTCAATCAGTATACAAAAGCTAAATTATGCTGAAATAATGAATAAATGACTACTAGCGTCAGTTAAAATCTCTACTGAGTCATATTAAAAAGGGATGACAGAGGATACCACTTTTTTGGAAACATTTTCCTCTACACATAAAGCAAAGTACTTCTCTTACAGCATTCTAATTTAATTTGGAGGAATGGATGGGTAAATGCAAACACATCCCAGATTTAGCACTCTTGCCTCTCATGGATAGGGGCAACATATTAAATGTTCTGCTCATCTCTGGGTTATTCATACTTAAAATATCAGGGTTACAAACTTCATGAGAATGTATGGCTGTTCTTCTAAAGATGTTCATGGATCAGTAGCCTAATAAGTATCCATGAACCTAAGTACCTCTTAGTAATGCAGGTTTACCATTAATGCAGTCTGTTCATGGGAAAAGGCTCTGAATATTGGAAGAATAAAATATTTGTTTTGGAAGAGATGATTCTCAGGACTCAGGCAGTCTAAAATGCAGAAATGCCTTGTTGGTCAAAGTTGAGTTTTGCAATGCCTACCTGATGAAGCAGAGGCAATAGGAGTTGTAGTACCTTTGTTCGCCTGTGTCAGCAGCACTGTAAAGATAAAAAAAGAGCAACTTAACTTTCAGCATAAGGAGGACACTTAATTTTATGCATAAATGTTCTATGAAATGCAGACCATTAAATCAATGGAAGCCTCGTGCTTCTCAGACACCATGTTTGCAGCAGTACAGCTGGCAGTGTGTAATGATTGGCCAACTGCTTTGAGTACATTAGTCTATTTTTATACTATCCATCACTAAACTACAACAACAGCAGCTGTAATACTTCTATGCTGTTGTCAATACTGACTGGTATAACTCTGAGTGGTGCCACATCCTAATCAACTTTCCTAAACTATGCCAAGATGTGGTGCATGGCCTACCAGTTGGCACAGTAACTTGTTTATCAGCTACCTAAAGTTTGCAGTACTGCCAGGTTAACTCATGATGGATGTCTTTAGAATGGCACCAGCTAGACGAATGTTAAAGACCAATATTTTGTCGTGTTTATACACCATTCATGGTGAACACACAGCCATAACACACAGCAGTGCCCTGCATCCTTGTAGCATCTACATAAGTCATGGGTGAGGACTAATCTTTTAAACTGTGTCTGTGTGTGTGTGTGATTTGCAGTAAGTCTGCACATCTGGGGGAATTGTTTTGGGTATTAAAACATGTCTTTAAGACAGAATGATGGTGCTATATCGTCAGAAGCAGGAAGGGGAATATTTTGATGAAGGCACTTAAATGTAGTTATTAGTTATATAGAAATGACACAATATGATGCTAAGAAGCAATAGTGGGACTCATAATTTTATTTATTTTATTTTGCATTTGTTAACTAGGATTTTTCAACTGGGCATAAGAATCCATTTTCAATGGAGGCCCAGGGAGAAAAGCTCCACATGACAAATAACAATAACAACATAATATACAAGTCTTAGATGGCAAATAGCAATAGTAATATATATATAATAAAGAGTATACAGGCTACATACATGGGCAAAACATAACAGGCTTCTACTTGCATATAAAGTTCGCATCTTTATACATGTGCAAAAAAATGCATGCCTGCAGTACATTTGATGAGGAATTTTTCAATGTGATTTGCTTAAGCACCATGTTTGGAGGGAAGCATACAAAGCAACCAGTAATCACCAGTCAGATTGTAGGTCTTGGTGTTGACATCTGCCCTGATGTCTACAAATTCCAAATTATTGCAGGTTTTCCTCGTGTATTAAGATGTTTACTAATAAACACAAATAAGACATCTCATCTCCCTGTACTAAATGTGCCAGTGTTTTCTTTGCACTAGAATAAAGGTTTCTTGAATATGCATGTATAAGTCTTTTGGGTTCTTTTAGTTACACTGTCATTTCATAGATGTAACCATTTTGGGACACCAGTATCGTGTGAGTATTTATTCTGCACCTGTAGTTTACAAACTAGTTCCCTTTCTGTTATATGTCACAGTTCATCTGATACTACTGTGGAGATATCTGTAAATATCCAAGGTCATTGTGTCCAACTTAGGGTTCCCATGACTGTGGCACACTGCATTCCTCATTGTCTGATGGTGGACAAGTGCATTCATTCACTGCTAGTAGTAGTGTAGCTATTCACTGGAATATTTTGTGTGGGTATGTATGTGTGTCTGAGTGAGCAGTTCATCTTCTTAGCATAATATCTGTTACTGGGATAACCCCTTCCTGTACTGAGATTCAGATCAATTGTTATTCATTAGACTTTACAACTTATGCATTTGTAGCTGCTAAGACATCTGAATGGTGCCTTACCTGCATAATTACTGAGCATTTTTTAACTTCAGAGAAAATGTTATAATTTTTACCTTTATGCAGTGTTATTGCCATGGACTATGTTTGGAGACTTGCTGTCTGGCCTGACTGATGCTGCAGCTCAACTGTTTAAAATGAAAACTGTGTCCTCTGCAGTGGAATGTGAAGTGAACCACCCTTTTTCTTTGATGGCCCTACTGCCTTTTCTTCAGGTACTGTTGCAGCATTATGTGGAGAGGTCAGTGAAGATCAATGGTTCTCTGGGCGTATGCATGTGTGTTTTGTGAGGATGTTGTAATAGGGCACTGTGAATCAGAGCTGTGCACACTCTTGCATCATGCAGTGGTGGTGGAGATTCTGGTGTGAGTACAGTTTGCCCTTATGAAACAACAGTGGTGTTTCCTAAGCTGAGGTCATCACCAGTTGTATTACCCCCAAGTAGCTGCACACTGCTTTGCAGTGAGCTAGGAAATTTATTACAGTCATACCCCTCAAGTGCTCAGAATTTTGTAGAATGTCAAGATTTTTGCCTCATTGAGGACTTAAGTCACTAATGACAGACATTTGATTTTTAGACTTCATATCCGTGAGAAAATGTAATGTTAATGCAAAACAAGTTATTCTACCAATTTTCTAAGTTTATGCAAGCAAACTTATTTAAACTGTTTTTGTGTTGATTAACTGTTTTGCACTTTTAAAAAGTTAGTTGTTGCTTAATTTTACCTGTAGGCTAACACACTCAAGTGCGCTAGCCGCTTAAAAGCATTTATAGCATTTACTGTCTGTTTTCTGCAAAAAAAAAAAAAAAAAAAAAAAAAATCTTGTTTTCCTGCCTTACTGAACTAGAATAGTCCAGTCTTCAGAGTTTGCTGATTTGCTGGTCTCTGGGCTTTGTCTTGGTTCCTGTGATATTCCATATCCTTATTTGGATAAAAGGAAGCGTCTTTGTTCACCAGTGGTAGTGGGGAGCACTGAGCGGCCTATTTGTCCCTAGAGGAGTGGTTCCAGCCAGAAACTTGTAGTCTATTGGCCATTTTGGGTGAATTCCTAGCTCTTTTCAGCCCCCTGTAATAAAGCCCGCTTTAGCGTGCTTTTATTCTTGTATTCAACTCAACACAGCTCCTCGTGGTGTCCTGCAGAGTTCTACAAGCAGCAGAGAGCAAAAGAGTGACTTTTTCCTGATTTAAGTATTTTTTTTCTGGCTTTTGATTATTTACTGCTTAGCGACTGCTTTTTCGCCTGTTCATACAGCTCTGCATTCTATTTAAACTGTTTTTTGTGTTGATTAACTGTTTTGCACTTTTAAAAAAGTTATTTGTTGCTTAATTTTACCTGTAGGCTAACACACTCAAGTGCGCTAGCCGTTTAAAAGCATTTATAGCATTTACTGTCTGTTTTTCTTCTGTTTTCTGCAAAAAAAAAAAAAAAAAATCTTGTTTTCCCGCCTTACTGAACTAGAATAGTCCAGTCTTCAGAGTTTGCTGACCTCTGGGCTTTGTCTTGGTTCCTGTGCTATTCCATATCCTTATTTGGATAAAAGGAAGCGTCTTTGTTCACCAGTGGGAGTGGGGAGCACTGAGCGGCCTGTTTGTCCCTAGAGGAGTGGTTCCAGCCAGAAACTGGTAGTCTATTGGCCATTTTGGGTCAATTCCTAGCTCTTTTCAGCCCCCTGTAATAAAGCCCGCTTTAGCACGCTTTTTCGCTTGTATTCAACTCAGCACAGCTCCTCGTGGTGTCCTGCAGAGTTCTACAAGCAGCAGAGAGCAAAAGAGTGACTTTTTCCTGATTTAAGTATTTTTTCTGGCTTTTTGATTATTTACTGCTTAGCGACTGCATTTTCACCTGTTTTTACAGCTCTGCATTCTATTTAAACTGTTTTTGTGTTGATTAACTGTTTTGCACTTTTTAAAAAGTTATTTGTTGTTTAATTTTACCTGTAGGCTAACACACTCAAGTGCGCTAGCCGTTTAAAAGCATTTATAGCATTTACTGTCTGTTTTTCCTCTGTTTTCTGCAATAAAAAAAAAAATAAATAAATCTTGTTTTCCCGCCTTACTGAACTAGAATAGTCCAGTCTTCAGAGTTTGCTGATCTCTGGGCTTTGGCTTGGCTCCTGTGCTATTCCATATCCTTATTTGGATAAAGGGAAGCTTCTTTGTTCACCAGTGGGATTGGGGAGCACCGAGCAGCCTATTTGTCCCTAGAGCAGTGGTTCCAGCCAGAAACTTGTAGTCTATTGGCCATTTTGGGTCAATTCCTAGCTCTTTTCAACCCCCTGCTATAAAGCCCGCTTTAGCGTGATTTAGCGCGGAGTTGCCCATAGAGCACCATCGGGCAGCGCCGGTTAAACAAGGTTAAACTATTTCTGGCTCCGTAAAGTCTGCTTTTCAATTTTTCCCGTAGAACTTCTCTACTTGCAATCTAAACAGTCTATTCTCTATCTCAAAAGCTCAGCACTTGCTCCTAAAGCATTTTTATATAGGTAAAGCTCAGCACTTGCTCCTAAAGCATTTTTATATAGGTAAAGTACTTGTATACTAAACAAAGTACTACATTAGCCTAGAATCCCCTTCAGTACCCATTTCCCTATAGGTCCCTTCTGACTCAGTTACACAGCAAACTTTTTCACTTTTTCTAGCATGTCAAGGGTCAGTTGCTAGCGTCCTCTCCTGTTCAGCTGGTGAATCTGGGCATCCTGAGGCAATGTTACAATTGCCTCATGTACACAGACAACCCACTCCTTCTCCCACAAAACACAAATACATGTGAGAGATGCAACTATATAGCCAAACTGGAGGCTGAGCTCTCTCAACTCAGGACTGGCAAGACCAGACAGGAGGAGAAGGAAACCACGCACACCACAAACCCAGTTTCACATAGAACTATCACAACTGCAAAACAAACACATAAACACACAAAGACATACTCGGAGGCACTGATCAAAAATCTACCAAAACTACAGAGGCCTCCAAAGCAGACACCCAAGCAACTGCCACCTCAAGACATAAGACATGCAACACATAGTTCTCAAAGTCAGTGTGCTAAACAGTCACAGCCCTTAAGGCCAAACACAATGCCAGACACACTTGTTATAGGTGACTCCATAGTCAGACACACTGACGTCCCACTCACCAGACTGAACAAGGAAAAGATCACAGTAAGCTGCCTGTCAGGCGCTAGAATCCGCCACATAACACAAGCACTCAGGTCACTCCACAGCAAGTACAAGTATGACTCAGTCATTGTCCATGCCGGTGTGAACGACCTGAGACGCACCTCCCTGGACTACATGAAAAGAGACATAGAGGAGCTCTCAGATTATGTAGCCCAGGCCGGTATGACCCTGACCCTGAGCAGTATCCTACCCTCACCAAGAATGATGCCACAATACAGAGACAAAATGATCAGCTTTAATAATTGGCTTAATTACTGGTGTCATTCTAAGGGGATCCAATGTCTGTCTGCCTGGGATGACATGCTTGACAAGCCACACTGCTTCGCAAGGGACGGCTTGCACCTGTCACCCCTGGGCTTCCGGATATTGGCAAAGGCTCTTGCCACCCCCATAGTGCCTTTTTAGGCAAGGCTCAAATGATAAACCTACCGCCCTAGAAAACAAAAATGGAGAAAAACTAAGGGTAATACTGCTCAATGCCAGAAGTCTAAACCTAAAGATGCACGCCCTCGAAGCCCTCCTCAGTATGGAGAACATCGATGTCTGTGCTGTGACTGAAACCTGGTTCAAGGCTCCTGAGAGCACCCCAGCACTATCAGGTTATACCTCATATCATGCGTTCCCGCCCCAAAATCTGGACCGAACCACAAAAGGAGGGGGAGTATCCATATTCATAAAGGATACCCACACCTCCAGGTTAGTGGCAACGCATGAAGCATCGGAGACCATCCAGGTGCAATTAACCATAGGTAAAACTGCCCTACAGTTTGTAACATGCTACAGACTACCTTCTCAAACTCAGGAAACCCACACAGCCTTCCTGAAGACACTGGAGAGTATGAATGTCTCTCCAAACACCATCATATTGGGTGACTTCAACTACCCAAACATAGACTGGGAACATTACTCAAGCCCCAACACCTTAGCCCAAAGGTTCCTTGAGTTCATAAACTCAAATGCTATCGAACAACTAGTCACCATTCCCACAAGAGGAGAAAATATACTAGACCTGATCATCACAAACATGGGGACAAAATGCTCCACACCGGAAGTATATCCCTCATTGGTGAGATCAGACCATAAATTAATCTCACTGGAGATCCACATCCCGCCCCCACCCCAGCAAAAGACCACAGTGAAGAACTTCTCAAAAGCAATCTTCACACTTCTTAAGAGTGGAGTGGTATCCTTCAAGGCCCCGGAGCCAGTGGAAACCACAACCCACGCTGCTGAAACCCTTACAAATGCCTTCTACGAGCACCTCCAGGAATGTATGGATCAAGCAATCCCTAATAAAATCAAGACCCTTTCCACCAAAGGCAGGCGCCCGGTCTGGTGGACTCCAGCCCTAAACAAACTCTACAACAAGAGGAGAAAGCTACTACATGACAGAGCAAAATCCCTAAATGGGAAGGCATCTCTGATCAATACTAGCAAAAAGCTACGATCACTCATAAAATCATCCAAGGCCAACTTTGAGAGAAAAATCGCTAATGACAAAAGACAATCATAAAGCCTTCTTTAGCTATGTTAGAAACCTGGGTGGAAACTCCCAGATATGCTCAGAATTAGTCCAAAACGATTAAAAAAATCACTGAACCCACAGACATTGCCAACATACTGGCAGACAGGTTCAGTGCAAATTTCTCCCCTCCCCCCCAAACGGAGAAATATCTATCCCACCAGAGCCTAGCCTCCCAAACATCTCAGATGCCCAGGTGAGAGCTGCTCTCTCTAAAGCAAAAAACACAGCATCAGTGGGACCGGACGGTGTTCCCGGCTGTGTGCTACACAAACTCAATGAGGAACTAAACCCACACATAAGGCTGCTGTTTAATCTTAGCCTTACTACAGGATACGTACCCAAAGAATGGCGTACGGCAACTGTGGTCCCACTCCACAAAGGCGGTGCTTCTACGGACCCTGGAAATTTCCGCCCCATAAGCTTGACGAGCCTTGTCTGCAAAGCTATGGAGAGGATCATAATGGAACTCATAAATAAAGACATTGGGGACCTACAGACACTGGATCCTACCCAATTTGGCTTTGTCAAGAGCAGATCCTGCCTCTTGAACTTGGTTGACTTTTGGAACAGTCACTAAGGCCATTGAGGAGGGTAAGGCAGTTCACACAGCCTACCTTGACCTAGCAAAAGCGTTCGACACAATACCCCACTCGGGCATCATAGAAAAGCTCACCAGCTTAGATGTAAACCCATATGTCACAAGATGGGTTGCAAACTGGCTCAAGGACAGAACACACAGGGTTAGAGTTGCTGGTGCCATGTCAGACTCTAAGCCGGTCACGAGTGGTACCCCACAGGGCTCAGTCCTGGGCCCCCTCTTGTTCGGCATTTATTTTTCTGAAGTGCAGGTAAACATAGGGGGATTGTGGCTGACAAAATTTGCAGATGACTGCAAAATGGGCACCGTAATTGACACTCCATCAGACACAGACATCCTCCAGAAAGGTCTCATAGAAATGGATAACTGGTGCCAGAGCCATGGCCTTAAGCTAAATGCCAAAAAATGTATAGTCATACCCTTTGGGAAAAACAAGGTAACCCCTAATTACCACATAGGTGGTAATCCATTAAACACGGAAGAAGTTATCAGGGACCTGGGGACCCAAGTTGACAGTAACCTCTCTTTTGACACTCACATTGCCAAAGTGGTTAGGAAGACCTTCTACATTGCCCACCTGATCATGAAGGGATTCACATCCAGATCAGGAGAGGTCATTGTACCCCTGTACTCTTCACTTATCAGACCAATGATTGAGTACAACGCCCCATTCAGAATGTACCTTACCCGACACCTGCAGCAGTTGGAAAGACCCCAAAAGTTCCTCACCAAAAGGATAAAGGGGCTCAAACATATGTCATATGATGCCCGACTGAAGAAACTCCAGCTCTATTCAGTCGCATACCATCTGCTCAGAGGTGATCTGTGCCTGACATACAAGGCCATGTCCAACCTGGAATTAATGGACATGCTCCACCTCAAAAAATCCAAATCCACCAGAGCCACGAGAGCAAGAGACTTAAATCTCAACATGGATATAAATAGAACGTGCTGGAGGGACAGATTCATCACCCAGAGACTCCCTACACTATGGAACAGAATCCCAGTCCATGTGAGGCAGAGCCCCTCACTGACTCTGTTCAAGAGAAATCTTGATGAGTGGATGGGAGATCGTAGGTTTACCCCGGGAATCATCTCTGTATCACTGCTGGACAGAGGCACAGCAAACTAATGGGTATAGTATTCTCACCCTAAGGGGTGGTGAAAGCCACACACACTCTGGCTAGGCTTATAAATGCCCTAGGGCAGATAGCCTAGTATGAACCTATGAACCTATGAACCAATACTTAAATTCTCCCCCTGAATTTGGGCCCTTGTCTGCCCATTATTTTTTTAATATGTTGTGTCTGTGTGCTTAGTGTGCTTGGTGTAATGGAGAGTGATGAAGCAGAGTTGGGCATGCAGCTGCCCTTGGAGGTAGTTTCTGGTGTCAGTGGAGTGGACTTTTTGCAACAATTGTTAGGTGCCCTGAGATGAAATCCTCAGCAGCTGTGGTACCCTGTGGATGTTGCATTACTGTTTTGTGAAGAGATGGGCAAAGCGCCATAGTTCAACAATATGCTGTATGTGTGTGTGAGTGTGTGTGTGCATACATATATGGTGTAATGGAAAATGATAGAGCAGAGCTAGACAGACACCTGCCCTTTTGATTGAGCTTATGGTGTTACTGCAGTAGACTTGCCAGGAAAACTTTTAGGTGCTCTGAACATATACCATCAACAGCTGAGGTCTGCTGCAGCTGTTACATCAATGCTTTGTGCAAAGTTGGGCAAAGCATCATGGTTCACTGGAATATTTTGTGTGGGTATGTATATGTGCTTGTGTGCGTGTGTGTGTGTGTGTGTGTGTGTGTGTGTGTGTGTGTGTGTGTGTGTGCGTGTGTGTGCGTGTGTGTGCGTGTGTGCATGTGTGCGTGTGTGTGTGTATGTGTGTGTAAGTGTATATGTGTGTGTATTTTTAGTGTGGGTGGTGTAATGGGGAACAACAGAGCTGAACTGGACTGACACCTACACTGTTGGTGAGGCCACTGGTAGTAGTAGTGTAGCTAGGGTGGGATGAGAGGGGTAACTGTTCCAGGTGCAAAGTGTTAGGGGGTGTGATCTGCCATCCATCATTCTGATTGCTTTTTAGTGCTTTTAAAAACTGGCATTGCATTTGTGGTCAAACTTGAGTGCTGCAGCACTCTGTGTATGATCTAAACTGTAGCAAGTAGGTTGTTACAGTTTAAAAGAAAAAAGATTTATTTGTTTATTTTAAACTAATATCTGAGTGTCATACATGCCTCTCAACCTCGTAATGCAAGAAATCTAGATAAAACCTAAAATAATGGGGTACAAAGGCCCTGAAATAAGGACATATTTTAATTATTACTCTTATAAACTTAGAAAGTGCTAGAATAACAGGCATTATAATAGCATACATTTTCTGAAGGATGGGTTTATCCTGCTTGAACTTCTGTACTGGGACATCTGAGATGCTTGTTTGACATTGCTCAGGAAGCTTGGGAAGAAGAGAAGGCAGAATATGAAAGTGTGACAGAACACAGTGTCAGTGTGCAGTATAGACTAAAGCAGGTTATGCCCATTGGAAGGGAACACATTCAGATGGCTCAGGAAATGCAACAACGAGTTTACAGTAAGGATGCTCTGTTTAGAGAGTTTAACTCAGGAGATCAGGTATTAGCTTTATTGCCACCCATGAAGAAAACATTTCTGGATAAGTGTCAGGGGCCATTTAAAGGGATAGAAAGAATAAATGTGGTAAATTCTAAGGTTAGACAGTCTGGAAAGAAAAATATAGAGCAAATCAATCATATGAATGTACTGAACCCATGGAATGAAGTAATAAATACTGAAGTAGTCTTGCAAACTGCTGTTCATACAAGATAAATTAAAAATTTCAAAAACTCAATAAATTCCCATGTAAAGATAAAACTAATATAAACAGTTAAGAAATGATCACAGTAATGACACCACAGAATTAAAACATATAAAATATTTAACAGTATACAAACATTTTCATCTCTATAAAAAGAAACTTCATCAGAATACAAGGAATATCACATAAAGACTAACATGTATACCCCCATTTATATTACATATTATACATAATCCACAACTGACACAAGCACTAAATATTTTTGAATGAAACACATGAAATGAATTTTAGAAATTTGTTAAAACACCTAGTCAGAAATATTTAAATGTAACTGAAAGTGAATATAGAACATTAAAATGAATTAAAATAACATAGAATTACTATGACCAGATAAAGGTGGATGTGTGGTGATTATGCACTGCGTGACATGGAATCAAATAAGTCATAGTGTGCTAGCAGGAGTTTGTTATTATGAAAAATATTCCTTTAATGCTATTATAACTGCTTATATTAAAATAGATAATTTACTACCGTATATGTAATGAATCATGATAAACACGTAGAATAGTTTGAATTCCTAAAAGTGGTATGTCTCAAGATTCTAGTCATGGCATTATTAAAACACATAATATACTACTCTCCAGCTTTTAAATCTATTATAGCAACAACAGAATCTAAAACAGAGCCCTGGAATTATTTACAAATTCGGTTTCATTGATCCTAAGTTAATTGAAGGATTCTTGATATTCTTAAGCAAGGTTAGTAAAATTAGTGAAACAACAGATAAAACATGTGACTCTGGATATGGTAGATTTGTATATCGTCATCCCACATAATTGAATTTTTAACAGCACACAGTTCCATATTGACAGCTTTGATTAGTACACTATGCACCTTCTTCAAACTAATCTCAGATAATATTATTTTTTATACTTGATGATTTTATTTTAAACAGAAAAGAAGAGCTGCAAATGGATTGATAATTTGGTCCTAGCTGCCTGTGAAAAAGTTTATTTTACGTTTTTTTTATTTTAGACATAGCACCTCATATAGACATTTTTTACATAATCTTTGCCTGTTTTTTGTTGGAAGAGAGAGAATGGTTTTGAGTTAGTTGTTAATTATTTAAATAACAGCATTCCTTATTTGTTTTTAAGCAAATTGGAACAAAACTGAAATGTAAACTTGACAAAGTATACTAGTAATGGGAGCTTATAGAAATATTGCATTATATATCGCATCTTATAGAAAGTCTAGTTTTACTAATTTGTATCTTCATGTCACTAGCTGTGAGTTCTAGTACCTGAAACAAAATGGTATTAAAGATCATGCAGTTAGACCTTCTAAATTAATCTCAGATGATGAAGACTGTAATAATGAGCTGAAAATAATAGGTAATTTATTCTTAGAAAGGGGTTATACTAGAAAAGTTATGAGTATGTTTGCCATGGTTAAGAAAGATAGAAATGGAGCATAAGTCCCACTATTCGGAAATCATTTAATTACTGATAGTGGAAAGCTCTGCTATGATGAGGCCCACAATATGAAAGAGATTATGAAGAAAACATGGAATATTTGGCTATGAGAGACTAATTTTGCCAGTGGGAACAAGTCGTGGGTGCTGTGGTGCTTTCTTTCAAGCCAAATTGGATATTACTTTCATTTTCCTGTGACAACTTATCAAAAAATAAATCTGTGAATTACAACAATCCTTCCTCCAGTGTATTCTTTGTACAATATTTAGAAATAAATTTACTGTATTAGAAAAAAAAAACAATAATAATTACCTTTCTTAGCATTCATTGACATAACCAAACTTTAAAGGTTCTTAATTGACTATATATATTATGCCTGACATTTGAAAGAACTACAAAACTTTGTTAAATTATAAGAAATACTGTTGGTAGACAAATATGAATAACTTAGCCCTTATGCTTGAATTCCCACTTAAATTTTCAGTGTTTTAAAATTAAGAAAATTGAAGTTATGTAGACCACCAGTTATGATTTAATTTGCGGTTATTTTATCCCATTATTAAATTTTTTGTTGCATTTATTGTTTACACACATGATTCTAAATGGTCTAAACTAGTGTAGAATTCTAAAATGTATGGGCTTTTTCCACACTAGAAGAGGAGTATAACATAAAGACATTCATCTAACATACTTTTTACCTTTCAGCTTTTCAATTAGTGGTGGGTATAATATATAGATCTATGCCCTGGCCTCTGTAGTCTTTTCCTTTTCTTTTTCCACACTAAATATAACGTATAACATCCAGAAATCTGACATCCTGTAGCCTTTTCAGATAAGCAGGCAGGGGTCATATAGCCTCTAACATAACAGCTTCATTTGGTGGGTTAGCAATCTGGGAGTCCCTACAAGGTCACACAGGAGAGTCAACTGTTTCTGGACCTCTAAAATCAGTGGTATCACCTCCAAACCTATGACTTTGTTCTTGCAGTAAGATCTTGCTGTCATCCAATTTGGTTTAGATACTGAATTATAGATTAGGAAACATTTCATTTAGATTATTTTTTTTTCAGCCCTGCAGGTGCTGTTAGTGCATACAAGTAGGCTCTCATGTATTGAGCTGCAACAGCTTCTCAATAAACTCCCACCATAATTTGTGGACAATGGATCAATGTATCTAAATATAGAAATATGGTTGAGAAATCATCCAATGTGACCATCTAAAAATCCAGCACATATATCCCTTTCTTGGCAAAAATAGAGCTGACTTGGTAACACTGTGCCTCTTGCTCTCCCACACAAACTGGGCTTTAAGGGTTTTTATGTTCCTAATCCAGTGCGTGTGTGTGTGTGTGTGTGTGTGTGTGTGTGTGTGTGTGTGTGTGTGTGTGTGCGTGTGTGTGTGTGTATGTAGAGGGGGTGGTAAAAAGAGATAACATAATACGTTGTATAATTTAATAAACTATAATTTCTGCACTTCATATGATGCAACATCAAAAAACAAATGGAGTTTCTCCAGGTAAATGGGAACAAGAACAGATCATTCGGATTTCCAAGAACATCTAACAGCTTCTAAAGATGGAGCTGAGAGAACCATGGCTGGGAGGAGCCTTGATGAGAGAGGATGGACAATGTGTGGTATCTCTTGTAGAGAGAAATTTTGACTCAACATTGTCCTACAAGTTTCATCAACCTGAAGGAAGAGTATCCTATCTAAAGTTGTCAGAAGATTGGCCCTTGGATTGGTGGGTTCATGGTGTGTTATTTATATATAACATATGATAATAAGGCAGAAATTCTTCAATCACTCTCAGTACTCAAAATCATTTTCCATGATTCTTGAGGCAGCCATAGTTTGGAAGTCTCCAGTGTCTTATTTAACATGACTTCTGCCTTAATATGCCTCTCAGGTTTGGGATTTGAGTGATCTAAGACTGAGTATATAACTTTGCTAAAATTAACAGCAGCTGAAGTTGGTGCTTTGTCCAGGTTAAAGTCCTCTAATGAGGCAAAAAAGTTGGCAAAAAGCTGGATGTATCCGTATTAGGGCCATACAAACAATATATAATTAAAGTGCTTTCTAGTGTCCTTTTTTAGCAAAACCCATCTGCTTTCAGAATCAGACTCTGAAACGCTAACTTAGGGTGCCGCAGCAGCACCCCGCCTCTCTCAGAGGAGCAAGATACATTTTTGATTACTGGGCCCTTAGACAAACTGTTAAAACATTTAGAGTGTTTGTGACCTATTTTAACCTCCTGAAAACAACACAACACAACATCATAATGACCCATTTTAATCCAGCTGGAGTGCACATTTTGTTTTAGTTTTGAACCCAGTCCCCTAACATTCCAAGTTACTACATTCAGTAAAGCATACAACAAGTGATGAATATGCTAACAAACAAGCTAAGAGCAAGAAAAGAAAAACTTTATATATAAAAATAATGTCTTAAGTTATCAGGTAAACTGCCTGATAAATGGCAGGATTTTGCCATTATGTTGTAAAACAGGTAATTGCTGATGTTCAAACAATAAGCTGAGTATTCAATAACTCACCCAGTTCTGTACTCAACATCTTCTTTGGTGAGTGGGGAAAAACCCAATCTGCTACAATAAAAATCAAGTCTTACCCATAGCTGATTTAAATCCCTGTTCATATCATGCTTTGTAATAGTTGGTATAGTTGGTGAGTTTTTTCTGTACAATTTACTGAGCTTCAGCCTTGTTTTGTGCCCTACGTGGTCTGTACAAAGCAGCCTTTTGGTTTGGCTCTCATTCTTGTGGTTTTTTTCCCACATGCACAGAAATTATATAGTGTCTGCTGTTCATTCTGTGTTTCTTTCTGTATTCGCTTTGTATTACTGTGTTATTTCTGCTTCTGTCCTGTTAGAACAGACTTTGTTAATCCCTTGGATATAGTAAATATTACTTGCTTGCTCATTTTCTACTGGATTCTAATGTGGACTGAGCTAGTGTAAAATCCACAGTGTTAGCTACAACTCCCAGTTTGAGCTAAGCAAAACTGCTAACAAAAAGTTTCATATTAAATGCATATAAGGGAAATAACTAATGCAAGAAATAAAACAAATGCAAATGTTTTTTTGCCTGCTCTAGTACTAGTCTTCATGGGTCATTCAGAGATATTCAGTATAACAAACCTGAACATCGTTTCAATAAAGTTGTTAATATGAAATAAGACAATATTTTTATTCTGTGATAACATCTTTCATAGATCAAATAACATTTCTGTTATTAGACTGCCAAGTTGTTAGCAAGCTGTAAGTATCCAAATAGTTCCAACCTACTTTGTGTGTGTGTGTGTGTGTGTGTGTGTGTGTGTGTGTGTGTGTGTGTGTGTGTGTGTGTGTGTGTGTGTGTGTGTACTAATCTAACAACTTTCTAGGTTTATGATAACAGTATTTAAAATCTGTCCCTGTTTTTAGGGCTTTGCCCCCTCATTATTTAAGGCTTTGTCCAGATTTCTTGTGCTAAGAGGTTGAGAGGTATAATATATGATATTTCTGGAATATTGTAAGATACCAGTCTTAATAAAAGTTATGTTGTAGTGAAGACCTCTGATTGTTGTAGTGTGTTTCTTTTAATAATTCTTTGAATGCTGCTTTAGTATTAAAGGTAGGATTGCATATGCACATCGGTAAAAGACAAATCTACCTTTGATACTAAAGCAGAGTTTAAAGAATTAGTAAAAGAATTTGAAAACACACAACAACAGAAGAGTCATCACTAAAACATCTTAATTTGTATTGAAATTATTCTATCTGATATTTATTTTGGATACATTATTTTGCAAAACATAGACAAAATATATATGTATATATGAAGGTAGCATTTCCTCCTTTAACTACCTCACCATGCTTCACTTAAGTCTTCTCTCCATATTCCTTTTCAGTCTTTCTTCTCTCTCATCCTACCTTATCCCAATACCCCCTAAGTCTATGTCTCCCATGTGCTCTTCCACTCTGTCTCACCATCTTGATTATTACTCCCTACCTATTTCATCCAACCTCTGTGAAATCTCTCCCATACTCTTTGTCAGACTAAAATATTTGAATACCCTATCCTTCCACTTAACTCCAAACTCATTTCTTATAACTCTTTTACTAAAATTATTTTTTAACCTGTTTAAAATCCTCTTGCTACTACGCATATATATTCATTCTAATCCAGGGCCAAAAGATACTCCCTTACCATCCTCTGGTCACAGTAATTGAAATCTCACTAAACTGAAAATTCTCTCTATAAATAGATGTAGTATCTGTAATAAAATCACTGACTTCCATGCTTGGATTACCCAATAATCCCCTGATATACTTGTTATCACAGAAACATGGCTTAAACCCCACATCAAAGACTCTGAAATCCCCCCTCCCAGGTTTTAATATGCTAAGGTCAGACAGTCTCAATAAAAAGCTGGAGGAGTTGCTACTGTCTATCTATCACATTTTTCCCTTACCCCCTATAACCAACCCTTTTCCAGCTGAACTATCTAATGCCAACTTTAAGTTAAATGAACACAAAAACCTCTGTATTATCACCTTCTACATTCCTCCTGGAAACAACCTATCTACTCTAGAAGACATATTATCCTTGATGTCATCTAACATTTCTTATGAAACCATTATCTTAGAAGATATTAACATTGACTGGCTGAAACTGTCCACAAATTTCCCCACTAACAGTATCAGTCTCCTTGTTTTTTTCTCAATTAATACATCACTCCACCTTTATCAACACATCCAACCAAACTAGCTCAGTCATAGACTGGATTTCAGTCTCCCACCCCAACAACTTTTGTCAAACTTTATCAATACTTCATGCTATTAGTGACCATCATCCCACCTGTCCCACCAGACTTGTCTCCCAAACACACAAACTGTAAACATATAAAACCCATCCGTGACTTAACTAACTTTAACCCACTTATGTTTACCAATATGTTAAGCTCAAACTTGGTCTTTCCTTAAATACCTACCTCTAGATGAAGCAGTTGATAAATTCAACTCCATATTCCCGGATACATTAAATAGTCTGGCTCCCCCAGAAGGAAAAGACTCAAATGTAAATTTTGTTTTTAGCTATCATCACACACCAAATCCATCATGCGTGACAATGACAAATCTCCTACAAACCTGTCTCACTATAAAGAACTGCATAATCTAGTTAAAAACTTGTCATCAAAGACAAAAAAATCACATTATTAGACACTCAGCAAATATCTATGACCGATCCCCAAAAATTCTGGCAATCTATCAAAAACATTCTTCACCCTGGAACTAACTCAATACCTCAACCTACCACTAACCAGTCTAATGCTGACACAACCTGCATATTCAATACCTACTTTATAGATGGTATCTCTGCCATTATCAACAGTTTCACCTCTACCTCTATCACCATACTATCACCTTCTACCTCCTCCCAGTCTCCTTTCTCCCTCTAACTTGCTCCAACATCTCTTATCAAACAGCTGCTTAGTAAAGTTAGACCTTGCTCTCCTTCTGCTGACAGTCTTACCAATAACTTTCTAAAAATGTCTGCAAATGCCATAGCCTACCTTGTGTCTATACTCATTAATAGAGCTATTAATGTAGCTTATGTTCCATCCTTCTGGAAGTTCTTCATTATCCCACTATATAAGGGTGGGAATTCTACTAAAATATCTTAGCCTCTGGCTAACAAAGTTTGCAGATGACTGCAAACTGGGAGCCATTATTGAATCCCCAAATGATGTGGATACTCTACAAAAGGGCCTTACAGAAACAGATGCTTGGTGCCAGAGCCATGGGCTCAAGCTCAGTGCCAAGAAATGTATTGTTATCCCCTTTGGGAAAAAACATGTATCCATGAATTACCATATAGGTGGCAGTACACTAAACACAGAAAGTGTGATAAGAGACTTAGGGACACAGGTGGACAGTGGTCTCACCTTCGATAACCACATCGCCACAACAGTCAGGAAATCCTTCTATGTGGCACACCTCATCACGAAGGGCTTTTCATCCAGAAAAAAGGAGGTCATTGTCCCACTGTACTCATCCCTCATTAGACCCATTATAGAATACAACGCTCCATTTGGTATGTACCTCTCAAGACATCTGCAACAACTGGAAAGGCCTCAGAAATACCTCACTAAAAGAATCACAGGCCTAAAGCAGATGCCCTACGCTGACTGCCTTAAAAAACTCCAGCTATACTCTGTCACATATCGTCTACTCAGAGGCGATCTCTGCTTAGCATACAATGCCATGTCAAACCCAGAGCTGTTGGACATGCTATACTTAAAGAAATCCCAATCCCTCAGAGCTACACGCTCCAGGGATCTAAACCTTGTCATCACAATAAACAAAACATGCTGGAGGGATAGGTTCCTGACCCAGAGACTCCCCAGACTCTGGAATAGATTGCCCATACATGTCAAACAGAGTGCCTCTTTGGACCTCTTCAAGAGGAACCTTGACGATTGGATGGGAGAAAGGAAATTCACCCCAGGGATCACGTCAGTCGCCCTGCTAGATAGGGGTCCAGGAAAGTAAATAATGTGGGAAGAAATAGCCAAGGAATTGTTATGGCTAGGCTTGTATAGGCCCTAGGGCTGATAGCCTAGTACCAACCTATGAACCTATGAACCTATGAAGCCTATAACAATACTGACATCTTTATCCAAAATTCTCAAAAAATACATCCACAAACAACTCCTCCACCATTTACTTGTAAACAATGTTCTCTGTCCTAACCAGCATGGCTTCAGACCATCACATAGTACTTCTACAGCTCTCTTATCCTTTACTGAGTCAGCCAATAAAGCCTGAGACTTGGGTAAGTTTGTCTCACCACTATTCTTCGGTTTAGCTAAAGCTTTTGATGCTTTCTCTTATCTTCAACTCCTATCTCAACTCTCTTTCCTTGGCTCTAAAAACAATACCTTTAAATAGTTCTCCAGTTTTATCTGACAGACATCAGTCCATCAAATGGGACTCCACTCAATCACCTTATCTACCTGTCATCACTGGTGTTCCTCAAGGCTCCATCCTAGACCCTCTCTTCTTCAATCTATTTATTAATAACCTTTCATCTGTCTCTAGGCAAACAATGTTAATCCAGTATGCTGATGACCCTAATCTGCTCTTCTAACAACATTACTCAGCTACAAACTTTAACACAAGACACCTTTAACTCCATTGAACCCTGGCTTACCAATAATCAGCTCTTCCTTAATCACAACAAGACTAAACTCCTTTTATTCTCTCCTAAACAACATTCTCTTGACAAACTATCTTCAGAATCCCATCACTAAACAACACAGCAACTGATGTTGTCCCTTATATCAAACTACTAGGCATTACTATTGACAATCTCAAATTTGACCTGCATATAAATCATCAGCACCAGCAGCAGCCCCCTTTTTCCAATTCCTCTACATGGGGTCGGGGTATCGTTTTAACTGTCACCAACTATCTCAGTTCAGTGCCACACTCCTGCCTTCTTAACACTCATGCCTGTCTGTCTCAGACCTTCTTTCACACAATTCATCCACTTCTTTTCTGGACATCCTCAATTCCTCTTACCTTCTTCCTATCTATCCCAAATCTGCCTCACCAGATTGTCTTTTCTACACATGTGCTGAAACCACCGTAATCTGTTCTCTTTCATCTTTTCTGCAATTGTAGCCACTTTGGCTTCTGCTCTTACGTCCTCATTTCTACATCTGTCCCACAATGTGCATCCTACCACCTTTCTCAGGCACTTCATTTCCATCACCTCTAGCTTCTTCAACTATTCTGCCTTTACTTCCCAGGTTTCTGTACCATACAGTAGTACTGGTCTCACCACTGTCTTGTACATCTTACTTTTCAGCTTTTTTGGTATTCTTCTGTCATAGACTATACCTGATACTCTATGCCAGTTGGCTGCAGTTGTTTTTGGCGACATTAGTCAACATGATTTAATCACCTAGAGTCAAATTTTACACTGTTGAGTGGCTAGCTCTGCCGCGGCACACAGTTTGTGATCCATTGTTCTCCTATCTTGAGGATACTGTGCACCACAGTAGATGCCCAAAGCGGTTGGTCTGTACAACTATTCTCCATATAGGGTACCATGTAGAGTTTGTGCTGCTGTCCTCTTCATTCAGACTATCCTTCTCCTCAACTACCCCTGCCAGATACTTGAAGCTGTTTACCTGTTCAACTATCTTCCCTTCTATCTCTATTCTCAGCTTCTTCTGATTTCCCCAATTTGCTGCCATTACCACCGTCTTATCTGTGCTTAGTTTCATCCCATGTGCTTCCAGATTTGCATTCCATTCTCCTATCCTTTGCTCAAGTTCTAGCTCAGAGTCTGCCTGTACTGTCACATCGTCTGCATACAGCAGCTTTGTTGATCCGTCCCCTCCAACCTGTATGCTAATGTAGTCTATCATCAGTATGAACAGCAGTGGGCTCAGAGCTGAAGCCTGATATACACCCACTCCCACTAGGAACCCCTCTGTGAGGCTGAATACTGTTCGTACTTGAGTCATTGTGTCCTTGTACATAGCCTGCACTAATTCTACAAATGTTTCTGGGACTTCAAACCACCACAGTACTGCCCAGATGAGCTTTCTTGGGACCCTGTCATATGCTTTCTCCAAGTCTAGGAATGCCCAGTTGGACTCTCTCATCTCTAGCTTCTTCTCAAGTATCTGTCTCAATGCAAACATCAGGTCAATTGTGCTGCATCCTGATCTGAATCCAAACTGCTCATCTCACATCTTACATTCTACTACTCTGTGTATCCATTTATCAATCACCCTCTCCAGAAATTTCATGCAATTTGATAGGAGTTTGATGCCTCTGTACTGCCCACAGTTGTGGATGTCCCCTTTGTTCTTGTACACTGTCATGAATATGCTTATTCTCCAGTCATCTGAGATATGCCTTTCTCTCCACACTGCTATTAGTAGCCTTAGGGGGCATTTCTTCCCTATCTCACCCAGCATCTATATCATATCTGCTGTGACCTCATCTGAGCCTGCTGCTTTCCTTGACTTCATTTTCCTTAGTGCTGTCCTTACTTCTTCTAGGGTGGGCTCCTCTTCTTCTCTCAGCATAGGTTGTTTCTGGGGAAGTACAGCTTCTACAGGGTTTTATTCATTCAGAAGCTGCTGGAAATACTCCTTCCATCTGCCTTTGATGTCCTCTGGACTGGTGAGCAGGTTGTTGCTGGCAGCCCTTATGAAGGGTGTCTGACTTTCTTCTTTATCATTCTGTCTTTGCCTTGCAACCTGATATAGTTTCTTTGTGCCCCTTACTGAGTCACTTTCCAGAAGTTGGTACAGTGCCTCTGATGCCCTATTCTTTGCTATTGCAACTTCTTCCTTAGCTTCTTTGTTAGCAAACCAGTACTCCTTCCTAGCCTGGTCAGTCTTTTCTATCTCCCACTTCTTCCTGCACTCCTTCTTTCTTTTGATGACTTCCTGGACTTCTGCATTTCACCACCAGCTTCCCTTATGTATGTTATTTCCATACCTGGCTCGGCCATGTATCTTTTCTGTAGTCCTGACATATGTTGTTTTTAGGTGCTGCCATTCTTCTTCAACTCCACCTACTTCCTCCTCTTCTTGGGGTGCTACAGCCATGAGTAATTCCTTGAACTGTTGTACTTTCTCTGCAGTTAACTTCCAGGTCTTTATTCTGGTCTCTGTTGACCTTAGAGCCTTCTCTGACCACTGCTTGCAGATGATTGTGGCAACTAGTGGTTTATGCTGTGGGCCGACTGTTTCACTGGGGATGACTTTGCAATCATGGATTTTACCCCAGAGCCTTTTCCTTACTAGGAGGAAGTCTACCTGAGTTGGATGGTGACTACTCTTGTATGTGATTTTGTGACTGTCTCTCTTTCTGAACCATGTGTTGGCTACTATCAAGCCATTTGCCAGACAGAAGTCTAGAATGGCTTCTCCTTCTTTCACCCATGTGGACCCAGGCAGTCCTCATACCCTGTTCTGTGTGTCCCCATGTGCATTCAAGTCACCCACTATCAACACCAATTCATGTTGTCCTGCTTTATCTAGTAGGTCCTACAACTGCTGTCTGAATGCACTCTTTTTCTCACTATCTCAACCCTGCTATGGGGCATAGACTGAGATTATGAATACTGCCCTATCATTACACTGGAGTCTGACTGCCATGAGTCATTCATTAATTCTGATGATATCCCTTACTGCCTTCTGATGACTCTCTCTCACCACAATTCCTACACCATTTCTAGCCTGCCCACCAACTGAGTAGTAGATTCTGGATCCCAAGTCAAGTGGCTTTGCTGCACTGCCCTTCCATCTCGTCTCTTGGATACATATGATGTCCAGCCTCCTCTGTATCATCATGTCATCTACTTCCAAGCTATGTCCTGTCAGAGAACCTACATTAAGCGTAGCAATTCTCAGTTCATGTTTGGCAGGATGGTTGGTTTTATGTCTAGCTTTCGCTCAACAGACCTATCTCAGGTAACCCAGGCTGGGCTACTAGATACCAGCCAGCCAGTAGCTTATTGACACAGGCTGCTGGGTTTTATGGCGGGCACACACTGACCAATAGGGGCACATATACCCCTCCCACCATTAGCAAGGGTTCCTAGGCCGGGTCCTCAACCCACTTATAACCGGTAACTACCCATGCCCATTTTTGGCGACATTAGTCAACATGATTTAATCACCTAGAGTCAAATTTTACACTGTTGAGTGGCTAGCTCTGCCGCGGCACACAGTCTGTGATCCATTGTTCTCCTATCTTGAGGATACTGTGCACCACAGTAGATGCCCAAAGCGGTTGGTCTGTACAACTATTCTCCATATAGGGTACCATGTAGAGTTTGTGCTGCTGTCCACAGCTCCATTCATTGGTGAGTTTGAGATGGAAACACTCAGCATGTTTTTCGGACATGGGAGAAACCCCATGGAGAGACAGAACATGCAAACTCCAAAGAGGCATTGGTCAGAGTTCAAGATCAAACCTTGTACCTTGTGCATGGGAGGCGAATACCTTAACCACTAAGCCATCTGGTCTCTCTGCATATAAATAACACTATCAAATTAACCCATCAAAAACTTGGCATGTTATATAGGGTTAAACAATTCCTAACTAACTCTATGAAAGCTAAAATCACCACCACATACTTCTTACCTTTCCTTCTTTATGCCTTCACTTTTCTAAATAACATAAACTCCTCCTTGAAAACCAAATTCAACCAAATGTTACAACAAAATAGCAAAATTTGCCACAGGCCAACTTCATAAATCTCATCACTGCCTCCTATCTCTTAAACAGCTTAACTGACTTGAGCTTCTACTGCAACTATACATGAACCGGCTACTTCTTACTCATAAATTACTCAACAACCCCATAGTTTCTCCTGCCATATCCTCCATTTTACAATACTATCTTCCTCACCAGGATCTACACTCTTCAGATAAACATCTTCTATCTATCTATAAACCTGTGATGCATAGCGGTCTCAGTCTCTACTCATAATGTGTAGCCAAATCTTGGAACAACTTGCCACTATCTAATAGACAAGTCCCTCAATACCAGACTTTTAAGTCCCTCCTTAAAGAACATCTTTCCAAATCGTGGGTATGCTCATGTTCTTCTCCTACCTAGTTGTCATCTTGTCATGTCTTTAATATTCTCCTAGTCCTATTAATGTTCCTATTCTTTCTGTTCACCATAACTTCTATAACCTTTCAATCTCTTCACACATTTTTATTCTGTCTCTCTGTTCTTCTCCCTCCACCAATCAAGCTATTCACTCTGTATCACCTTCAACCAGAATATAAATCCTAGGTTTAATTCTTACTTGTAAAGTTCTGTTAATTCCTGCTAGTAAAATCCTGTATCCAAGTATGTATTTTTACTGCCGTACAATCCTATATCTAACTATGTATTTTTATAATCTCTCTATTTATTTACCATATGCAGTTTCTCACTATTTAATGTCCTGTATTTAATTATTCTTCTCTGTCAGTCTTTATGTGGAGCTTTTCTCCCCAGGCCTCTGCTGAAAATGGATAACTTCTACCCAGTCAGACTTTCCTGGTTACCAAATGTCAAATAAATAAATAATAAGACAGACTAATCAAAATTTTTAACAAGTTTAAACTGTATCATATCAACATTACTAGTTGGAATAGTGTGGAATAATCAGTCTGTATGTACAGACAGACACACTGAGCACATAAGAAACTAACACTTCATTCTATTCTAATGAGAAAATAATGGTATTACCTTTACTCAAGGACTAATTACTAATGCATTGTTGGAAATTAAGTTTGTTGGTATCCATCAAGATATTTTTTCATTCCTCCTTACTCTTTATACCAAAAGCCTTTTTTTCTCTTCACCAAAACCTGCTAACATTTTGTGGTGTTGGTAATCTCTTCTTTCATCTGACAGCAACATTTAAAGTGCCTCAAATCAACTTGAATCTCATATACAAAGTTACCACTTCTATAATTTATGATGTTCTTATAATCCCAATTTATTTATGTGCACTATACTATTTTGAAATTTTCTAAACTTTTATTTAGAAATTTAGAAGAATGTTGTAGGAAAGAAATAATGCCCAATATGATGGGTGTTATCAGAGGAAGGAACTCCCACCCATGGGTGCTGTGAGACCTGATGCTGAAAGTGTTAGATCTGACCACCCCTGGAAGGGCATTATTTCCCCTGATAACACCCAGCCTACAGGGCATTTTGTGCTTAGAGAATGGGTTTTCTGTTAAATCGTTTTGTATGTTTTTTTATTACTGTATACTTTTTTTATACTTCTGATGTACAATTGTTCCTCCGCCTAAAGTTTTAGACTTGCTGTAGCATATATAATTGTTATTGGATGAAATATTTTACAGTTAAAATATAAATAATGTACACACACACACACACACACACACACACACACACACACACACACACACACACACACACACACACACACACACACAAGTACCCAGCAGTTACAACTACTTTGTAGACTGAGAATTCCTCTGATGTTTCACAATGATCAAAAGAATGAAAAAATTATATAATGCAAGGCATTGCAACTCTTCCTATTCCTCTTAACTAGTCCTGGTTTTGCTGAATAGTTTTGCTGTATTTCTGACACAATGTGTGATTGTCTGGTAAATCACTGAGGATTAGACTCAATCAATAATGCCAGATGTTGCGAAGACATGCACCTGGAGTTTTTCTTCCCTGGCCTGCATTGAAAATTTGCTTTGTTCCAAGTCAGACTTTCCCAGTTAACAAATGTTAAATAAATAAATAAAGTTCAAGTTTCATACCTCTCATCATTTCAACAATGCATGCTGATGGAATGTCTGTTGTAGTACAAAGAAGTTAAGAGGTAAGCATTCTCTCTGTCTTTCTCTTATTCAGTATATCTATCTTTCTTTCTCACACATACACACACACACACACACACACACACACACACACGCACAATTGCATTATTTTTTTCACCACACTAAATGCGATAAGGACAGAGAAAACCAGCATGTCCTTGCAACTACTGCTGCAGTTTATTTTGTGAGTTATTATTATTATTTTTTTTTTGTGCATTTACTTTTTATTTTACCCTTGTTAATCAGTAAATCCATGTTTAGCGAGCATAAAAAATCATGTTTGTTTCTGTTTTCTCTGTACATGCTTTCTGTCAGCTAAGCTGCTGTTAAGTGGCAGACTTGTTTTTAACCAGGTGATATTTGAACATTAACACCCTGGTGGAGAATGCTCGTTCTACAATATGGTGCTAGTGTACTTTTCACCTGTTTTCTAAGGAAATGTAATGAAAATAGAGGAAAAAGTGCATGGCTTTATGTTCGAGCTCTTGTTATAAATAACCATAATATGCAGCAAAGAAGCAACCAGAAACAAAATTGAAATAAACTTTCTGCTGATATTCCACTGTGGCTTCTTTTGAATGTAATAGAGGCGAGAACTCTTGTTATAAGTACTGGATGTACAGAAATATAAATTCTTTATGTTTACTGTTTTTAACAATTAAAGGGAGATTCAGAAAGGCTTACCTTGATATGGAATCCTTAACTCTTAAGGTTTCCACACTGTGGTCTGCTTGAGTGATTCAAAGACTGCTGATATCCTAGGGCTTTACACTAGCTCTGGCCATACTGCAGAGAGTGGTCTTACTGGTGAAACCATATGAAATATAGTAGTCCTGGGAGTGTCAAATACTAGTTAACCATGCATTCTCCTCCAGAAATGGTGGTGGCTTACTCTTCCATGTTATTTTATTTTTTTATTAGAAAGAAAACAAGTAGAAGGTGCAAAAAAGACAGCATGCACAGCATGCACCCATTCACTTCTATGCATGAGTTTGCAGTTTATACTGCAGCTGCATGCAGGTATCGCTGATAGGTGAGTACTTGTTTCTGTGTGTGTATGAGAGTGTATGTCTGTGTGTGTGTGTGTGTGTGTGTGTGTGTGTGTGTGTGTGTGTGTGTGTGTGTGTGTGTGTGTGTGTGTGTGTGTGTGTGTGTGTGTGTGTGTGTGTGTGTGTGTGTGCGTGTGTGAGTATTAGGGAAAGCTGGTATTACCCTGATGCATGGGCCGGTATGGAGAATGCTAGTGTTGTCAAGTCTGAGAGCACAGTGTTTAATTTGGAGACATAGTAATTAGCTACTAGTGAAGTGCCCTTCTACTCTGCATCACCTCATCACTGAAACAGAAATTCTTGCTGCTACTCTAATTGACAGACTCTCTTCAGACAATTAGCACTGGCTGCATCACAGAGAATGATTTTAGTTGTTTAAAATTGCCACTAATTCTTAGAAAGTTATTTTTTCTTTCCAAGAGTTAATGTATTTACTTAAACTAGATTGCACATTTTTTTTCAGCCTATTGTCAAGAGGTTAAACAAGCATGCCATTTAGCAGCTTTTACTAGCAGAACATTTATCTGACTATAGTTTACTACAAATAATATTCATAGCACTTCACAGCAAACAGATAGGCTGACATGAAAGACACTAAAAAAAAAAAAGCAGAAATTTAGAATGCGTCCATTTTAAGTCAATAGATTCAAGAGAACACTGAAAAAGGGTAATTGTGAGGTGATGTTTAGGGAAGAGTTAAGACAGGCACTGGGTAGCAGTGAAGAGTTACCGAATAGCTGGGTAACTACAGCATAGCTAGTAAGAGAGATGGCTAGAAAGGTGCTTGGTGTGACATCTGGAAAGAGGAAGGAGGACAATGAGACCTGGTGGTGGAATGAAGAAGTACAGGAGAGTATACAGAGAAAGAGGTTGGCGAAGAAGAAGTGGGATTGTCAGAGAGATGAAGAAAGTAGACAAGAGTATAAGGAGATGAGGTGCATGGCAAAGAGAGAGGTGGCAAAGGCTAAGGATAAGGCGTATGAAGAGTTGTATAAAAGGTTGGACACTAAGGAGAGAGAAAAGGACCTGTACTGATTGGCTAGACAAAGGGATCGAGCTAGTAAAGATGTGCAGCAGGTAAGGGTGATAAATGATAATGAGGGAAACGTACTCACAAGCAGGGAGAGTATGTTAAGCAGATGGAAAGAGTACTTTGAGGGGCTGATGAATGAAGAGAATGAGAGGGAGAGATGGTTGGATGATGTGCGGATAGTGAATCATGAAGTGCAGTGGATTAGCAAGGAGGAAGTAAGGATAGCTATGAAGAAGATGAAGAATGGAAAGGCTGTTGGTCCAGACGACATACCTGTGGAAGCATGGAGGTGTTTAGGTGAAATGGCAGTGGAGTTTTTAACTAGATTGTTTAATGAAATCTTGGAAAGTGAGAGGATGCCTGAGGAATGGAGAAAAAGTGTTTTGGTACCGATTTTTAAGAATAAGGGTGATGTGCAGAGTTGCAGTAACTACAGAGGGATTAAACTGATCAGTCACAGCATGAAGTTATGGGAAAGAGTAGTGGAAGCTAGGTTAAGAAGGGAGGTGATGATTAGTGATCAGCAGTATGGTTTCATGCCAGGAAAGAGCACTACAGATGTGATGCTTGCTCTGAGAGTGTTGATGGAGAAGTACAGAGAAGGTCAGAAGGAGTTGCATTGTGTCTTTGTGGATTTAGAGAAAGCATATGACAGGGTGCCTAGAGAGGAGTTGTGGTATTGTATGAGGATGTTGGGAGTGTCAGAGAAGTATGTAAGAGTGGTACAGGATATGTACGAGGGTAGTGTGACAGTGGTGAGATCCGCGGTGGGAGTGACGGATGTGTTTAAGGTGGAGGTGGGATTACATCAAAGATCAGCTCTGAGCCCTTTCTTATTTGCACTGGTGATGGACAGGTTGACAGACGAGATCAAATAGGAGTCCCCGTGGACTATGATATTTGCAGGTGACATTGTGATCTGTAGTGAGAGTAGGGAACAGGTGGAGTAGACCCTGGAGAGGTGGAGATATGCTCTAGAGAGGAGAGGAATGAAGGTCAGCAGGACTAAGACAGAATATATGTGTGTGAATGAGAGGGAGGATAGAGGAATGGTGAGGATGCAGGGAGTAGAGGTGGTGAAGATGGATGAGTTTAAGTACTTGGAATCAACAGTTCAGAGTAATGGTGAGTGTGGAAGAGAGGTGAAGAAGAGAGAACAGGCAGGATGGAGTGGGTGGAGAAGAGTGTCAGGAGTGATTTGTGACAGACGAGTACCAGTAAGAGTTAAAGGGAAGGTCTATAAGAGGGTAGTGAGAGCAGCTATGTTATATGGGTTGGAGACAGTGGCATTGACAAAAAGGCAGGAGTCAGAGCTTGATGTGGGAGAGTTGAAGATGTTAAGATTTGCACTGGGTGTGACGAGGATGGACAGGATTAGGAATAAGTATATTAGAGGGTCAGCCCAGGATGGAAGGTTTGGAGACAAAGCCAGAGAGGCAAGATTGCGTTAGTTTGGACATGTGCTGAGGGGGATGCTGGGTATATTGGGAAAAGGATGCTAAGGATGAAGCTGCCAGGTAACAGGAAAAGAGGAAGGCCTAAGATAAGGTTTATGGATGTGGTGAGAGAGGGCATGCAGGTGGTTGGTGTGACAGAGCAAGATGCAGAGGACAGGAAGAAATGGAAACAGTTGATCTGCTGTGGCGACCCGTAATGGGAGCAGCCAAAATTAGAAGAAGAAGATTCAAGAGAACATTCCCATGTGTTGTATAATGAAACAGACAAAGGGTTAGTCCAGATAAAATCACTTGAGCTAGGAGACTGTCTCTCTCTCTCTCTCTGTCTCTGATACACTTCCTGTGGGAGGAATAAAGCTGTCTTATTGAAGTTTCAAGTAGTTTATTCAGTTAAATCAGTAGATGGATGAGTGTTCTTGTTCTAATACACAGGAAGGGTAGCAGAGAGATAGAATCTCCTAGATTTGCTAGCTAAAGTGATTTTAGCTGGACTAATCCTTTATACTCTGTTTTTTGTTAGTCCTTTCACCTTCTTGGTGACTGGTGCGATACCAGGCTTGAACCTTCTGGATTACTTTTTTTCCTGTGTTGAATAATGGGGACAGTGACTGCATCATGGCAAAAATGCAGCCTGGCAATAAAGCAAAAGCACATCATCATGGCAGCCAGTATCAGGCACTTTTGAAATGTACTGGTATATGAAATAATGCAAGATAGAGCAACTTTCTTGATTTAAATACTAAACCATGTTTTCCAGCCCATTCACTGATCTGCTTTAAGTAACTATTTAATTGCCTGAGTGTGTAGCTAAGCACAGTATAAAGCATAGCAGTTTGATGCTCAAAGGCTAGAGTATCATTGGAAAGAAGAAAATATGAAACTAAATTGGTCTGAACCCAGATGCAATCTTCGTGGTACTCTGAGAAATTGTACCATTTCAAAAATAATGATGCAACTCATTTATTTAAATGTACCCAGATAAGTTTGTAATACAAGTGATTATGTATGGGTTTATGTTTTTTAAGGCTAGCCTACAGACAACTAGATATGAAAAGTCGAAAATTCAAGATAGATTTTAATATGCAACACATATAAATTGCTAAGAGCCTCACAGATGTTTACAATGCTGTCTACTGCTCATCTGCGTTATATAAAACTGTATAGAGTTGAGTCCAAAGGTGGTGGCATACATATGGATTTGTGAAGCAAAACTGGAAGGCATCTTTCTAAACAAGCTCATAGAACTATGATTCTGAGCCAGGTCTGAAGTGCCATGCTTCAGGACTGGAATGGAATGTTCCTCATTTCTACCACCTATGACTACCTTCATGCTTTCTCACTTCTGGCACAATTCTCTGAGAGTGATTTCCTATGGAAGAACTCTGATAAGCGATGAGTTGAACACAGATAACTGAAGCTCAAGCATTCAGTCTTCATGCACCAGTAAGTTACTCAGCAGATTTATATTTCTTAATAATTTCCCTATCACACTTGGCAAAGTATTTTGTTTATTTTTTTCTGTATTTGCTAATAGATGAACAGGCCACAAACTAAAGCAGTGCCTCCAGCAAAAGACAACCCAATTACAAGTGCATTGCCTTTGCTAACACAACATTTCAGAAGGAGAATTTTCAAAGTGGCTAATAGATACTACATATCTAAAAGAAGGGATTCTGGTTTTGTATGGTCAGAGCTGAGGAAATAATTTAATCACATACGGTCTTTCAGAATCACTATCAATTAGTTAAAATGTTACAAGATATTTTGAAAACATTCTAGATCACCCTAACTATTAAGCCCAGATTTATGTTGAGTGAATTAACTATTCTGCTAATTTTCGATGGTCTATGCTTTGCTGAGGTTGACTTTTTATGTTATTGGACTTTCTGAGCAATTTCATGGATTATCAGTGATTCCTCATGTCTGCAGAACAAAGTTAAACTACGGGCAAAATGTTCTTAAAAGTTGTTTTCCCTGGACTTACCATATGAAGAAAATTAATTATGCAAATTTCTATCCAAGTTTGTTCACCTGGTAGTTGATCATAAATGCAAATTCCAGAAGTATCATCCTTCAATTCTACTTTCAGTTGAGAAGGATATGAATTTTCTGTACAGATGCCTGCTAATATCATGGGGAGATTTAGTCATTTTTTCCTTGTGTTCCAAAATAAAAGACCAGCATTTGCTTTATTTTTAGTGACATCAGCTCTTTGTATTATTACTCTAGGTGCTGGCTACCCCACCAGGTGATGTTCTACCATCTCCCATTGCATCAGCACAAAAACAGCATCAAAGCCTGGCTACAGAACTTAATTACTTTCTTTTCCCATCTTTCAGAAATGGTGGGTACATAACATTTAATCAGAATCTCTAATATTCATGAAGCCATCCACTGCCCTTTCAAATTAGGCAGCATTTCAACTTAACTGGTACTAAAATAATCTCCAACCTAGTTTTCATTCAGTCATGATATGCTTCATTCAAAAAGTAAACTGGAATCCAAGCAGACTAATTTGAAAGGTACCTCCCACAAAGAAGCCAACCCATGTGCCATCCATTCAACCTAGGATCATAGGAGGTTACTATAGCAATAACCCACTCCTGGGTGTGGGTAATGCTGGATTTACCCATGGTTGGCGTGGTTTGGTCCCGAAGGCGAAGCCCGAGGGACCAAACAAAGCCAACCGTGGGTAAATCCAGCATTACCCACACCCAGAAGTGGGTTATTGCAATTATACAATGACATTATTTAAGAAAAATAATAATTACTTTTCTTAAATAATGGCATTGTATAATGCCTCCTAGCTGACCTTCCGCCACTGTCTGTTATCCGCAGCAGTTCTGATGTACTGCGCATGCGTAAGCCTACGCAGTACATCAGAGCTGTGGGCAAAAGCAACGGAGATCTTCTTCGTTGCTTTTTACTGCTTCGCTATGTTAAATGGGTTTAACATAGCGAGACAGCTTTAAAAAAAGCAACGGAGAATCTCTGTTGCTTATTTTAAAGCTGTCTCGCTATGTTAAACCCATTTAACATAGCAAGACAGTTTTGAAAAAAGCAACAGAGAAAGCAAGATCTCCGTTGCTTTTTACAAACTGTTTCGCTATGTTAAATGGGTTTAACATAGCGAGACAGCTTTAAAATAAGCAATGGAGATCTCCGTTGCTTATTTTAAAGCTGTCTTGCTATGTTAAACCCATTTAACATAGCGAGACAGGTTTAAAAAAAAAAGCAATGGAGAAATCAAGATCTCCGTTGCTTTTTACACACTGTGTTGCTATGTCAAAGGAGTTTAACATAGCAAGACAGCTTTAAAAAAAGCAACGGACATCTCCGTTGCTTTTTTTAAACCTGTGTCGCTATGTTAAAGGAGTTTAACATAGCGAGACAGTGTTTTAAAAAAGACTTATACTAATGGAAAAAGTCTGGGTGACCGGACCTTTTTCCATTAGTATAAGTCGATTTACAACGTGCAGGCTGGCCAATCAGCGTGCACGTTTTAGAATATTAATGGGGGGTCATGGTATAATAGGCTATTGGCCCTGAGGCCCTTGTAAGCCTAGCCAAGAGTTTAGCCCATGTTTAGACAAGTAAGCACCCGATGCTCCTGTCCAGCAGGGACTCGGGTGGAATCCTGGGGGTGCATTTTCTTTTTCCCATCCAGTTATCCAGATTGCGCTTAAAAAGGGGTAAAGAGGTGCTCTGCTTGACATGGAGAGGGAGTCTGTTCCACAGATGGGGGAGTCTCTGGGATACAAATTTGTCCTGCCAACAAGTCTTGCTGATGTCCCAAACCAGGTTGAGGCTGTGTGTGTGGGTTACTCAACTGGAGCTTGACTTGCAGATATGCAGCAGTCCTATCAAGGAGGAGTCTGTGATCACCTTGTATGCCAAACAGAGGCTACCTCTGAGAAGTCTGTATGAACCTGAGTAGAAGGATAGGGCTTTTAGCCTGTCTGTGTATGGTAGATGTTTAACGCCCTGGATTCTCCTGGTGAGGAACCTTTGTGATCTCTCCAGCTGCTGCATGTGCTTTGCGAGGTACATCCCAAAAGGGGTGCTGTACTAAATAATGGGCCTTATAAGGGAAGAATACAGGGATGTTATGACCTCCTTGTCCCTGGTTGAGATATCCTTACTTATGAGGTGGGCCATGTAGAAGGATTTCCATACAATGGAAGCAACATGGTGGTCAAAAGTTAGGTTGCTATCAACCTGATTGCCCAAATCCCTCATGACTGATTGCGTGCTTCGGACACTGTTATTAATGTTATAATTTGTGGGGACATCACTCTCCACAAAGGGGATTATGATCCATTTTTTTAGTATTCAGCATGAGGCCATGTTTCTGCCACCAGTCATTTGTCTGAGTGAGACCCACTTGGAGGATGTCCACATCATTAGGGGAATTGATGACAGCACCCAGCTTGCAGTAATCTGCAAACATGGCCAGCCATAGCCCACTGGTTTTGATCTGCACCTCAGAAAAGTATATCCCAAATAACAGAGGTTCCAAGACCGAAGGCTGGTGTACTGCGCTTATTACGGGTCTACTGCTTGAGGTAGCTTCCACTATTTTGACTAGGTGGGTTCTGTCAGTGAGCCATTTTTTTCTACCCAACTGGTAACATACAGATTGATGCCTAGTTGAGAGAGTTTATCTATTATGCCTGAGTGGGGAATAGTGTTGAAGGCTTTGGCTAGGTCAAGGTAAGTGGTGTGCACCATCTTCCCCTTGTCCATGGCTTTGGTGACTGTCTCAAAGAAGTCGATCAGATTTAACAGACATGATCTCCCCTTGATAAAGCTACACTGTGTGGAATCAAGTGTTTGGAGGCTGCCAATGACCTTGTTAATGAGGTCTATGATAATCCATTCCATGACCTTGCAGAACAGGCTAGTTAGGATGATAGGTCTATAATTTTCCAGATCGGTGGACCTCGACCTTTGTGCAAAGGGATAACAGTGGCTGTCCGCCATTCAGCTGGGACAAAGCCAGTACTCAGGCTTTAGTTGACTAGGGCTCTTAATGGTGCTGCAAGTTCCTGTCTGCGTTCATGTAGGATGCAGCCTGGGATGTTATCGGGTCCCATGGAGGCTGTATTTTTTGCCTTTGAGAGAGCAGTGATGACCTGTTCCCTAGATATAAGGGGAAGGGGCAGATACAGTGGGGATGTCCTGATTTACTGATGGGTGGATAAAGGGGTGAAGTTTTTACTGAATCTGTCAGTTTGCTATATCTACGGCATTTGTATATGTGGTGTCCTTGACCACCAGTTCTGAACAGATCTGTGTGCATCCTTTGAGGTTGCAGATATATGTGAAGAAGGGCTTATGACTGTCTCTAGTAGATGTGGCCAATTTGGACTCGAAGTTTGCTTTGGAAGACTTCACTAGTGCTCTTATTTGCTTGTTTAGGCTAAGGAGACATTGCTTCCAATTGGGCACCAGCTCCTTTTTGGTCTTGGACAGCAATTTTTCCTTTTGTTATAGAGTTTATTTATTGCAGATGTCCACCAGACAGGTTTACTTTTCCTTGTGGAGGATGATTTAGTCCTGTCGGGCATTCCTGATTCCATGCATCTATATAAATGCTTGTATAGTGCTTTAGTGTAGTTTTGGATACTGGTGCCAGTTCCTACAGAGGGGAGGGAGTTGTGATGCTGTTTATACCATCCCTCAAGAGGCTGTAATCAGCTTTGGAGAAGTTTTTATGTCCAACCCTAGCTAGATGGGGATTGAGGGAGATGGTGACTTCAAAAGTGACCACTTTATGGTCAGATCTTACCAGGGAGGATGATGCAGTGGTTACTCATGTTGCTTAATACCAAATCCAAGACATTTTCACCTGTTGTGGGAGCATCAACTAGCTGTTTCAAGGCATTTGCATTGACAAAATTGAGGAATCTTTGGTCATTTGTGTTCTGGCATGAGTAGTTCTTCTAATCTATGTTTAGGTAGTTAAAGTCATCCAGGATCAGGGTAAAGATTAAATCCTGATAGATTCAAACTGGTCAAGATAGGGAGAATGGGCATCTTGAGTCAGATTTGGGGACCAGTAGCTAGCTATGATTTGAATAGAGGTTTTGTCAATGGTTAACTGCATCTGGAGTGTCTCCTGTGTGTTATACTGTTTGACCAGCCAGGAGGTGTGTATGTCTTTAATATATATTGAAACTCCACCTCCTTTGGCTTTACTGCTCACAGTTTGGGGTCTTAATGTATGATAGGATGAGTAACCAGGTAAGGTTGGGGTGCTCTCCGCAGCTTTGAACCAGGTTTCTGTGACTGCACAGATGTCAGCATTTTCCACAGTTAAGAATGCTTGCAATGAGTGCAGTTTCATGTTTAGACTCCTAGTGTTTAGCAGCATGACCTTTAATTTCTGTTTTATTAAATTTTTATGTTGGTAGTTTTAACCTCATCACTTTTCCTAAAAAAGGCAGTATGGGAGAGGCAAGAACCTTTGTCGGAAGCCTGAAGCCCAGGTGAGACAGATGTATGCCATATCTGGCAAAGCATCGTGGTCTGTCGATCATATCTTCCCAGGCTGTCAGGTACTGGATCCCCCTGGAATGACAAAAGAAACTAAGCCAATTGTTAAAGTCAATCATTTTCTGTTTGTATTGAGGCATCATTCTGGGTGATGGCAGAATGCTGCTTAAGGCTAGGGACATACTTGCCTGGGACACATATTCAGTGAGCTCAATCATGTCTCTCTTCAAATAGTCCAGGGAAGTACGTCTCAAGTCATTCACCCCAACATGGACTATGACAGAGTCATAACAGTACCTGTTGTTAAAAGACTTGAATGCATATGTGATACGGATGATTCTGACACCTGACAGACAACTAACTGTGACTTTCTCCTAATCCAGCCTGGTGACAGGCACATCTGTGTGTCTCACAATGGAGTCTCCTATGACTAATATGTTGGGTTTATGGTGAAGCCTTAGTGGCTGTGAGACACAGCTGTGTTGACTATGTGTGGTATGTGGTGTGGAGAGTTGTGGAGATCGCATGTGTTTTTGCCTTGGAGGTCTGCTTTGTTTGGGTATGTTTATGTTGAGGACCTCCACATATGCGTGTGTGTTGTGTAGGTGTGGTTGGTGTTTGAGGTGTAGTGATTGTGTTGACAACCTTTTCGGTGCCAGATATACTGGCCTGAGAGGGAGAGAGCATGGAATCTAGTTTTCTAATGTAAGTGCATCTCTCACAAATTGTGGTCTTCAGTGGTAGTAGTAGATTGTTTTCCATATATGTAAGATAGTTGCTACACTGTCTCAGGATGCCAATATCAACCAGGAGAAACTGTAGGAAATTGTCCACCCCTATTTGTCAGAATCTGAGGGAGAAAGGCCAGGGAGAGTTAAGGGGTGGGCCTAAAGCCCAAGTGCTTAAACCAAAACAAAGAGGCTTAGAATAGCAGTTACAATTTAGACAGGCTATAAACAAGCAATAATAAATGGAACAGAAAAGATGAACTTGAACACTTTAGAGAACAAACAGCAAGTAGCAGGAAAAATAAAGATGATTAATAGAGTGGTAGGAAGAAACACAAACAGAAAAAATATAAGCAGCTGAATACATTTTTTTTGTCTACATTTTGCCTATTTAATCATCAAATACTTAATTCTCATTAATTCAATATGGTCATAAACCATGAAAATTCTTAATACTTTCCATACACTATAAAGACTTTTCTCTTTCTCTGTTAAAATAAACATCAACCTTCCAAAACACAAATTGACCGATAATCACATAGCAAACGCCATAACCATGGAATAAGCAATATTTCAGCTTATACACCAAATATTAATAAGTTTAATCCCACCCCCCTATGACAGGACCTGCCAAGTGAATACTTCATCCTAGAGATATTCTGACTAGTGTCAAAAGGATAAGTACTAGGAAGCAAAGCATTTTCCTTGCTTCCAGCCTTTAGCAATTCTTTTCAAAACAAATAACTGTTTTCTTTTTTTATCCAAGTCAAGCAATAATCAGCACCCTTAAACATATAATTGCCACTTTGTCATAGAAACAATCAGTTACAATGCATAAAAATAGGTATGTACATGTAAGAGTTATTAATAGCATTACATGCTATAAAATATTGCAAAATTCTAAAAAGGGGGATGCGCCTGAACAGGTACAGATATGATAGTTTTCATTTCATCTACAAGTAGTCAGACTGACTGATCTTAATTGCCATCATGTTTAAAGACTTAGGAATACTTTTATTACTTAGCTGCATTCCTGTGTAGTATTGAACCTTGATGTAGAAACAGATACACTTGAACTTATATGATACTAATCTTTGGTCCTATTTGAAGGGGAAACATTGAGTCAAGCCAGTTTTCAAGCTCTGCTTAATTACTCATGCATTACCTGAAATTAACTTGCTTGGGATTCTTGCTTACAATTTCTATCAACGTCTTTTTAATATCTCTTCACCAAGACTTGCTGAAAGTTTATGGTTTCCAAATCAACCCACATCTCATAAAAAATTATCTTTCCTAAAATTTACGGTGGTCTTAAAGTCCCAAATATTTTATGTGCATTATACTAAGGTCTATTCTTTTATGCACATTATAATAAGGTCCATACACTCATATGGACGTACACATTTTGCAAAAAAGAAAATGTACTTACAAAAAGGAAAATAATAAGTTTCTTTATTGTCTTGCGCTGGTGTACGTATTCAATGAAGAGAAGTACAGGGTCTTGATTTTTATTACTTTCATCCAATGATTATCTTAGTTGTTTAAATTTGGCAATATTTATTAGAAATGTAATTCTTTCTTTCCAAGAGTTAATGCCTTTGACCAAAATGGACTGCAGATTTATCTTTTTTGGCCTATAGTTAACAACGCTATTTTCACATTCAGTAAATTAATGATCCTAATTTCAAATTTCCCTTTTAACAGTCATTAATACTTGGGCTTTGGTGTACCACAGTGGACTACCATATTCAAATGACTGCATCATGGGCATAGAGTCACTGTTCCATTTTTCTTGAATGGTACACATGAACACCTGGTATCCTAATGCAAACAAAGCTCTTCTCTGTTCCAGTCTAACAAAATCTGTTTGACTCTTAAAAGCAATACACAGTGGTGCTGCTGTGTAAGGCTGCTATTTACTGCAAAGCTTGCAAAACAAAGTAGCTTCAGTAGCTACTTGATAAGGCATGCTGACAGCGGGTCCCTTATAAATTATTGAATGTTTCAAAGTTCGAATGTCATATGGTTGACACCATTTGATCGAACTTTGAAAAGTTTGAAGGTGAAAGCCAATGGCTTTGTATGCAAAGAATGGGAAAATTTCCCTTTTCTGCACTGAAGTGCGGTCTCGGAGTTGGTATATTTAAGTAGGGGGGTGTGGGGGGTGCAGGGGGGCTTGCCCCCCTGTTCAAAGCGTTAAGGTGTTTTTTTTTTTTTTTTTTTTACGTTTTTATTATATATTAAAAAAGTTTTGCTCATATGTTGTCGAAGATATGAGGTTCGAAATTTTGAAACTTCGAATATATAACATAGACCCCTGACAGCAGTAAGGCGGACAAGGCATGCTGACAGCAGTAAGGTATATAAGGCATGCTGATAGCAGTAAGGTGTATAAGGTATGCTGACAGCAGTAAGGTATATAAGGCATGCTGACAGCAGTAAGGTATATAAGGCATAATGACAGCAGTAAGGTGTATAAGGTATGCTGACAGCAGTAAGGTATATAAGGCATGCTGACAGCAGTAAGGTGTATAAGGCATGCTGACAGCAGTAAGGTGTATAAGGTATGCTGGCAGCAGTAAGGTGTACAAGCCATGCTGACAGCAGTAAGGTGTATAAGGTATGCTGACAGCAGTAAAGTGTATAAGGCACGCTGACAGCAGTATGGTGTAAAAAGCATGGTGACAGCAGTAAGGTGTAAAAGGTATACTGACAACAGTAAGGTGTATAAGGCATGCTGACAGCAGTAAGGTGTATAAGGCATGCTGACAGCAGTAAGGTGTATAAGGCATGCTGACAGCAGTAAGGTATATAAGGCATGCTGACAGCAGTAAGGTGTACAAGCCATGCTGATAGCAGTAATGTATAAAAGGCATGCTGACAGCAGTAAGGAGTACAAGGTATGCTGACAGCAGTAAGGTATATAAGGTATGTTGACAGCAGTAAGGTATATAATGCATGTTGACAGCAATAAGGTATATAAGGTATGTTGACAGCAGTAAGGTATATAATGCATGCTGACAGCAGTAAGATGTATAAGGCATGCTGACAGCAGTAAGGTATATAAGGCATGCTGACAGCAGTAAGGTGTACAAGCCATGCTGATAGCAGTAAGGTATAAAAGGCATGCTGACAGCAGTAAGGTATATAAGGTATGTTGACAGCAGTAAGGTATATAATGCATGTTGACAGCAATAAGGTATATAAGGTATGTTGACAGCAGTAAGGTATATAATGCATGCTGACAGCAGTAAGATGTATAAGGTATGCTGACAGCAGTAAAGTATATAAGGCATGCTGACAGCAGTAAGGTATATAATGTATGCTGACAGCAGTAAGGTGTATAAGGCATGCTGACAACGGTAAGGTATATAAGGCATGCTGACAGCAGTAAGGTATATAAGGCATGCTTGCAGGAGTAAGGTGTATAAGTTATGCCGACAACAGTAAAGTATATAATGCATGCTAACAGCAGTAAGGTGTATAAGGCATGCTGACAGCAGTAAGGTATATAAGGCATGCTGACAGCAGTAAGATGTATAAGGCATGCTGACAGCAGTAACGTATATAAGGCATGCTCGCAGGAGTAAGGCGTATAAGGCATGCTCAAAGCAGTAAGGTGTATAAGGTATGCTGACAGCAGTAAGGTATATAAGGCATGCTGACAGCAGTAAGGTGTATAAGACATGCTGACAGCATTAAGGTGCATAAGGCATGCTGATAGCAGTAAGGTATATAAGGTATACTGACAGCAGTAAGGTGTATAAGGTATGCTGACAGCAGTCGGTATATAAGGCATGCTGACAGCAGTCGGTATATAAGGCATGCTGACAGCAGTAAGGTTTATAAGGTATGCTGAAAGCAGTCGGTATATAAGGCATGATGACAGCAGTAAGGTGTATAAGGTATGCTGGCAGCAGTCGGTATATAAGGCATGCTCACAGCAGTAAGGTATATAAGGTATGCTGACAGCAGTAAGGTGCATAAGGCATGATGACAGCAGTAAGGTATATAAGGCATGCTGACAGCAGTAAGGTGTATAAGATATGCTGACAGCAGTAAGGTATATAAGACATGCTGATAGCAGTAAGGTGTACAAGGCATGCTCACAGCAGTAAGCTATATAAGGTATGCTGACAGCAGTAAGGTATATAAGGCATGCTCAAAGCAGTAAGGTGTATAATGTATGCTGGCAGCAGTAAGGTGTATAAGGCATGCTGGACAGCATTAAGGTGTATAAGGTATGCTGATAGCAGTAATGTGTATAATGCATGCTGACAGCAGTAAGGTATATAATGCATGCTGAGAGCAGTAAGGTATATAATACATGCTGACAGCAGTAAGGTATATAAGGCATGCTGACAGCAGTAAGGTATATAAGGCATGCTGACAGCAGTAAGGTATATAAGGCATGCTGAACAGCATTAAGGTATATAAGGTATGCTGATAGCAGTAAGGTATATAATGCATGCTGAGAGCAGTAAGGTGTATAAGGATTGTTGACAGTAGTAAGGTATATAAGGCATGCTCACAGCAGTAAGGTGTATAAGGTATGTTGACAGCAATAAGGTATATAAGGCATGCTGACAGCAGTAAGGTGTATAAGGTATGCTGACAGCAGTAAGGTATATAAGGCATGCTCAAAGCAAAAAAGTGTATAAGGTATGTTGACAGCAGTAAGGTATATATGGCATGCTCACAGCAATAAGGTGTATAAGGTATGCTGACAACAGTAAGGTATATAATGCATAGTGACAGCAGTATGGTGTATAAGGCATGCTGACAGCAGCAAGGTGTATAAGGTGGGCTGACAGTGATAAGGTATATAAGACATGCTGACAGCAGTAAGGTAGATAAGGCATGATGACAACAGTAAGGTGTATATGGTATGCTGACAGTAGTATGGTATATAAGACATGCTGACAGCAGTAAAGTAGATAAGGCATGCTGACAGCAGTAAGGTAGATAAGGCATGCTGACAACAGTAAGGTGTATAATTCATGCTGACAGCAGTAAGATGTCTTACACAGTAGCACAGAGTGCTGCTGGCATGAATAACTGTGATTCTTCAACTAATTACAGTCTTTCTATATGCAGGTAACGTTGTTATTACATTATTATGATAATGGAGGGATTTGTGTTGTGCAAGTTCCCATTGTCAGCATCAGCAGCATAGCAGCATGATGAGTGTGGGTGGAACAAGGCAGACTGTGGTAACAAGCTTGCCATCACTGCAGAGAAAGCTGCTGCCAGTAGGGCTATTCCTATTACTGAACACAGGGATAGAGGATTTGCAGTGTGACAACACTAGTATGTTGTTCAGTAGTGTCTGCTGAGCAATGTATCAGCAGAGGAGGGAGATCAGTGCAGCCAGGGCACTTTACACAGTGTTTTTGTATAATGTAGGAATCACATAGCTTATGCAATGTGACTTAATGATTACAACCCCAGTGTGAGTTTTGTGAATAGTGCATGACTATGGGCTGTGCACATGGAGTAGATGGCTGGGGTGCCATAGAAGCAGAATTGTGCAAAGGGTCTTACATAATCCTGTAACATGATGTTAGTATGGCTTCAGAATCATACAGGGCTTTGTTTGCCCTACTGTGGTATACAAAAGCGCTGTGTGGTTACATACAGTATGTTTATGAGTCTGGCCCATGGACTTTATTTCCATCTAGGTTTTTTCCTCAACGTTTGTGCACTGATAAAAATTTACTACTTGTTTACACTCTAATGTTATGCATGATTTATGTACCCATCCTAAATATTACTGGTTTAGATGCTGATTTTAAATGTAAATACAATTAATGAACCCGTTCTGTTTCTTTATTTTGCGGTTGCATTCAGCTTTTCATTTTGTTTCTGAAAGTGTTTGATAGACCTCATACAGTTTCTGCTATGATTAATTTGTACTTTAAAATACTGCCTGGGTTTGGTTTTATCTTTACATCCATCTAGGGTTATTATGCAAGTAATATTCACTAACAGAGTACTTAGAAACTTTTTGACAGAAGCTTCCCTACACTCTGGTTTCACAAATGCTTACCAATCTCCATGTCAACATCTTTTATACTCAGTTTATGACTAGAAATGCATATTTTACTAACTGCAAATTGGCTACATTTTCCAGATAAATAGAGCAATGCTCCTCACAGTCTTGTGGTTCTTCGATGAAAAAGCTGAACTGATTTAGTTACATTATCTGGTCATAAATACAGTTAATTATTATTTCATTCATCCAGTACATTGTACAACGCACTAAAATGTAATGGTCATTTCTTATAATGGAATAGTTTCCGGTTACAAGTGCCATCTAAGAGGTCCACAGAGGCAGGATAAACAGGAGACATCAATGCAATCTCATGGTGGATGGGATGAATCTTGGAAGAATAAGTGATTTACTTTGGATGCAGTTGACTCCAAGAATTTGCACAGCCAAAAATGCTGAAATATTTTATTTACAGTTGAATTTTACAGGATGTACCTGTCACATTAGAAAAAAATGGCAGGTGTAGTGCTTTCATTCACTTGTGTCTGTGCTGTAAAGGTAAAACGGCAGCTTAGTTTTCTATATAAAGACAGAAAATGCTTTGCATACATTTTTTATCAATAAAATGCAGACCCTGCAATAAATTAATATCCCTGTAATGATAAGAAAACCTTTTGGTTTTAATTTAGCTGACTGAATTAAAAATGAAACCACAAAGCTGTGCTCTGTTTGAATGTCTACATGTATTAGTGGCTGAGAGGTTTGGAAATTTAGGTGAGAAAGATTAATCATAATGCATGCACTTTTTTAGCTGTTTCTGATTTGTGAATTTTTTGAAAATATTTAGCCTGAACACAGACATAGTTTGATCATTCATTCACTCATTCATTCAAATAATTCAGTCGGTGTTTAAGTATTTACTCCAACTTGGGGTCAAGTAAAACCTAGAATTTAACCCAGCAATCAGTGCATACAAGGCAATGAAACTTATCCTGGATGTAAGGACAGACATTTGCAGGATATAAACACATTCAGTCAGACACAGTATGCACTAAAAAGTGATACATTCTAGCTGTTTGTACAATGATAAATTATCTGAGTTTTTTTTTTTTTTTTTTTTTTTGAGGGGAGCTACAAGGAGGACTAGAAGCTGAAGTTAGGATGAAGGGTGGCCTGAACTATCTAACCAAAAAAAGTTGGCAATGAAAAAATTACTTTTTATTGTGTATTCTGTACTAAAGAAACTGAAGTATTGTTTGCAGGAAAGAGGAGAGATATAGTTTACTGCAGCCAAAAGTACTAGAATCTAAATCATAAGGAGGCTGACAGTAATATGATTTATCAAACATGGGCATCATCATCATCATCATCACCCCTCCTTTTCCCCATTTTTGACATGGGGTAGGGGTGATGCATTAGCTGTTGCCATCTCTATGTATTTAATGAGTCTCTCCTGCCTTCTTTGACAGTCATGTCTGGCTGTCACAGGTCTTCTCTCATAGAATCCATCCATTTCTTTGTTGGACCCCCTCAATTCCTCTATCCTTTTTTGTGTCTGTCCAAATTTTCTTCACCAGCTTTTCTTCTGCTTTCCTGCATACATACCCAAACCACAGTAATCTGCTCTCTTTGAACTTTTCTGGAATTGTACCAACTTGGGCTTCTGCTCTGATGTCATCATTTCTTCATCTGTCCCAAAGTGTGCATCCCACTACTCATCAAAGGCACTTCATCTCCATCACCTCTAGGCTCCTCAACTGCTTTGTCTTCACTGCCAAGGTTTTTGTACTAAACAGTAATACAGGTGGCACCACTGTTTTTTACACCTTACTTTTCATATTCTTTGACATTTTTCTGTCATATACTATACCTGCCACTCTGTGCCAGCTGACTGCAACCCTTCTAATTTTAGCTTTGACCTTATTCAGAATTCCCTTCTCCTTAACAACTCTTCCCGGGCACCATTCCAAAAGCAGACAAAACCCAGCTAATACTAGTAACCAAAAAAACACAAAGAAAATTGGGTTAATGGTTGTGTTCAACCAGGTCAGCTTTTCAATATTCAAAGATATCCTGAAGCCAAAGATATTATAAAAGCAAGCAGATTTAATAAAAGCATTTGTTCCTCCCAGGCACTTGAAGCTGTTAAACTGTACCCATATTTTCCCTTCTGTCTCAATTATAGTACTTACATATTATTGCAACCAGGTTCCAAACTACGTAAGTCCCCAACTTTATATGTTTATAAGGGTTGTTGTTGTGTCTTTCGGCTTATCCTGGTTAGGGGTCACCACAGAGGAACTCCGGTCCGCTAATGATTGGTAGTTGATTTTTACGTGCCGAGTTACCAGCCCTGATGCACAACCTTCAACGAAAGCACGCCCATTCATGCATGCCTCCACACAGAAGACGCTCTAGCTGAGAATCGAACAAGACAACGTCTTGCTGTGAGGCGACAACGCTACCGCAGCACCACTTAAAATCCATCTGTATTTTGGTGCATTTTTCCCCCCAATTATTTTAGGCTTTGTCAAATAGAGAACAAGAAAAGAAGCATGCAGTCACAAACTACCAACATGCACAGTCCTTGTGGGAATCTCCGCTTTCTTTGAAGGATATGAAGTCTGAAAAACCAGTGCATGCCATTAGTTAGTGACATTAATCTTCAATGATGAGTCAGAAACCACAGATTATTATGCAAGTAATATTCACTAACAGAGTACTTAGAAACTTTTTTTGCAAGGAATACATCAAAAATATGAGGCACAGATCTGGACACTTGAGAGGTATCATTGTGCCCAAGTGCATTTAAGCTACTGGAAACCCAGACATTTTTCAAAACAATGCTGGTAAATATGGAATACCTGAAATAAATTTAGGTCATTCTAAATTCATTCATCCATTCTGCTCTGTTGTTTCCAAATAATGAATGGCTTTTGTAAAAAACTGGTCTGAATGCAGAATAAAAGAACAAATAACCTTTATTTCCAGCATTTGGCATTTTTTGAAAAACATCTGGGACATTAGTAGGTGAATGCGATCACACTACAGAAAGCAGATTTAACTTGGTTGTGACAATACGTAAGTACCTCAATTTTCAACTTTTTGACATCCCATTTGCTGCCATTACAATTTTCTTTTCTGTACTCAGTTTCATCGTGTGTGCCTTCAATGTTGAATTACATTCATTATCATTTGCTGAAGTTTTTGTTTGGAGTCTACCTGTAATGCCACATCATCTGCACACAGCAACTTTGTTGATCTGTCACCTCTGACCTGTTTGCTTATGTAGTCCATCACCAGTATGAACAGCATTAGGCTCAGATTTGAACACACACTCTCACTGAAAACCCATCTCTGAATCCAGGCACTGTTCATACTATGTCACAGGGTCCTTGTACATAGCTTTCACCAATTCTACCAATGTGTCTGGGACTTAGAGCCATCAAAGGACTGCACAAACCAGCATTCTGTGGACCTTGTCATATGCTTTCTCCAAGTCTATGAATGTCCATTTGGATTTTGTTCTCATTCCTGTCTTCTTTTCAGTTATCTGTCTCATTGCAAACATCAGGTCAGTGTTGTTGCGGATCCCTATCATAAGATCTAAGTTTTAAAACTTCATATCATTAAAGGTCGAACCCTAATGATTGAAGTTTTAAAACTTTGAATCTTATAATGGAGATCGCCGCATAGCACAGAAAGGGAAGATTTCCCTTTTCTGCACTGTAGTGCGATCTCAGAGTTGGTATATTTAAGTTGCAGGGGATGTGGGAGGTGCAGGGGGGCTTGCCTCCCTGCTTACAGCGTTTCTTTTTTTTTTACTTTTTTTTATTTTATTTTTGAAGCTCCAAGACTTCAGTCATTAAAGTTCGACCTTTAATGATTCGGAGTTTTGGAACTTCGATCATATGATATAGACCCAGTGTTACAACCTGATCAGAATCTGAACCGTTCATTCAAACAGAGGTGTGCAGTCATTAAGTAGCAGGTAAAACTTTAGATGGCAATACTTAATCATGTACATTCAGAATCCAAATGAGGGATATTGAATTAACACTGAATACATACTAGAGTACACCACTTAGTTACTATTTTGATGGTTTTATAGGCTACATCAGCATAAGACTACAAATTAAATTACTTAGGTTGTAGAGAACACTAATGCTCTGGGACTGCAGGAAGCAGTTTGCATGAATTAATAGGAATTACATGATAATTTTTCATAAGGTATAGCTTCTATATCTGTAAAAGTAAAATAATAGTATGACTGTGTTCACCACCAGTAATTGTGGTTTTGTATCAGAAACAGGACCTAGTGGACCCACTTGGAGTTCTCTTTAACTATAGCCCAAGATCTGGCTTTGTTCCAGCAGAGTGGAGAACAGCAACAGTAATCTCCTTGTGCATCAACTGACCCTGGGAACTATAGACTATAACTCTAACCAGCCTCATCTGTAAGACCATGGAAAAAAATCATCATGGACCTTATCAACAAGACATAGACGCCCCTCAGACTCTAGAGGGTACATCATTATTTTTATACCTAGTGGACCTCTTCAAGAAAGTTACCAAAGCCTGGGATGAAGGTAAGACAGTGGATACTGCCTATCTTGACCTAGCCAAGGCTTTTGACACACTCTCCTGGTCAAGGTATCATTGAAAACTCGCCCAGATGGGGACCATCACTAGATGGGTAGCCAATTGTCTCACCAACACAACACATGCTGTCAGAGTTGATGAATCCATCTGTACTAGTAGACTGTCAACAGTGGCATACCATGAGGCTCTGTGTTGAGCCCTTTACTGTTTGGAATCTATTTCTCGGAAGTTCAGGCCAAAGTAGATGGCCTTTGGCTTGCCAAATTCACTGATGATTGCAAATTGGGTGCAGTCATTGAGTACCCAATGATGCTGACATATTACAGGAGGGATTAACACAGACAAATGACTGGTGCCAAACCTACTGTGAAAAACTAAATGCAAAAAAAGTGCATTACTATCTCCTTTAGCAAAGCAGAATTCCTAGCAAATTACAATAATGACAGCACCCTCATAAGTTCAAACCCAGTGATATGAGATCTGGGAACACACATAGATATCAATCTGAACTTCAACCACCATGTTTTCACAATGGTTAGGAAAGCCTTCTATGTTGTACACCTCATAAGTAAGGGTATCGCATCCAGGTCTAAGGATATTATAACTCCACTGTACGTGACCCTCATCAGACCATTAACTGAGTACAATGCTCTCTTTTGCATGCATCTCACCACACACCTGTAGCAGCTTGAGAGACCACAGAGGTTTCTCATCAAGAAAATACCGGGCCTCCAAACCATGACTTATGTGGGTAGACTGAAAGCCCTGCCATTGTATTCTGTATCACATAGACTGCTGAGAAGTGACTTATGCCTGTTCTACAGGGCAGTCTCTGACCCTGTCTTGGTGGATATGGTGGACATCTGCAAGTCAAATGGCACAAGAGTCACTCACTCTAGGGATCTTAACTTGGCCTGCAACATTAACAGAACATGCTGGAGAGACAGATAGATCTCCCAGAAACTGCCACTACTTTGGAATAAACTTCTAATTTATGTGAAGCAGAGTTCCTTACTGACCATATTCAAGTGCAACCGGGACATATGGATGGGGGACTGAAAATTTACCCTGGGGGGTGGCACTCGTGTCTCTCATAACAAGGGCATTAACATGGCTGGGCTTGTAAGGTCTCTAAGGCTGCTAGCCTAGTAACCTCCTATGAACCTATGAACCTATAACATTAAATACCTTGTGTTAAAAAAAAAAAAAGGGCAATTCATCTAGGAGCTCTATTCCAGCAGAACATTTATAACTTTCATTGACGTCTTATATGATTTCCTATTAGTATCTGTTATATTATTTTTACAGCACAGAGTTACCATGGGGATCTTCAAGTAGGGCAGAAGATGTGATTTATATAAATAATACTACCAAGATAAACAGATTCATAATACAGTCAATTCCCACACTGTGGAGACAGCTTACAAGAAAATGAGAGCAATAAATTATCTCATATAACTCAAAAAAGACCATTGGTCATTGGATCTGATTGGTGACTGAAAATTTGTGTTTAACATCAAGTAGTCTATGTTCTTTGATGCTCTTTGACATAGAGCTCATGAATCCAGCACATATAAACTGATGTCTTACGCTATAAGATATACTAAACAAGGAAAATGCACTAAGAAATTGAAACACAATAATTTTTCATTATATCTAATGCATCAGTGTAATATTAATAGTACTTTGCATCTATTTTGCATTGTTTTAGATGTTGTTATACCCCCCATGTAGCCTAACAGTGCACAATCCTTTTCTAGCATTGATGTTCATGCTTTATATGCTTTATTCCTTACATACCCTTCACATCCCATCCTGTGTTTGCACAGTTTTGACAATCTGCTGCCACATCCTTACTCACCTTTAACAATTACATTTATACTTGATACTACATCTTCTAGTTTTACTCACAATGGACCCCTTTAAAGGAACGATTCTGCCCTACTCTGCCATGCCATTACTTATTCTGTTACCCTCCTGTGACGTGGTGGTCTTGTGGTTATTTTTTATCACAAGAAGACATCTGTGGAATACATTGCATTTATTTTTTCCACAATCTGACATATGTCGAATACTTTTCTCTCTACTTTTTGGTTACTATAAAGATGATATAACTCTTGCTTTTATTTTTTAGTACAATCAGATATCTGAGGGTTACACTATGAACAACAGATCCATGACTGCAAGGCATGGGGGATAAATGTGGAGAAAAATGAATGGCCCTGCTGTCATGATCAGATTAAACAGTAATTGATTTGGCTTTGCAAAACTAGTGTACATTTTTGTGAATCAAATTAAAATACTTTAGTAAGTCCTTTATTTTCAATCATCTGTCTATAACTGATTGCTGAGGCTGACTGTGAATAAAATGATTTCCCTTGTTGTTGTTTGATCACATTAAAACAGTCACTGATTTGATTTGGTAGGGGCAGTGTCAGGCAATGTATTGCATTTGCAGAATTCAGTGTAAAATATATCAACGGTGTGTGTGCTTAATATTATAATATTATAATATTATGGGCAATGAACTGGCCAGGAGTAACAAGTTGAAACAAAATTAAACTGACAAATTCAGCTCTAATTTTACCTCTTTGTCTAGCTTCCCCAAGAAAATACCATCAAACAACCCCCCCAACTATCACTAGGGAGCAGGTTCTAGATAAGCTCTCTAGGGCCAAAAAGATTGGCCCCAAGAACATCCAAGGATGCCTCCTAAATTGCCCTGAACATGACCAATCAGGTTCACTGGAGTCACGGTTTAACCATAGCCATCAGACAGGCTTTTTGTCATGTGAATGAAAAACTGCAATTGTCATCTCTGTGCTCAAGGGTGGGCCATCAACAAATCCTGAGAAATAAAGATCCATAAATCTGACTAGTCTCATATGCAAATCTCTGGAAAGAGAGAGATATTACAGTGGATATAAAAAGTTTACACACCCCTGTTAAAATGCCAGGTTTTTGTGATATAAAAAATGAGACCACAATAAATCATTTCAAAACTTTTCCCACCTTTAATGTGACCTATAACCTGTACAATTCAATTGAAAAACAAACAAATCTGTTAGGGGAAAAATATAAAAAAAATTAAAAAAGTGCAATACATATGTTGGATAGTTGTGCACACCCTTAAACTAATACTTTGTTGTGTGTGCACACCCTTAAACTAATACTTTGTTGAAGCACCTTTTGATTTAATTACAGCATTCATTCTTTCTGGATAGGAGTCTATCAGCGTGGCACATCTTGACTTAGCAATATTTGCCCACTATTCCTTGAAAAAGCGGTCCAAATCTGTCAGATTATGAGGGCATATATTGTGCACAGCCTCCTTCAGGTCACCTCACAGATTTTCTATTGAATTTAGGTCTGAGATCTGGGTGGGCCATTCCAAAACTTTAATTTTCTTCTGGTGAAGCTATTCTTTTGTTGATTTGGATATATGCTTAGGGTCATTGTCATGTTGAAAGGTGAAATTCCTCTTCATCTTCAGCTTTCTAGCAGATGTCTGAAGGTTTTGGGCCAAAATTGACTGGTATTTGCAACTGTTCATAATTCCCTCCACATTGACTAAAGCCCCAGTTCCAACTGAAGAAAAGCAACCCCAAAGCATGATACTGCCACCACCATGCTTCACCATGGGGATGGTGTTCTTTTGGTGATGCGAAGTGTTGTTTTTGTGCCAAACGTACATTTTGGAATTGTGGCCAAAATTGTATATGTATGACAGCAGCAACTTAAAATATATGATTAACAACAGAGAAGACAGAAGGTAGCTAATTTTTTAGGGGGAGGCAGTATGAAGGTAGTCACTATACCTACATATGATGTAAGCATTTATTGTCTCATTTTACTGGGAACTATTTTTTTATGCTTCAAATATTAAACTTTAAATACAACTTACTCAGTTGAAAGAAAATAATAACACTGAACTTCCTTCTGTACTCATGATTTGTGTTCATTTCTTTCATCAATGAATCATCAGGTTGAAATAAAGCTGTAAAATATACCTCAAAGCATGTAGATCCATAGAGACAGGTATGTGCCTAAGAGAAGTCACATTCTCTGGAATAGACTTCCCCTCTATGTAAGGCAGATCTCTTACCTAACCCTATTCAAGAGAAGCCCGGGCCAGTGGATGGGAAATTGGAAATACACTCTGGGTCTAGCACCTATGTCTCTAATGGACAGAGGTAGCTTGTAAAGTCTGCTCTAGCTTACATACAGCCCTTTAAATAACATCCAAGGAACATGCACTTGTAGGATACTATTGGGATGCTTGGCTAGGCTTATAAAGGCCCTAGTGGACATTTCCTTAGAATATACCTATGAAACTATGGACATATTACTGTAATCATTATTTTTTTTACTTTCCTCAGTCAAACATCGATTATGTATACATGTAGCTATCATATGGGTGTATAGATAAGGTGACATGGACTTTATATATATATATATATATATATATATATATATATATATATATATATATATATATGGGCCTGTTTCATTTACCCGAACAGCCACATCACTGACTTTGACTTCACCAAGACAAAAGGACTGACAAACCAGAAGACTGACATCTGGAACACTGACATTTACACTCGAGGTAAGTAACCACTTAGCCATCCTTTTGAACTGTGCCCCTTACCCCCGTGGTAGTGCAATCTCAGAGTTGGTATATTTAGTTGGGGGGGATGTGGTGGGCAAACCCCCCCACATGGGTGGGTTTACTTTTGTTTGTTTGTTTGTTTGTTTTTCGGTCTGGCTAAGCAGTCACTTACCTTGAGTGCAAATGTCAGTGCTCCAGATGTTGGTCTTCTGGTTTGTCGGTCCTCTTGTCTTGATGAAATGAAATGAAAGTTGGTGATGTGGCCGTTCGGGTAAGTGAAGTAGATATATATATATATATATATATATATATATATATAGAGAGAGAGAGAGAGAGATATCTGTCAGCAACAATATAACATCTACTAATGCAGCCATTGGTTCTTTCACCTTTGTTCCAGTCTAACATTAGAAGGGTATACAGAAAGTGTGTGTTGTATGGGTGTAGGAGGTAATGCTGCATGCTGTGTATACGTATGAAAGCAAAAAATTTAAATATATGATTAACAGCAGAGAAGAAGACAGAAGGTAGTTAATTTACGAGAGAGGCAGTATGAAGATAGTCACTATACTCACATATGATGTAGGTATTTACTGTCACATTTTACTGAGAACTAATTTTTTATACATTAAACTTTAAATACAACTTACTTCTTTGAAAGAAAATAATAACACTGAACTTCCTTCTGTACTCATGATTTGTGTTCATTTTTTTCATCAATAAATCATCAGGTTGAAATAAAGCTGTAAAATACACCTCAATGCATGTAGATTCCTATGACTTCTTGAAGCTAGAGGACCTTGGATTCCAGGATTAATTCAATTGCTTCCTCCAAGGTTATTACAGTGCAGATTTATTCTATTACAATTTGTTGACTAGGTAGAGGAGAAATCTGAACAGTAAGAGAAAGTGTGAACAATAAAAGTACTTATCTGTCTGAATGTTGGAGGGAGCCTGGAATAGAAGGAATACAGTGGCTGCACTACAGAGGTGCAGGGGAGCCAATGAGTGGTACTGGACACAATGGGGGCTCTTTGTTTAGGGCTCCATTTAACCTTAGTCCAGTCCTGTTAGTTGTACTTGGACAACTAAAGTGTAAATAGCGGTTTCATGAGTGGGTACTAATGGATGACATTAACTCAAGCTATTGTTTGATCACAGGTAAATGATTATTATAAGGTGTGATATGTTAACCCTTCATTTGCTTCTTGCAGTACCCCCTTTCTTTGAAGTCATGTCCAGCCACTGGTTAAAAACAGCATGTAAAGGTCAGAAGCAAAAAGCAGTGCAGATTTTTTTTGTCACAAGGATTATGCCTTAACCTGATTTTAGACTGTTATGCAATTAATTTAATTGCATTGTCACAGCTATACCTCAGTACTACTGAGTTGCTAAATGTGTTTGTTACATTTATTTATGCCTTTTTATTTCAGTAGCAAAGTTGTACATTTTGCTCACTGCGTGCATTTATGTTGCTCTATCTAGCTTAATGTCATACCTGTACTCAAAGAGTATATTACTATGTTGTCCACAACATGTGTTACATTTCTATTTATTTTTAGAAGTATGAATGTTTAGCTCTGTAGATGTTTCATTGCTTTATTTTACTTTATGTTACAGTTCTACTTCATCAGGTGATCTATTGAAACCATGAAATACAGAACTACAGGTCTTCTCAATGGAAAACCTTTGACATTTTGAACAACTGTTTTCTCTCCCCAAAGCATGCAGAAAACTTACCACTTTATAAAGTAACTTCAGAATTGCTACAAAACAGTTGTTCAAAATAACAAAAATGTGCAGCTATTAGACTTCTCACTTAATGTGATTCTCATTTCCAAACAGTACCTCTCCAGTATCACTATGTTGTTAACAATGTGTGATATGTTTGCTTTATCACCATGGAGTTACTCCAAATTCAGGTAACTGTAGGTAAGACCCTCATTCAAGTCATAGCCAGTTATAGCTCCCCCTCCATGAGTCATGATGAGCATGAAACCTACTTGGCCAAACTGGTGTCAATCCACATATTCCCGAACACTCTAGTTATAGTGGATTTCAATTATCCCACCATCAACTGGGAAACTTGCTCTAGCCCTCACTCACTAATTAACTCAAATTCCCTGGAACAAATTGTTCATACCCCAACAAGAGGAACAAACATACTAGATCTGGTCCTCACTAACATGACAAACAGATGCACTGCCACAACTGTCGAACCCTCATTAGTTAAATCTGACCACAAATCAGTCACCTTTCAGCTGGCACTAACACTAGAACTCACAAAGGGTGAAGTCAGACTAAAAAACTTCACCAATGCAAACTATTCCCTTCTAGAGGAAGGTGTAAAATCATTCCAAGCCCCACCCCCAACTGGAAGTGGTAACTCACCAAAGCTTACACGAAAGCCCTGTACTATCACTTGTACAAGTTTATAGACTCAGCTGTTCCAAAAAGAATCAAAGCCAGACCCCCAAGTAAAAACAAGCCACCACGGGGGACACCCAGCATCAATAAACTTTACAACAAATGTAAAAAGTTGCTGTCCAAGAAAACTAAGGTGAGGACCCAACAATGGAAAAGCACCCTCTTCAGCCTCAACAGGCAAATAAGACAACATATCAAATCCTGTAAGGGCATATTTGAGAAAAACTTGGCAAGAAAAGCCAAGGATAACCATAAGGCCTTTTACAGCTATGTACATAGCCTAAAAGGTAGGACCCAAGCATGTGCTGAACTTGTGACTAATGGTATCACACACACTGACCCCGCAGAGAAAGCAAACCTGCTAGCGAATAAGTTTGGCACAAATTTCACTCCCTTATTGCTTCCAAATTTGCCACAAACCTTACCCCAAACCCCTTCTACACATCTGAAGAGCAGATCATTAAAGTCTTGTCCAAGGAAAACAACACAGCCTCTATGGGACCAGATGGCATCCCAAGCAGTCTTCTAAACAGGTTAAAACATGAACTAGCAACACCATTAAGTACTCTTTTCAATCATAGCCTGACCACAGGCTTTGTTCCTGCAGACTGGAGAACAGCATAGTTATTCTCCTCCACAAATGTGGCCTAGCAACAGGCCCAGGGAATTATAGACCCATAAGTCTGACTAATGTATCACTATGGACCTCATAAATAAAGACATATGTGACCTGCAAAACCCTTGATCCAACCCAATTCACCTTCGTCAAGGGCAGATCATGCCTTTTAAATCTGGTGGATTTTTTCAAAAATGTGACCAGGGCCATTGGCAAGGGCAGATCTCTGCACACAGCATACTTCGACTTGGCAAAAGCTTTCAACACAATTCCACACTCAAGCATTACCAATAAACTTAGCATACTGAATGTAAACCCCTCTGTTGTAAGATGGGTTGTCAACTGGCTGATATACCAGATGCACACTATCAAAGTGTGTGACTCCACATCATCCAGCAAACCTGTCATCAGTGGGGTGCCACAAGTATCAGTGCTGGGCCCCCTACTGTTTGGTATATACTTCTCAGACGTTCAGGCCAAAACTAAGGGGTTGTGGCTGACCAAGTTTGTGGACAACTGCAAACTAGGTGCAATTACTGAATCCCCAAATGATGCCAGTATACGTCAGGGATTCTTATGCAGAGCAATGATTGGTGTCTTAGTCACGGACTCAAACTGACTGCAAAGAAATGCATCATCATTCCCTTCAGCAAAAACAATGTTCCTTCACACTATCAAATCAACAACAATACCCTAAGTACTTATGAAGTGTTAAGAGATCTGGGATCACAAGTTCACTGTGATCTGTATTTTAACCACCATGTGTCTACTGTGATAAGGACGGCTTTCTGTGTAGCACATCAATTAGTAAAGGCATTGTCTCTAGAGCAAAGGAGGTCAAAACCCCTCTATACTCTTCACTAATCAGGCCCATAATTGAGTATGATGCCATGTTTAGCATGTATCATACAAAGCATCTGCAGCAATTGGAGAGACCTCAGAGGTTTCTAACAAAGAAAATCAAGGGACCCCAACATGTGCCATACACAGACCAGCTGAAGTCCCTGTCACTATATTTAATATCATATAGACTGCTTAGGGGAGACTTATGCCTGGCTTACAGAGAAATCTCACAATCAAACATAATGAACTTGCTGCATATCCGTAAATCAAACAGGACTAGAACTACACATTCCAGGGACCTAAATATGGCCTGCAACTGAAATAGGACATGCTGGAGGGACAGATTTGTCTCCCAGTGACTGCCATGTCTTTGGAATAGGCTACAATTCATATGAAACAGCATTATTAATGATTGCAGGTACAGGTTATGGATATATAACAGTTACACTATGCTTCAGTTTTTCCTAAAGGCTTAAACACTGATTTCAGTGAAATCAGCTTCATTAGCTCTGTTTTATCTCTCCAGGGATAAATAGCCCTGACTCTTGCTATACTTTCTGCACTACTGCTAAAGGCATACTTGTTGGAGAAAGAGAGATAACAAGCGGTTGACCCAACTAATTTTCATGGAAAGAAGCAATTTATTCTTTATGAATTGTTGAAAATTATTAAAACATTGTATTTTACATAATATACATCAAAAACAACAATAACTCATGGAATGTACATCTCTGGCAGCTTTCCTTTCTTTCCACTACTGGGCCAGGGTTTCTATACCCACAAAAAGGAATTGCACACAGCTTGTGCTTTACAGTTTTTTCTGGTTCCTACTATTATGAATGTTAACAGTATTTATTTTGCAAATTAATGATATCTCAACAATGTAACTCAGGATGTGTTTAACATTTACAAATCCTGAGCAGTGTTTTAGTTATGAATATTAGTATAAGGTGCCCTCCAAATGAGCTATGAAGGCAGAATGTGGAAATTACTAAGCTTTCATATATGCACATCAGTGTTGGATATACACGTCTCAAGTAACTAAAAGAAAGCATTTCAGATGATTATAAAAATTATTTAAATAATTATGAAATATTTTCCTAGCGTTCATTAAATTGCAAATGTGGAATATCATTTTGTTTTTGGGGATTATGCAAGCTGTGGGTATTAGACAAAAATAAGTTAAACACATTAAGATATATAACTGTTTATGTACACATTATTAATATTAACAATACTATAATATGAATTTCTCAATAACGGTAGTGAACAAAACATCTTCAAGTTGACATGATTTCACAGCTATATGCAGTGAAACCAGCTCTTTGTGAAATATGGAACTTGAGTTACCAAAAAAGTTTGTGAAAAGTTAATACATGTTTTTCTATATCGACATTAATAATGCAAGTTTGAATGTAACACATTGAAAGTCATGTTTCGTGAAAGCGGCTACCCAAAACAGCTTTTTCAACAATTGTAAGATGAAGTTGCTACTAAAAGGACTACTGGATATTTGAAACCTATTCTATGCAGGGGTTATGGAGAAATAATAGGTGATTCTCCCCCTGATAAGCATAGGGACAACAGTAGTAGGAATTATGATGGCAGAATAAGCTTTTTTATTACTTTCTCTATTGATGCACATGCTATTAAGAATATTATGATTAAGAATTGGGCTATAATATTAGAGGACAGTGCTATTAGTAGGTAATTGGGAGATAGACCACATATTACCTATAGAAGAGGCCTAAATTTTAAAGATTTGTTGGAAAGGAACAATCAAAAATGCCCCAACAACTGGGGGATGAGAAAGTGTGGAAGATATCAGCAGTGCCAGCACATTATGGTAAATAATAAAGTTTGCATACGTAACAAAATCTACACCATCAATGGAAAATTTAACTGTGAAACAACAGGAGTAGCATATGCTGCTTTATGCCAATGTTGCCAAAGCTACTACATTGGTAAAACTGAAATAATGTTTAAGCAGAGAATTTATGAACACCAATACCAAGTAAGTAGGGGTAATACCACAAATGCTTTGGCTAGACACATTTTAGAACACCCCACACATACATTTCAGTTTACATTATTACAACAAATAGTTAGGAACATTAGAGGTGGGCCCTGGAAATTAAAACTTGAACAGTAACTTGTTTGACAGATTAAAACACATGCACATGTTCCACCAGGGCTTAATGAATACTGCTCGATAAAATGTATTTTGAAACTGAAAGCTCTCCAAAGATGAAATTTGGTTGTATAACAACTTTTTTATTAGTTGAATGAATTTATAAACATTTATTTATATATATTTATCTTTATACATTCATACAAATTTTATATTTCCATTTGTTTGAGTTGTTTAAGTTATCTAGCATTTAACAGCATTTAGATTAACTTATACGCATAAGAAAATTAAGTAATAAGACTGATGTCTTGTGGTTTTAAAATTGTTGCTGATTTTTAAAAAAGGCATTTATATTTATTTACATATACATCTTACCTTATATAACACTGACTCTTTAAATTTCTCAAGTTATGTTAATTGGTTTTATAATTAATTATCTCATCTTAATTGACAGTTTTATTTTAACTGAGGACTCTTGGGGTTTCTTTGTCTGAAGAAGTTCATGTATTTCCTGAATGAAAGCACTAACAATAAACTGGTTGGAATAATACAGCTTGCTGCCTATCTTTGTTTTTGTTTTTGGCTACAAGTTTATTTTTTTGTTTAATGCAAGTATGGAGCATGTTTCTGCCATTTGGGCATGATATATGCAAGCTGAGAGTGTTAGTAAAAATGCTATATAAAAACATGGAGAGGAATATAAAAGTAGCCAGAGAAATAAATGTTTGTTTGGTAAGACAGTAATAAATATTATCAATATGCTGATAATTATGTTATAGTGCTTGAAACACAGTGATTATGCTCTGATATAATGAAAAAGACGGATTGGTTAAGGACTTCTATAGTACAGAAACCAGTCTTAACCATTGTTTATCACCCTTGCTTTAGTTGTTAAAATCGGGTTTCGCTGTATTAAGTTAAACATGCAGTGACAGTGGCCTAATGAAAAACAGATTTCTTTCTGCCTGCTGGCTATGCTAGTAATCTGTCACAGACTTTCTTTAACCTAAAAAATGTGTTATGCTTTCTTTCTGACAGTATTTGTAAGTGCTTTACAACTTTGAAAGCTGAGAAAACACTTAGAGCTTTTCTTCTCCTGTACATGGAGCAGTTAAAGCTACATGCACTACAAAGTATCATAATTGGGTCTCTGATCATAACCCTTTATTATGTGTTCTCAACATGGATGCTAAGATAATTTCTTGGCATCTATGTCTCAAGCACATAATAAGCCAGTTATGATGGAAGACCCGATCATAATCTTCTATAATATTGTAAAACTTCAGTTAGATACTGGTAAACAGATGATGCTCTATTTGTACAACCTTAAGGTACTCGGTTTTTTTCAGTAACATTTGTCATTTAACACTCATGTTTGTAAATTCCCATTATGTTGAAATACTTTAAAAGATGATATACATAATTTGCATTGATTGTTCAGTATCACATAACAGCAGTGTGCTAACCAATCTTGTTGTATATTAGTGGAAAGCTATTGAAAAGCAAACCATTACTGACTGCTAGATAAGGTCTACCTTGTACATCTAAAGAAGGACTTATGTCAAGTAAAATTATATTCTTTTTTCATAAATTTGCAATACAAATTCCTTATCAGACAGACTTTTTTAATATTAAAACTTGTTTGTAGACAGACTTTTAATATTAAAACTTGTGTGTCGCTCATCTTCTAATGCATAACATTGCACTGATATTTGCATTTGTGTAATTCACACCATTTATGGGAATTGACAAATGATATGAGGTGTGGTCCTAACAGAGGTTTTGGAGAAAAGTACTCTAGGAGCATGTGGTTTCCTGGGTTTAAGAGACATAAAGAAGTAAAAAGATTGATCAGGACTGATAGAATTAAATCAAGATCTTATACAATGATACTGCAATTCAGTTACAGTTCAAAACAAAAAAAAGTAAAACTAAAGCTTTGAGTATATTCGCAGAATGTCAAGATTTTTGCTGCATATTTTGGTTTTGTTCCTCATAAAATTTGTAGTTTTCTGGCAAATCACTGGGATGATCTATGGAGTGAAGTTACTAAATAATGACATACATTTGAGTTTCAGACTTCATATCCTTCAGAAAAATACATACTAAGACAAATCTGTTATTCTAACAACTTTTTATAAGAAAAATATTTAAAAGCTGTCCCTATTTTTGGGCCTTTGTTCCCACATTATGTCAGACTTTGTCCAGATTTCTTGTGCTAAAAGGTTGAGAGGTATGTGTCCCTCACAAAATCTAGCTAATGACTTTGTATCCTGTACCCCCTTATTTAACTCTACCTTATCTGAGGTAAAAAAAGTATTGGAGTAAGATGAATTTTCAAGGACAAGGAACCTCAGCAAAGTGGTGCTCATAGGACTTACTACTTATTTTTTCACTCATAAACCTGTAACACTGTTGAGGTTTGTTGCAGTCATTGTTTAATAGTCTTTGCCCCTAACTGATTTTATTTGTTTTGAAAACATCATAGATTTTTTTCTGAAATATTTCTAAATGGTGCATCTCAGTTTGTGAATAGCAGCAAACTTTAATTTGGGATGGATCAAGGTTTTAATTAAACTGCATCACAGTCATACCAACACTACTAAAAGTTCTGGGAAGATCAAATATGTTTTCACATTGTTCTTGCTGATTATGAAATTTCATTTGAAGGCTGCATTATGCTGGATTATTGGATCCAAATTCTCTGTTTCATGAACAACAGCCAAACCCATCTGATAGTTCATTTAAAGATGTTGTAACCAAAAGCATGATGTTGCATTTCTTGATTTAAATCCTGAACTGATCACCTTTAAGTGACTATTCAGTTGTCTGTGTAGTTACCCATGGCATAATACAGAGTGGGTTTACAGCTGTCCACCTAGTTTGATACTCAGCATTTGGTGTATCTGTGGAAAGAAGAAAACATGAAACTAAACTGGTTTGTACCATGGTGAAGTCTTTGTATTGCCCCTTTTGAGAAATTTCACTATTTCAAATCATCTCTTTAATTTCTGTTTTGTATGGGTTTACACTTTTTGAGGCTAGCCTACAGACAATTCCATTGTAATAGACAGAGAGAGAAGTTTAGGATAGATCTTAATATGCAACAGCAACTGAAATTGCTATAAATAGAACCTGATTGAGAGACTCAGAAAAGTCTACCATACTAGCTAGACAGCATCTGCCATATTCAAAACTGTGTGGAATTACATCCCAAAGATGGGCATTTTATGGGCTTCTGACAGCAACAGTAGGCAACATTTTTCTAAACAGCCTTATAAGTCTATAACTCTAACTCAGGTTTTAAGTGCCTTGTTCCAAGACTGGAATGACAAAAGAGGTCTTCAAGTCCTCAGAGACTATACCTGCCTGATATTTGTGGAATTTCGCAGCTGTGTCACTGCACATTGTTTGCATTGTGGTGAATTAGGAATAGGCCTCAGAAAAGCAAATTCACTCTGGCAGCACTAGGATCTTGCACTGGTATGCCTCAATTTCCTCTCTGACCTCAATTACTGGATTAGTACAGAGGAACAGTTGGCTTCAAGGACTTGAGGTTCAAGGAGTGATATCAGGAGTAGCTGAAAAAGCAAAAAGTATTAAGAAAATGAAAGTTTACCTTCCTGAAATAAGAAGATAAATATCAAATGGAGAAGGAGTAATAATTAATATTATTACAAATAGATTCATTTGCAGGCAATGAAATCTGGGTCCATATTACAAGGATATTTTTTTCTTGTGTGAGGATCTGTGTATCACATCAACACATGTCTTAGGGAAACATGGTTCCAATAAGTCAAAAGTACAAGGAGTGATATTGATCTAAATTTGTCTGGTGTTATATATATATATATATATATATATATATATATATATATATATATATATATATATATATATATAAAGACAGCAGATGTCTTCCTAGATAGGAGTACACAAAAAGGACATTTTTTCTCAGCTCTTTCAATTAAGTATCATTGTCATTATGTTCATATTAATTTAATTTCTGAGCACATTTCTAAGAGTTTCAGTGGTAGTGCTTTTTGGCAAATTTATATTTTTAACAATGTCCCTATCACACTTGTCAAAAACATTTTGTTTAATTTATTCTGCATTTGCTAATAGATGAATAGACCAGAAACTAATACAGTAACACAGACTACAATTATAAGTGTGATGGCTTTGCTAGCACAGCAGTTCAGGGGAAGAATTGTCCAAAGTGACTGAAACATACCAGATATCTTTTAATTGTATAAGGGTTTTTATGATCACTACCATACAATGCATTAATAAAAAGATCGTACTGAAAGTTACAAGATCATTTTAAGAAATTCTAGCTCACCTTAACTACTAAGTTCAGACCTATGTTGTGTCAGTTAACCATTTTGGCAATTTTCAATAAATAGTCTGTGCTTTGCTGATGCTGATTTTTACTAAGTTACTGAACTTTCATGGAACTTTCAAGGATTATCGGTGATTCTTCATGCTTACAGAACAAAGTCAATCTAAGGGCAAAGTGATCATAAAATTTGTTTTTCCTGGGAATTGTCATCTCATGAAAATTAATGGGGAAAATCCCTATCCTAATTTGTTCATATGCTAATTGATAACACAAATTCCTGATGTACTTTCCTTCAATTTTATTTTTTTTAGAGATTTCTGTTGATGCCATGGCATGATTTAGTCATTTATTTCCTTGTGTTCTAAAATGATACACCACAATTTGCTTTATTTTTAAGAACAGATATTCTTTGCATTTGCCATCCACTGTATTTTCAAATACAAGCAGCATTTCAAATGAACTGGCACCAAGAAATAACCTTCAACATACTTTTCATTCAGTCATGATACACCTCATTCTAAAAGTAAATTGGAATCACAACAGACTAACTTGCAAAACACATCATCCAAAAGAGTAAACCCATGTGCCACCCAGTCGATACAATATATTGAAAGGGGGGATTTGGAACCTTGTCTGCATGCCACCTTTTTAACCATAAAATACTTTATTTTCATTAATTTTATTAATTCCACATAATCCTAAATCAGGCACAATATTGATACTTCTCATACACTTTACAAAGTTTGTCTCTTTGTTAAAATAAACACTGACCTTCTAATACACACACACTGACCCTAATCACATAGCAAAAGCCATAGCAATGGAATAACCAATATTAAAAACTCCCCACCAAATATTAATAAGTTTAATCCCACTCCTGTGACAAACCCTGTCAAGTGAATCCTTCAGCCTAATACAGTAATACATCTAAAGGACAGTTACCTTGAAACTAACAGTTTACCCTGCTTCTAACTTATAACAGTTCTTTTCAACATAAAGAGTTCTCTTCTTTTTTATCAATGTGAATCAAAAAGCAGGACCCTTGAACATACAATTTCCAATCTGTTAAAAAATGATTAGATTAGATTAGATTAAAGTAGCACAGTATAAGAAATAGGCATGCATGTCTAAGTGTTAATATTGCAAAGTTTTACAACTCTTATTATCATGAGTGCCCCTTTAGAGATAAAAAGAGTTTTCATTTCAGCTGTAAATAGCCATACAGCCTGATGTAAACTGGTATCACGTTTAAAACCATAGGGTGGCTTTCATTACCTAGTTGGATTACTGTATGGTATTCAACATCCAAAAATAAACAGATATACTTAAAAATATAAGCAAGTAAACTGATTCTATTTTAGCTAGCAAATATTAATTACTTGTACATTACTTGAAATTATATCCAGTAATATAGTGTTTTTAATTAAATAAATAATGAATTAATTTATTTATTTAACATTTGTTTACTGGTAAAGTCTGACTTGGAATGAAGCTAATTTTCAGTGGAGGCCTGGGGAGAAATGCTCTAGCACATGTCTTTGTAATGTGGGAGGAAACCGGAGTACCTGGAGAAAACCCACATGAATGCAGGGAGGACATGCAGATTCCACACAGAAGGTATTCCAGCCCAGAATCTAACTGGAGAACCTCTTGCTGTGAGGCAGCAATGTTACTGCCGCACCACTGCGCTGCCCATTTCATTTACATTTCTCCTTGCAATTTATACCAATGCTTTTTGTAACTCTTTATCAAGACTACTGACAGACATGACATTTTTGTATGCTGTGCCAGTCCTTGTTTACAATTTACACTAAAATCTTTTAATACCTTTTCAACAAGACTTGCTGAAAGTTAATGTTGCTAAAAATTGATCTGCATTTAAAAAAATAACCTTTATGAAAATGTATGATGGTCTTAAAGTCCGAAATCTTTTATGTGCATTATACTGTTGATAAAGGTCATAAACATTTACACATTTGAAAAAAAAATGGCAAATAAATTAGTAAGGAAATGTATTTAAAAAGGAAACATATAGGCTCCAGATCTGGTATAAGTACTCAATGTGCAGAAATGTAAATTATTTACCCTTAGCATTTTTATCAAATAATTATCTTAGTTGCTTACATTTGTCACCAGTTCTTAGAAATGTAATTCTTTCTTTCCAAGAGTTAATCCCTTTGACTAAAACAGACTGCAAATTTATATTTTTTAGTCTGTTGTTAACAACACTATTTTCCATTCATTAACTTAATGATTCCGAAAGACAAATTTCCTTTCTTACAGTAATTAATAGTTGGACTTTGGTATATAATGTTGAACTATCATATTCACATAACTGCATCAGGTACTCTCCAGGGGCATAGAGTCACTGTTCCATTTTCTTGAATTGCACACAGAAGCACCTGGTATTCTAATGCAAACAAGCCACTGTAGGGAAAGATCTTCCCAGTGGGCATCTTTTTATCATGTCACAGAGACATAACTTGTTCACCGTGTGAAAACACTAGTATGTTTCTCACTGCTATCTGTTGAACAACACAACAGCAAGAGAGGGAGATCACTGCAGCTGCAGAGCTTTATACAGTATATGCTGTTGCAGTCGCTGTTGCAGTCGCATAGTTTACACATCATGACCCCATGACTACAACCCCATTGAGACTTTTGTGAACAGTGCATGTTCATGTGTTGTACACAAATGGCAGATGAGTAGGGTGCCATGGAACAAGATCATACAAAATGTCTTGCATGATCTTGACCTATGACGTTAGCATGGTTTGGAAATTAGACAGAGCTTTGTTTGTCCTGCTGTAGTGCATAAAACCCCAGTGTGGTACTGTATGTTTATGAATCTAGCCCATACATTTTATTTCCATTCAGGTTTTTTGATCATATGCACTAATAAATGTTTCCTGCTTGTTTACATTCTGACTTTATGCGTGATTTATGTAACTTTTCTAAATATCACTTGTTTTTATTCTGATTTTAAAATAAATATAAGTATAAATATAATTAATAAACTCATTCTGATGTTTTCTTTCCAAAAAATTTAGTTTTCATTTTATTTCTGAATTTGACGGAGTTCATACAGTTTTATTGTATTTCATTCATACTATAAAATACTACATGAGTATATTTTTATTGATGCATCCATCTGGGATCATTATGCAATTCATATTCACTAGCAGCGTCATTAGACACTTTTTGACAGGGGGCATGGCCAGGATGGCAAACTGACAGCAGTAAGTGGTGAAAGCTCTGTGACTGATTTTTATTCCTGACATAAAGCATAATAAAAAAAATTAAAATTTGGAGATACTTGTTAGCTAATTTTATTCACTAACAGAAAAAAGATTTATACATTCAAGTTCTTCAAAAGCTGTAATTTTCCTGTCAGAATTTCAACTGCTTGATTAAGAGAGAAGCAACTTCAACATGAGCTACTCAAGAAATGGTACTCAGGATTCTTGTGTTAAAAAGACATCCAGTCACTAATATCTAGTATGCAGAATGTATTACTTAAAATGGACAAATTGGACATCAAATTAGAAAGTTTAAAAGAAGAGACTAGAAAGTAGAAGGAGCATAACTGAAGATGAGTCTCAGACCAAATTTCTTTTAAAACAAAACAACTGACTAATAGATAAAGTCAATAATTTAGAAAATAGACAGAGACAAAATAATATTAGAATTTACTGTATACCTGAATAACATAAGGGGATAATATGATAAACTTCTTAACAACCTGGTTACATAAAATATTACATCTATCTGAAACTTTATCTTTTGGAAATGAAAGAGCACATAGATCCAGGAGAACACCTTCAAAGAAGGGAAAACACCACAATGTTCAATTATAGTTAAGGTTATGTCTAGCTTAGAAAAGCAGCATTGTCCAGCCCATCTATTAAAATAGGTGAACTTGTAGTCCAACCTGACAACTATTATTGCAGTAAAGTAATGAGTAAAAAAAAATTCTGCTTACTACTGAACAAGGAACTTAAAAAGAACACTATTAAAGCCACTTTGGTGTTTCCTGTGACGATCAAATTATTTATTTTTGAAGGAACCAAAATATTTGACATGATGGAGGAGGCATCCACTTTTGTCAACAAAAGTAAAATCATTAATAATACTGAAGAATTGGCTTGGAACAATATATTATTCAAGAGACAGAGTGAGCTGAATTCCTGGAAAACTGTTTCTAAATTAAAATACTTAAAACAAGTGACTTTTACTCTCTGATTGCAGGTGTTTTGTTTTCTGAAACAATATATTTTCACTTTAAGTAAAAGGTTTGTATTGGATTTTAAGCTTCCAAAGATATATAAGTATGTATTTATTTTTTAAGTTAAACATTTTTTCATGATAAGGAATATAAATGGTTAGTTTTACTGCATTTACAGTGAATGATTTAAAATATTTCATTTAACTAAACTAATAAATGTATTTCTAAATGTTAAACAAACATTTCCTGTAAGAGAATGACATTAAATTATAAGAAATTGACTTGGTAACTTTATGATTGCAAGTTAAGAATTTTATTTTATTTGTTTAACTTTGCTTAGTATGTGCATTGTGGGGTAAACTAAATGTTAGATCTAAGTAATATTAAAATTAGAACTGTTAAAGTGCTGGCTATTTTGTTTTCTTTGTTCTTGTGTAATACATTTCTTTCACAGGTAGTTTATGAAGCAATTAACATATAAAAAAGATTGAAAACAAAAGAATATTCCAGTTGTACCAGAATGCTGGATTTTTGTTTTCCTTGCTTACTCCATGAGCTATTCTGAAGAAAATCTAGGTCAAAATTCATCACTAATGTCCATGAAAATAGAAAAGAACTTTCTTTTTCTTTCTTTTTTCAAGTGTAAATATATATATATATATATATATATATATATGTGTGTGTGTGTGTGTGTGTGTGTGTATGTGTGTGCGTGTGTGTGTGTGTGTGTGCATGGTGTGTGTGTGTGTGTGTGTGTGTGTGTGTGTGTGTGTGTGTGTGTGTGTGTGTGTGTGTGTGTGTGTGTGTGTGTGTGTGTGTGTGTGTGTGTGTGTGTGTAGGGGAAATCTACTCAAAATAGCATGTTTTTTCTTTTCGTAGAAGTGAAGAATTGATAAAACAAAAGCTATAGTTATATTTTATATTGAGCTGTTCCTGACATATAATTTGCTTAGATTTTACTGAATTTTAACAGCTTATGCTGTAGTGTTATTAAAATCTAGGTCAAAATTCATCACTAATGTCCATGAAAATAGAAAGGAACTTTCTTTTTCTTTCTTTTTTCAAGTGTAAATATATATACATATATATATATATATATATATATATATATATATATATATATATATATATGTGTGTGTGTGTGTGCATGGTGTGTGTGTGTGTGTGTGTGTGTGTGTGTGTAGGGGAAATTTACTCAAAATAGCATGTTTTTTCTTTTTGTAGAAGTGAAGAATTGATAAAACAAAAGCTATAGTTATATTTTATATTGAGCTGTTGCTGACATATAATTTGCTTAGATTTTACTAAATTTTAACAGCTTATGCTGTAGTGTTATTAACTCTAACTGTACACATTAATGGAAAGAAGTAAAGTTAGATGTTTGTTACTGATCAGAACAGTTTAAAAGAATTAAGAGGAATGAAAAATGTACAGGGGAAATTAGACGCTGCTGTGATTTGTCATTTTCACATGAAGTAATCAAATTCTAATGTCAAGGTGTGAAGCTTAGATCAGAACACTAGTTCACAATGACTGAAAATACACATTAAATTAATCAAGCAGGAATTATTTTCTATAGAGTCAAGATTGCTTGTAATACTATAATTAATAAGTAGAGTAAATATCTTAAGAACATGCACAATGAATGAAATATCTATTATGTAAGATTAATAAAAGAGCAGTATCAGAAAGTTAAGAAATAAATACACATACTGTAATCTCTAATAGAGAGCTGATGATCAAATAGCTCTTTAATGGGATATTTTAGAAATACAAGTTATATAGAATAAGGTAGAATATTAATCTGCAAATAAGACAGAAAAATGCATTTAAATAGAAAGATGTGTTGTACATATTCCTGCATAGGGCAGAAATATGAATGTACACACTGTCATATAATTTACATAGAACATCATATACAAATATTTGAAAATATCTGAAATCTGAAATGTGAAGCTTGGCCATGTGAAGTTTGAAGCTTTTTGCTATTGTATGTTATTAGGTTCACTAATACTACCTGAACTAACTCATTTTATAAGTCAGAGCTGAAATGTGAGTGTTATATTTCTGAATCAGTGCATCCATTTTGATAGAAAATAAAGTAGATATTTCAGCATGTTTGAAACTGGGAAGGGAGAATTGGGTTTGAATTAAGAACATTGTAATCTTTGAATACAAAATGTTTTCTTTTTCACTCCATAGAAATAGCAAGGCATTCTTTTTGACCTCAGTAATGTACATATTTTTATGAATTAGTTTAATAAGCTATACCATTTTTAAATATTTTGATCATATTAAGAGTGCTACCTGAAAGTTTATGGATATGTTTACCTCTCCAGGTCCCCATTTGTTCTACTTATTTATTTAGAGATTTAGTTATAATAATGTTGAGCAAGTGAATTATTTAGAATATTTAATAGATAATTTATACTACTAGTGCATAAATAGGTATATAGTACACTATTTATTAAATTATTCGATATTTGTGATTAATAGAAAATGATTATTATTTTTTATGTAGTAATGGTGGATAGTTTTAAATAGCAAATATATATATAACTAAATTAATATTTTTTATTTTAATGTATATATATATATATATATATATATATATATATATATATATATATATTATTTATTTGTAAGTCATGGTAGCTTTTCACTGTTTTTTTAATGAATATTAAGGTACTGATATGTGGAGAGATAGTATAGCAGTTTTGCCTGTTCAATAGGCAAACTAGGAAGTTTGGTATCCATGGTAGGCTGTGTTTTATTAGTAATATATAAAGTGACAGTTGTAGACTTGTTTTTGTTTTTGTTACTTGTGAGTTTTAGTAGTTTAGTTTGTAGAAAGGGAGAATTCAAAAAATGTGAAATGCTAAGATAGTGTTGGAGGAATGCATTACAGTCTTTTATACAATTAAATTAATATGGTGGATAAATGTGTCACATTATCTTTTAAAATAAATATTTTTAATACACAGTATGGATAGCTTTAATCTATTATGTATCAATGTAAATGGATTAAATTAAATAATGGCAACATTACCTCATTAATGAGATATCTAAAATTAAATAATGGAGACATTATATTTTTGCAAGAAACTCACTTAAATAACTTAGTTTACAAAATGTTATCATCTGCTTCTTTTAAAGAGGAGAGGAACAGCTATACTTTGGAGAAAATATACTGTTATGTCTAAGGTCATGGACTCCATTAATTATCCCAAAGGAATGTATACATTTGTAATAATTAAATATAATGGAAAACTCTATACACTACCTGATTTTTACTGGATCCTGGAATAGGTGCAAGAGTGCCTAAAAATCACTTAAATTTACTGTAAAGTCATCAGAAAGATAGTTTAATTTCAGCAGGGGATTTTAGCTTTATATCTAGTATACAAGGTATAAGTGAACAGGAGAGACCTAACATTCTGGCATCAACTAAAGCACTAAACAGATGGATTGGTAATAATAATAATTTAGTTGATTTAATAGTAAAAGCAGAAGATAAGTGATTGTTCTTCACTTGTTATTCTTACACACATGGGAGGCAAACTAGAATTGATAGGATTTATGCCTCTACAGATTAATACAATGAATTATGTTAAAACTATTTCTGGTCCATTATCTGATCATAATGCACTAAGTATTACTATATTAATGGATATAAGGAAATTTCAGATTATTTATAGAATGCCAGTATATATGATGAAATTAATAGAATTTTAAGAGTTATTTTATGGAAAAATTTAGATTTTTCTATCTTTGCATGATAATGGTCAAGTTAGTAAAGTCTTACTACAGGACTTCTTAAAAATCCATATTAAAGATAGAATGGGAAAATGGACTAGTAGTAAAATAAAGGAGTGGGATAAAGAGTTGTTAGAAATACAAGATGAAATACACAAAGTGAGGTTTAAACAACAAACAAAGAAAGTAGATAATACTGAAGTCATTACAAATTAATGACAAAATAAAAGACAGTTTTAATGCATAAGTGGAGATAGCTTTAGAAAAGAAATTACACAGATGTTCATCGTGTTTCACTGTTGCAGTCATTACAATTGGGTTATCCTGCTGGCAGGCTACCCGCAGTCAGCCTGAGTTCCAAAGTCTAGGTCCGGCGTCGGTTGCCGTCACCTCTTCCCTGACGTCAGTGCGCCAGGGGTATATAAGTTGCAGCTGATGCCATTTTCTTCAGTCTTTCTTGCCGCGTGGTGCCCGAAGCAAAAGCAGTTCGCAAGTGCCGGTCGGCCGACTCCTGAAGTTTTCAAATTCGAATTTCAGATCTGAAGTCTTCATTAAAGCTAAGTACCCCGTTGGGGAAACTTTTTTCTTGCTCCAGACCGATGTCAGAAAAAGTTAATAACTGTATTTCTTGTGGGAAGCAAATACCTCATAAGGATTTTCATTCTTACTGTATTCCTTGCCTAGGCCCTAACCATAACGTTGCTAGTTGTCGGTTTTGTGCTAGATATAACCAATGCACTATTAAGCGTCGGTACGATTTTGCATTTCATTACTTTGGCAGAAGATTTAATTATATAATGCCATCAGATCAGCCGACTACCAGAGTTTACAAAAAATGAAAAGAAAAAGAAAAGGACAGGCATCCAAGATCCAAAACCAATGACGAGGCTTGTTCTAGGCCTGTCGCCGGTTCGCCGGTTCTCAGTGAGGTGCTTTCACAGCCCCTGATGCCCGCTACCTCAGAGCCACAGGCCGCTTCTGACTCCCACGTGGAGCCGACTGGGCCTCTGGAAACTCAAGGTATTGGACACTCAGAAACTATTCCCTCAGATGGGTCCGGAGCCGCTGAGCAGGCATCGGCTTCTGAGTGTGTTGTCAGGCCTACACAGTTATATGTGAAACCTACTTCAGCTACAAAGACAAAGACTAAAGCAGCTCTAAAGACAAAGAAACAAGTACAGCATTCACCTGGACAGACCTCCATGCCTAAAAAAACAGATGCTTAAAATGGCTGAAGACCTTATTACTTTGATCAGGGGTTCCCATCCCCCTCCTGAAAAGAGACCTAGGCAAGAGTTAGAATATGAATCTTCAGACCAGGTTTCCATTTCCTCTGATTCCTCCTCTGAACAGGATTACTCAATTCCTCCCTATGAGGATTCTGATGCTGAAGAATCTATCCCTTCAGCCTCTCCTCCTGAGGATTATTCTTTTGGGGAAACACTGCATACTATGAGGGAGCATTTCCACTGGGAGAGCCAAGATTACTCAGAATCCAAGAAAAGGCTCAGAGATTTCCTTTTATTGCCCCAGCACAGGCCCCTTGCTATCCCGCCTGTTTTAGACATTGTAGATGATGTATTTACAGAGTCCAGTTTTTCTCCAGACTCTTTACCACCAGTCCCTGTTAAGCCAGACAGATACTACAGGGTTCCTGATTCACATATATTTCTCTATAAGAACCCTGCAGCTGACCCAGAAACCATTTCACAGGGTCCCAAAGGGGTCAAGGCTTCTACTGCAAAAAAACCTATCCCCTCTGATAGGGATTCTAGGGCCCTAGACAGATGGGGCAAAAAGATTTATACCTCTGCTACCTTGGCTGTAAGAGCATTAAATTGCCAATTTCATATGCTTAAGTATCAACAATATCTTATATCTTTGCTTAAACAGAAAATGCCGGCAAATACAGAATGTGCAGTCAATAAGGAATTGCAGGATTTATTGCATGCAGCTGAACAAGTTGGAAAGTATACTTTGCAATGTGGTTTTGATTCTCTTGAGGCCTCCTGCAGGGCTGCTGTTACAGGTTTGGTCATTAGGAGGCATGCTTGGTTAAAAGAACAAAATTTACCGGATCATGTTAAAGCAAAACTATTAGATGCTCCTTTACAGCATGATACTTTGTTTGGTGCTAAAGCAGAAGAGGTGTTGAAGAAAATGGAGGACAAGGCTAAATCTATGCAAACATTGAAGAATTTCTTGCAGGTACAGCCTCCCAGATTTAGCGGGAACTGGCCTACAAAAAATTGGTCCTTTCCAGTGTCAGACAGACCACAAAGGAGCAGATACAGATGCCCCGGAGGCAGATCACAGCCCCAAGGCTCATACAGGCCTAAACAATGGGGTGCTTCTACCTCCAAGAGTGGAGAGGAAAAATCACAGCCATACAGGAAACAAAGACTTTCCACTTCCAGCACCAAGCACTTATCTTTTGGCAGCCCCTTTGGTAGGAAAGCTAGCACGTTTTTCACAAAATTGGCACATGATCACCCAGGACAAATGGCTTCTAAATATAGTTTCACAAGGCTACAGGTTCCACTTTCACACCCTGCCAAGACAAAACGGTATGCCAGAGCTGCCACACAATCAATGGGCATAGGCACAAAAACAAGTTTCATCCCTCATGGACATGAGGGCCATTCAACAAGTACCAGAACAAGAGCAGGGTCACGGATTCTATTCAAGACTGTTCTTGGTACCCAGAAAAGACAAAGCCTGAAGACAAATACTGGACCTATCTCTTCTAAACACATATCTGGATATTCCAAAATTCAAAATGTTGACTCTACAGCAGCTTCTGCCCATGTTGTGCAAAAAGGCTTGGCTTGTGACTTTAGATCTAAAAGAGGCATACCTGCATGTCCCAATCAGACAAACATGCAGAAGATACCTCAGATTCAAAGCTGGCTCAATGCACTACCAATTCTCTGCACTGCCCTTTGGCTTATCTACTGCGCCCAGGGTCTTCACAAAGTGCCTAGCACCAGTAATTGCATTTTGCAGACAAAGAGGAATACAAATATATCCTTACTTGGATGACTGTCTTATTCAAGCGGAGAACAAGGACATTCTACTACAGCATCTGGCATTTGTAAAAAGATTACTAACAAGTCTAGGGTACACAGTAAACGAGAAGAAATCAAAACTCATACCCCCTCAAGAGATAATATTCCTGGGTGCAAGCCGAAATACAACTGCCCAGATGGCTTATCTCACGCCAGATAAACACATACAACTGACTACTTATTTCAAAATGTTAGCAACAAAGCCCCAGTTATCTGCAAGAAAAATTCTGCAGGCCTTGGGTTTCATGGCATCCTACATTCTGCTAATTCCATATGCAAGACTGCATATGAGGAAACTTTAATGGTATCTAAAAAGTGTTTGGACTCAACATTGCCACAGCCTGGAAACAATAATTACCCTCATTCCCTGCCTGCAACAGGAGTTTTGATGGTGGCCAAAAAACTGTCACCACAACACAGGACAGCCATTCACCTTACCCACAGCCAGGCAGACATTGACAACAGATGCATCAGATTATGCCTGGGGGGCCCATATGGCAGGAAGATGTATTCAGGGCACATGGTCCGCAAGTCAAATGCATCTACATATCAATCAAAAAGAGATGCTAGCTGTTCAGAATGCCCTAACAGCCTTTAACGATCAACTTCATCCAGGACAACTACTAGTAAAGACGGACAATACTACAGTCATGTGGTACATAAACAAGCAGGGAGGCACACATTCCTACCCCCTCTGCAGGCTATCCATGAACTTGTGGTACACAGCATTGACTTACCAAGTACATCTGCAAGCTCAGTTCTTGCCAGGAAGGAAAAATACTCAGGCAGATGAACTAAGGAGAAACCTAATGGATCCCCACGAGTGGAAATTGGATCCACAAGTCTTTAGCATGATAACAAGGACCTGGGGATGCCCAGACATAGACCTATTTGCCTCCCCTCACAACTACCAACTACAAAGATTCTGCACAAGGACTTATCACAAGCAAGCATGGAAAGTGGATGCTCTATTTTTCAGCTGGAAAAATCTAACAGTATATGCCTTTCCTTGTCTGCCTCTCCTCCCCAAGGTACTCCTTAAGGTCAGACAAGAGAAACCAAAAATGATACTGATTGCCCCAGACTGGCACCACCAGCACTGGTACCCAGTCCTAAAGAGCTTGTCTCACTCCCCAGCCTGGGCATTACCTAAAATTCCTCACTTATTGACCCAACAAGACAGCCAGATACTGCACAGCCAACTCAAAACCTTAAACCTGGCGGCATGGCAGATAATATAGCCTCTCAAGACACACCTCTCTCTAAAGCAGTGATGGATGTTATTTTGGAGGCCAGGAGGCCTAGCACCAGAAAATCTTATGCAGACAAATGGAAGAGATTCTGTGCTTGGAACCAAGCACAAGGTACTGACACGATTGTTCCAAATATTCCTCAGATTTTGCAATACTTAACTGAGATGCTGGATAAAGGCCTTTCCTTTTCATCAATTAAAATTCATGCCTCTGCCATTTCAGCTCATTACAATACAGAACCACCTATCTTTTCTTATCCATTACTGAGGCAGTACCTCAGAGGGGCCAGAAACATAAGACCTCCAAGGAGAGCACCAATACCTGCATGGGACCTCAACTATGTCTTGGAAAAACTCACACTACCTCTGTTTGAGCCAGCCTCTGCAGCTGACATAAAATTCTTATCCTGGAAAACAGCTCTGCTCCTAGCAATAACCTCCACTAGAAGAGTCTCAGAGTTACAGGCACTCATGGCTGTGGAACCTTTTATCATTTTCCATCCTGACAGGGTTTCGCTGAGGACAAACCCTACATTTATGCCTAAGGTAGTGTCCAGTGTGGCCCTAAACCAAACAATTAATTTGCCTACCTTCTATCCCAACCCACAGAATAAGGGTGAGAGAATTCTGCATTCTTTGGACATTCACAGACAGCTACGCTTCTACTTGGACAGAACTAAAACTTTCAGGAAGACTGAGCAACTTCTAGTGGCATATGCTACAGCATCACAAGGAAAGCCTATCTCAAAAAAGACTATTTCAAAGTGGATAGGCCATTGCATTCATTTCTGCTATTCACAGCATGGCAAATCAGTGCCTAAGGGCATTAGGCCACATTCAACCAGAGCAGCAGCCACTTCAGCAGCCTTCTTCAGAGGAGTACCAACCAAAGACATCTTAGAGGCTGCAACTTGGAGTTCAGTGCATACCTTTACAAAGCACTATCACTTACCTCTCTATTCTAAATCCAGGGCAGGCTTTGCCACTGCAGTTCTGCAGGGCCTTATAGCCACTCCTAATCCTATTTAGCTCCAGCCTCCCAACCTTAGCTTTGGAATTCATCCAAATTGTAATGACTGCAACAGTGAAACACAATGAACATAGTACAGTTGTGTACCTACCATAAATGTAGATGTTCAAGTGTATTCACTGTTGCAGTCCAGGTTACCCTCCCACCATCCCCCTTCTTTCTTTGCTGGGACCTAACTGTACTTTTCTACTCTATACAACCTATGTGGTGTATATGCTTGTAGATGAAGGAAAAGTTGTTTTTTGTGCATGCATGCTTATTGGCATAATTTAGCCTACCATTTTATGGGCTCCTGACATCTGGGGCAAGAAAAACTGAAGAAAATGGCATCGGCTGCAACTTATATACCCCTGGCGCACTGACGTCAGGGAAGAGGCGACAGCAGCCGACGCCGGACCTAGACTTTGGAACTCAGGCCGACTGCGGGTAGCCTGCCAGCAGGATAGCCCAATTATAATGACTGCAACAGTGAATACACTCAAACATCTACATTTATGGTAGGGACACAACTGTACTTTATGTGATGACTTCAAAAAAAATCTACATAGATTAGCTTATAGAAGTAAGATGTTAAACAAAAAGGCACAAATCAATAATATTCGAAATCCTTAGATAAATAAGCTTACTTTAGATATAGAGGAAATGCTTAATATTTTTAAAATATTCCATGAGGATCGTAATAAAGATAAAAATAATAATCCTGATGATTACAAAATTGACAAGTATTTAAAGAAAAATGTTACTAATAAACTTAATGACTAACACATATCTCTGTTGAATAAGCCTATTACCCCAATAGAATTTAAAGAAGCTTTAAAAAAGGGAAACATGGTAAAGGTATGGAGTTAGATGGTTTAAGTATGGAACTATATAGCATGCTTCTGTTAAATATTTTAGAATTGCTGAGTAACATTTTCCGGATAATTCAGTGTGACAAAATAATTCCTGCCTTATGTAAACTTTTTGTAATCTCACCTTCCTTAATCAAGGAAAGAATAACAAGTTAGTTTCCTCATATAAACCAATTTCATTTTTAAATGCAGACTATAAAATATTTACTTCCATCTTTGCTACAAGATTAAGAGATATAATAGATTAATTAAAAAAGATCAAACTGGATTTATAGTCAATAGATTAATGTATGATAATATAACAAGTATAGTGACTATCTTTGATTTAGCAAAAGGAATGAACAAGAAATTGGCCCTAATTGGCTTAGATATCAAGAGAGCTTTTGATTCTGTAGATTGGAACTATTGTTTAAAACTTTTGAAGTGTTTGCATTTAGAGAACAATTTATTGGAATATTAAGAAACCTGTATAGAAACTCCAAAGCATATATTAAAATTGGATCTTGCATTTTTCAAGGATTCACTTTAAACAAAGGCTCAAAGCAAGGGTCCCCTTGGCCCCTCTTCTATTTGCATTAGTTATCAAACCCTTAGCTAATAATATAAGAAGCAATGAAAAAATGTGATGGATTCTCAACTAACAAAGATTGTCAATCTAAAATACAGCTTTTTTGTTGATGATATTTTATGAACTATAAGAGACTTGAATTGTTCAATTGAAATAGATGAAGAAATTCAAAAAATTCAAAAATGTCATGAAATATCACTGCTGAAATTTAATAATAATAAAAATGAAACTTTAGTATTAAATCAGCTACTAGATAGTAAGTTTAAAGATAAATATAAATATAATTGAGAAGGAAAATAACAAAAATATTTAGGATTAAAAATCTATCAAGATGTAAGATTATTAATAATTTTGAAAAAATAATGGAAGTATTACTTCTTATTAAAAAATGGGACTGATTTTTTTTTACTTTTGAAGATAGGTTTGTACTTATTAAAATTATTATAACACACAATTTTATATACATATTGCATTCAATACTTTTAATACCTGACAAAAATTATTTAAAGAAAATAGAAAAAAAATGTTAACTTAATTCTTATAGTATCCTAAAAGGCTGAGAATTGTTTATAGAAATCATGATTCAATGTATTCATAACATTTTATAACAGTATGTGATGTTTAATTTCTTGCTTTCTGTGTATTCATTGTAAATATGTTAAATTAATAAAAATGTTCTTAGAAAAACTTTTTAACATATGCTTTCCCACTCTTTCAGTCATCCCCACAGCTCAAAAAAAGAGTTATTTTCCCTGAATCGTATTCTTTGGTAACAGGATATGCACACTGCACTGATGATCTTAGTTAAGGTTACCAAATACTTTACAAGAGCCTTGGATGAGCTGAAATGGAAATTGCAGACTTGACAGAACTAAGAATATGAAAAATGTGACAGAGAAAAGGAATGTATGCTCAGATTCACATGAGGAGTGTTGAATTTACCGTGAACCTTGAATACATACCATAGCACATTATTTAGTCACTGCTCTGTTGGCTTTATTGAACAATTTAGCATAATTCTGGAAATTTAAATGATTTTTTTCATTTGGCATGGAGAACAACAATGTGGAATCATGGGGGGCATTTTACTTATTGATTCGTGATCACATTAAAGAAAATTCCAGGACAATTCCTCTTGAGATATAAGTTGCATATTAGTAAAATTAAAATAATATTATAACTGTGTTCACCACTAGTAATTGTGGTTCTGTAATTTTGTTTATAATAAAACATTTATATAAGCCTACATGTTCCCTAATACTTCATAGATATGATAAGCTGCATATGATATTATAATCTTGCAGGAAGACAATTCCATCATGTTAGCTTTTTTTCCTGATCATAAATGCCTATTATTCCATTTAATCCAACCCCACACCTGCCACAGAAAACATTAAAAAATCTCCCAGTTTTCTTAGTATAGCTCAATGTACAGATCCACTACACACCACTTTGCTTGTTTGTGATGTCTTGTATTATGTCCATTTAGTATGTGTCATACTCTTTTTACCTCACAAAATCACTCTGAAATTCAGCAAGTAGGGCAAAAGAAACTTTGAATTGACAATTGTAGCCTTGGCATGCTATATAACTGTTTTCAAATTTATGTTTCAGCAGTACATGAAGAACGAGTGGAAACAATGTAATGTTTTCAGATATAGAACATTGTTTATAGATGATCAATACAATCAGTGAGAGGCATAACATTAGACACCTCATTTTGAAAAGGATGTATTTATTATTTATTTATTTATTCAATTGGGTAACCAGGGTAGAGTACTGATCCAAATGGACTTATTTCAGTCTTGGCTCAGACAAATGTAAATGACAGTAGACAAGCAAGTTAGCAACAGGAATTATGAATGCAAACAGAATGTTTTGTGAATATAGCAATGAATCAATAACAGTAATAATAATGCGATACAGTAATGAGGATAATAGGAAGGGATGGTTAGAGTAAGGAGGAAAGAAGAAGAAGGGAGTGAAATAGTAAAGGGAAAGAGCAAAAATACACTAAATGTAAGATAAGGACACTCAGAAATTAACTAGGCACAATATATTAAATGTGGAAGAGATGCCAAATACTAATGTAGGGAAGTAATGTGAGGAAGACAAGGGTACCTGAGTGGTGAAGGGGAGGGTGAGGGATTAGGTACTGTGTCCAGAAGGAAAGCATTTGCAAATTGGCTCAAACTTGAGGTGATCTTTAGACTGAACATGAAATGATGAGTATGAGGTGAGGCCTTTAAAATTAGTAGCAAGGGATTCCCAGAGTTTGAAGCCTAGGATGGAGAAGGCATGGTTAGTGCAATGGAGCCTGGCTTTGGGACATTGAAGAAGTAGATCAGTGTGGCTGAGACTTCTTAGACTGTAACTTGGAGATTGTCTGAAGAGGTTGGAGGTGATGAAAGGCAGGAGTGCTCTTTAAGGAGCTTGTTGAGTTGGACTCCAAGACGTAGACTGGCACATTGTTGGACAAGTAGCCAACTGACTTTATACAATGATGCTAATTTCTAAAGGAGAATGTAATGAAATGGCAGCTGCTTATACTTTGGACGGTGGAGGAGGTTTTTTTTTTTTGGATGCCACTGCAAACAGTGGAAGCCCATATTCAAGCTGTGCTAATAGAATGGCTTTGCCTATGGCATTCCTAGTTGGTCTGTAGAGAAAAGGGAAACTTTTAAAGAACCAAAAGAGGAGGGAATTAATTTTCTTCCATATTAGTTCTAAATGAGGTGAAATTTCAGTGCAGGATCAAGCCACATATCAAGTTATTTGAATGAGATGACTTGATTAGTGGCGTTGTCAAGATGGTCATGGATTAGAGGTGATTGAGAGTGTTTTGCCATTTAAAGGCGGTACCAAACAGAACTGTTTTAGTTTTGGAAGTGTTCAAAACTAGCTTCTTCTTACTAAGCCATTTAATAGGAGAAAGGAAGTCACCTTGTAGTTGTTTTATGACTGAGGTGATCAGGCTTGAGTAAAATATGACCATGTAATCAGCATAAAGTAATAAAGGAAGGTGAGTAAGATCAACTAGCAGTTTATTAACGAAAAGAAAAAAAGAATGTCTAAAAAGAGCAAGGCATTTAGCAACTCCTTCTAGCTGAAGATTTACAATTTCTGCAAAAGTCTAATAAATAGCTTACTACAAATAATATTCACAGAAAGATGTACGAAAATGACAAAATTACTCTTTCCACAGACACTGACAGAAAGCAGAAATTTACAGTCTGCTTCTATTAAAAATGCATAATATGTTAACAGTATCCAGACAGTTTAGAAAACAGAAAATGAGCTTGTGTGAATTGTAGCCAATAGATGGAGAAGAATATTTCAAAATGTTAAACATATAGCATCATTTCCCCCTCATCATAGTATGTTTCCTTGTTGTTTCTTTCACAATTATACTTAGCAAGAAATATGAGTTGCCATATAACATGTAGGAGCATATTCACCAGATTGGAGAGCTCCCTTGACTCCTTTCTGAAATGTGCTCATTAATAATTTTAGTCCTTGCATATAAATGTAAATACAGAAACTACAGATCACATACTAGACGATATCTCTAGCTTAGTATATGGTATGCAACTACAGTAACAAATATGTAGGTACATTAAAAAAAATAAATGGACCCATCCTCCATGCTGTTTCTGTGAGCTTCTTGTATCCACAACGGCAATACCTGTTTTTGATAAACTCATTTTTGAAGTAATCTCTACCTCAGTTTTTCATGAGTTACTGATTTGCTACCATGATGATTATCACAAAAGAAAAAAGATACTTAATTTCATTGGTGACATTCTTCACACTGTGGCATTCTTGCTTGCCCATCTGTCTCCATTTAAATGCTGCACAGCTCTGCAGGCAATCACACATCTGCTTCTCAATGCTCTGTGTACATCCATGCAGCATAGTAGAGGTATGAATTTAAAAGTCCTAACAAGGTCCATTTATTTGAAGTATAGTGTATCTCTAAAACTGGCACTATAAGGAAGAAGAGGTCAGCAGGACTATCACATCAGGGATAGCCCCAGATGTCAGTAGACGCTGGCAAAGAGATATTCCAAGATAACATACAGCATGGTTATAACTATGGTTGTTGAGCCTTAGTGTGAACTTGTGTACATGTGGTTCACCGGGAATAGAAGAATGTCTATGTTTGCCTACGTTCTTCTGTGTACAGTGCTTATGAATGTGTCATTTATTTACAGTAGGAATAACAGAGTGAGTGCATGTTTTTGTTTGCTGTGTTTCCATATGTGAAATGCTTGTGTGTGAGTCATTTGTTTGCAAGAGAGATGTGCATTTATGTGAAGGATGATGGAGTACTTTAACATGTGCATTATTTATTTTAGACAATGTTGAAATACATGACTGTATTATTTTATATTTTGTCACAGTCAGTCGTCTGAAGTGCACACAGTCAACAGTGCAACTATAATTAGTGGGTACAGTACTGTGCATGGATGAAAATATTGGCCTTACTGTTGTTTGCTGAAGTTAAACAGTTATCATTCTGGCTTGCAAGACTAATGTGTATTTGGTAAAACAAGTCAGAATACTGTTCATTGGCTACTGTTTATATGACACAAAGTTAAAATATGTTATAACGCACTTTTGTATTAAATCACACATATATTCCTGTGGCCACTAACATTTTATAATTATTGGATGTCTGAGGTACACATAGTCAAAAAAGTAGGTATAATTACTGGGTATGTGGTGTCCATGAATATAAATGACTTACACTGCTATAGTTTGTTCAATTTAAGCAGTCATTAATCTGAATTTGCAGGGCTGAATGTGCATCTATACAAAGTAGGTATGGTTATTTTTCTGCAGCTATTGTGTTAGTTGGGGAGCAAGCTTGAAATACATTACTGTGGTCATTTTGGGGAATTCTAATTAATTATTTTAAAGGCTACCTTTATTGATGCAACACATTTTTTTTTGGGGGGGGGCAACTCTATCAGTAAACAAATGTTGTCATCAATATAGCTGTCACCATGTTTCAGAATTATAACTTTATTGTGCCATATCTAAAATTATTAAAATAATCCCTCTCTCACTAATATAAATGCATCATAACTTTAGACTACCTTAAGGACTAAATGTAATTAAATAAGACAGCAATAAACCTGGGAAGGAAATTATTCTCATTTGATTATGTTCAGGTTTCCTGTATTTTATTGTAAATTATCCCAAGCACAAATATCCAGTGTAGCCTAAAGGAATATAATCTTTTCCTAGCAGAGAATTGTATGCTTTATAAGTTACATACCACATCTCATCTTGTGTTTGAATAATGATAACAATATACTACCACAGCCTTACTGACCTTAGATGATTATTGTTATAACAGTGGTGATTCTACATAATCTACTTTTTCCCACAATAGCTCTCTTCAGAGGAAAGAAAGATTCTGCCCTATATGGTCATGCTATTAATTATTCCATTATTTTTCTGAGTGACCTGGTAATCTTGTGGTCACTATTTTTTTTACCATAATCAGACATTGTTGGAATATTTTACATTTGCTTTTTACCACAACCAGAAATCTATGCAATATTTGACTGTACCAAGATTTTTTGTTTTAATCAAAGTTAACATTGTTCTTGCTGTTATGTTTCATTATGGTCAGGCATTTAAGGCTTACACTATCAAGTAGATAAAATTGCTTAGTACTGGGATGTCTATGGACAAAAAATACTGGCCTTGTTGCCTTGATTAAGTTCAACAGTCATTGATTTGGCTTTGAAAAACTATTGTGCATTTGTGTCAGTCAAGTTGGAGTACTTTATGATATTTCCTTTTTAACTATAAGCATCCATCTGTCTCTAATTGAGGATAAAAATGACTTTTCTTTTTCTTGCTTGATGACACTAAAATAGGCACTGATCTGGCTTGTCATGAACAGTGTTAGACAATTTATTTTATTTGCATAGATCAGTATAAAATTATAATTTCTACGATTTATATATGTGAGTAAATCTCTCTTTTTCTCTCCCTCTCTCTCTCTCTGGGGGTTTGGGGGCATGTATGGGAGATGCTGCAGTGTTTCTTACAAGATGGCCATAATTTCTTTCATTTTGCATGACAGTCCAGCATTGCACTGTACACAGTAAGTGGCTACTTCGGCAGTCTGGGTTGTCTGGTTTAGTTTTTGGCTATAGTTGCTTTTGTGTAGAGTCTGCTTATCCTCCCAGCTTCTGCCTGGATTTTATCTAGGAGCATGTGTGCTTGTGTGAGGATTAGGATAGTGCAGTAATTATCTTTTTTTTATTTAATTACAATCAATCCTCAGCAGTGTGTGTGTGTGTGTGTGTGTGTGTGTGTGTGTGTGTGTGTGTGTGTGTGTGTGTGTGTGTGTGTGTGTGTGTGTGTGTGTGTGTGTGTGTGCGCGCGCTCGCGCGCGCGTGTGTGCGTGTGTGTGTGTGTGCTGAATATTACTATAGAACGTCTATGTGCAATGTACTGACAAGGTACAGCAAGCTGAATTACATTACTGTGATCATTATTTTTTTTTCACTTTTCCTCAGCATCAAACATCAGATGTGTATACATGTTTCTATCATTTGAGGTTTGTAGTAAGGAGACATTACCTGTATATATGTCTGTTGGTAACAATATGAAATATATTAATGTGGCCACTGGTTCTTTCACTTTTGTCCCAGTCTAACCTCAGAGAAATACACAGACATTGGCTGTTGTGGGGGGAAGAGGTGAGGATACCTGTTGTGTATATGTATAACAGCAGTGACTTGAAATATAACACCATGAGTTTGATTTCTTTTTTACATTCATCTAACTCTAATACTAGGGGAGTACACAGAAGAAGGACAGTATGACGGTAGCCACAATTCCCAAACATGATGCAAACATTTATATTCGCAGTTTATTTGAAACTAACAGTTTTCTCCTTCTCATATCACACTTTGAAAACAGCTTGTTTGTTCTTTGTAAGAAAATAATAATGTTGAACCTTTTTCCTTACTCATGATTTTTGTTTTGCTGTAAGACAAGGTGGGAAAAAAAAGAAAGACTAATCTGTATGGATGATTGTGGGAGGTCAAGATGGGAGGAATACAGAGAATGCACTATAGTAGTGAAGGGGAGCCAATGAGTGGTAGTGGCACCATGAAGTTCTTTGTCTAGGTTCCATTTCACCTAAAGCCAGCCATGTTGATTGTACTTGGACACCTAAGATATGTATGCAGTTAATAAAGTGATTGCATGAGTGGGTATTGAGGTGGTTTGTGGACAAAACTGACTTCACCTGTTGTTTAATTTTGCTAAATGATTATTAGCCAGTCAGAATATGATACCTATTTGGTTGCTTCTTGCAGTACCCCTTTCTTTGAAATCATAACAACTGCTTTAAAACAGCACCTAAATCTCAAACACTTGTAACAATGCGGATTTTTTTGTCACTAGGATTATTCCTTCATCCAATTTTACACTAATATGTAGTAAAGTATATTGCATTGTCACAGTATCTCCACAGTACTGTTACATTTAATTATGTAGTTTTTAAATTCAGCAGCAAATCTGTACATTTTTTTCTCTGCAAGCATTTTGTTGCAGTATCTTGCTTAATATCGTACCTCCACTCAAATATCAATATACTGTATACAACGTCTGTTACATTTCTATTTTTTCTCCCCTTCAGTCACATTTACAGCTGTCCCAGTGCTCTACATTTGCCGAGTCTACCAGCACTCCAATCACCCATGGTCAAGTGCACACATTTAAGCTGAGGCCAGTGAAAACCTTAAGGGTATTTTGGGGGGATTGGTATTGTCTGTCTACTGGGGGGTATTCATATGCCATACTTTGGTTAGCCATTTTGACGCTTATTCGTGCTCTCCATGGTTATGTCTGAGGGGTAGGTGTACATTGAAGACATGCAACAAATTGCCCCATCTCTTTGGCAGCTCAGCTTTTCCCAAATCAGAACACACCTCCTAAAAAAGACTCCCCCAGCCAACACTATTGAGCATTTAAGGAGGTGCCCATAGGGCCACCTAGTCCCCCCAAGGATTGTAACACCTTTCCTACCATGCTACTCTGTCAGTGGAATGGGCCAGTGTTTGAACCCAGATCAGTTAGGCTGTAGTAAGGGATTTATCCCTCTACACTTCAGCGTGGCATTTATGTTTTTATTTAGTTATTTTTAGCAGTGTAAATGTTTGTCTCTGCAGACCATTCATTGCTGTATCTTGCGTTATGTCAGTGCTCCAGTCCAGTGTAACTATATTGATTAAAATGTGCCTTTAATTTTTTGTGTATTTTTTTCAACAGTATAGTTGTAAACATTGACCTCTGCAGACATTTCATTGCCTTATTTTGCTATGTATCAAGGCTCAGGCTACCTACTAGAATCGTGGAGTAGAAAAATTTGAAACTTTTTAGTTATGAATCTTTGTAATTTTGAACAATTATTTTTGTCTTCCCCACACAAAAACAGAAAAACTTACCACATTGTAAGCCAAAGTGCAATATTATTGCCACTCTCAGCAATACAATTTTTCCTGGTTCATACAGTTATGAATGCTAATAATATTTTTGAATATTAATGATATCTCAAAAAATGGTTACTGACAGTAACAAACAGGTCTAAATATTAACTTTTTTTTGCCTAAGAATGGACAGGTTTACTATAGCCTGAAAAAACACATAGGAAAGATGCACACATACTGAATTTTACATTTATTTGCTTTAACAATTATGAATTTTAAGACAATATTTGAGTACTTATGGTAATATCTCAAAAAGAGAAGCTGTAGCACCAAAGGTGTTTATTCCACACTTGCCTGATTTAGTACATCTGTGCTGTGGAAAATTCATCAGGCAATAAACATTTCATGGGTTATTGATAACTGTTAATGCAGTTTATGCAAAATATAACCTTCGTATTTTATATTGCAGTGCATTAATGAGCTTGGCAGCAAGAATAGAAGTATACAGTCATGTCTGCACAAAATGGCAGTGTTAAAATGACATAGAAAAAAGGTGAATAACATGGGCACATTCCGAGTTATACTACATTGTTAGTTTTCACGTTCTGAATACTATCAATAGTTTCAGTTTTAGTGGCAATATCCTGGAAGGATAACCTGTATCAGGGATCAAGGGTTCATTTGCAAGCAGATATGAATTAGCATGTGTGTGTGGAGTAACTGCGTATGTGGTATGTACAATCTCTGAGATATTAAAGACTGTGAAAAGTTATATGTCATATTTTGTCATATTTACTTTAATAAGGCATTATTGGAATTGACAGCAAGGGAAGAAATATTGACTCATGCAAACATATAACAAAATGGTAACACAAAAAGTGGTTGAGTAGAATGCACACATCTTGTGCTCTAATACTTTGCTTTTTATGTCCCAAAGTTATGAATAATATCAATATTTGAATTTTAACAACAGGAGCTAAATAATGGTATACTCAGAGTTGGCAAGTAAGATGGCATATAGAAGCTGGCATAATTTAATATAGAAACACTGTGATCTCATCACTGTGGGATATAGAGCTCTTGAGTAATTGAAAATATTTGTAGAAGGTAATAAAAGTTGTAAAATATTTACTGAATTTTAACAGTTAATAATGCAAACATGGATAATGATGGTGGCACTTTAGAGAAGCCTGTGCAAGCCATGGATATTATGTTTAAAAAAAACAGTAACATAAGTTATATAAGGTAAACACACACATACATATAACTGCTCCTTTTAAGTATAAATTGTAATTATTAACAAAATTCTGATATTGGAACTAATCTCATGAATAGTATAAGTATGCCTGCATTCTCACATAGGATAGTAAAAAAAATGACAGAAAAAGATGAGTAACATAACAATCCTGAACTATGCAGCTTTCCTTTTATCTGTAATGCTGCAGTTATGAATATCTGTATAATAATAACAGAATGGTGCCCTCAACATCAGCAATAAAAATGAAATGTGGAAGACACTGTAACTGATTTACGGACATCACTACGGGATATTCAGGTCTTAAATAACTGAAAAAAGTGTTTCAGATGATTATGAAAATTATGAAATATTCTCAAATGTTAAACTAAAAATACAAGCATGGACTGTGATAGTGCTATGTTTGAGGACCCATGCAAGTAGTGGGTGTTAGAAAGAAATAACAATAAAATAAGTTGTGTAAGTTAAACACATTCAGAGGTATACGTGTTTCTTTTAGGTGTAAGTTGTTAATAGTAACATTATTCTAATATCAAGATTAATTTCTCAGTAATTCTAGTTCTTGCATTAATGAGCAAGATGATATGTCTAAACACACATGATTATGTAGGCATATGGAGTGAAACCATTACTTTGTGATGTGCAGAACTTGAGCTGCTGAAAATATTTGCCAAATGAAAGCTGTGGTTGTTAGTAAAAATTATATGAAAAAACATTGTGTGCAATGTGAAGCTACCCAAATAAATAAATCTTTGGTAAGGCTGTTATGAATATTATCAATATGCTCTTAACTGTATTAATATTGGATTTTCAAGATGGTTGGACAATAACAGCTTAATTTCAGCTCTCCCAGTGTGAAATTAAAAACGCAGAAATGAGAGACAATGAAGTTGTCTTTTTGTGTAAATTTCAGTTACTGGCTAGTAAGTGTACTGTCTGAATGCCAGCAAAGAAGAAATTTAGAGAACCTGAAAGAAAATCAACCATAAAAGGTGAGGAGAAAACATTGGTCGGGGAGAGTACTACAGCTGTTCTGCAAAAAGTAGTTCAAGCTCCAACTTTGGCATAAGCATGACTTGCAGTAATCCAGAGGAGAAAATAAGTCAAATGTGCTCAGAGCTGATTAAAATAAACAAAATACTGAAGGAGTATGTTAACGCATATAACAAAAGGATGGGAAAAATGGAAGAAATTTTAAACAGATATTCAGATGAGCTGATAAAATTGCAAAAATTGGTGGATGAAATGAAGAAATGGCTGGATAAATATGAGATGGCTCAAGAACAGACATTTCAAAAATGGTAGAATTAGAGGACAAAGCACATGGGGAAAACCTGAGCTTTTCTGCTATACCAGAGAAACAAAAGAACAGACTGTATTCATTTTATGAAAGCACAAATAGGTAACTATAGTGGTATTCTGCATCAGGAGATGTTAATTGAAATGGCACATCATGTGTATGCTCTACTTCTGACCATGAGAAAGCAGCCAAGACCTCTAAAAGTAAAGATGCAATCCTACTAGCAGAAAGAGTTGATTCTGACAAAAGTATGTGAGAAGGGCAAAGTTCTAAAAGTTGGAGACAGTAGTATTTGTGGAAAATGATTACTCAGTGTACACTAGGCAGAAATGGAATAAATGTATTCCAAGAATCAGACAATGTTGAGAAACAGATGTGAGATTCAAACTGCTGTATCCAGATATCTTCAGAAGATTTTTTTCCTGGAGAGCAAAGGCATTTTTGATGCAGTACACTAAGACGGGAATAAAAATTAGGTTTGTACAACAAAAAGTGAGCTATCAAACAGAAGGGGATTCTGTTTTTTTTTTTTTTTTAATAAATAAGCACATAGAGAGACTATGCATTGAAACCTTTTCCAACATTCCTAAGGAAAATGCTTGACAGGCAGACAAAAGCATGAAAATTGACTAGAAGAATCAGGAGTACATTGGAAATAACCCAGAGACTGGAGATGGGAGATGGAGATTAAAAGGAAAAAAAAACAGCAACTGGGAAATTACTGAATAACTATGGGATTACAACACATCAGTCATATTTGTGAAATATGGCAGAACAAGAAAATCTGGAAATATTGTTTTTTTTGATTTTGTTAAACTTGCAGGGGACTTCAAGGCATATCCCCTACCTCATGTCATCAATGTTTGCAAGAACATTAAGGAGAGGGGATGAGGAAGGAAAGAGGTAACTATAAATAAAACATAAACTGTATGTTATATAGCTTTTTCAGTTACTTTTGTGTGTAATGGAGAAAGCAAAGCAAACAGCTGCCCTTTTTTCCTTCTCTCTTTCTTCTTGTTCAGTTTTAAAAAATGTAAGTACTGCAATGTAAAAAGAGAAGAAAGCCTAGCTAAAAGAGCATGATATAAGTAAAACTGATATGATTTTTCTTACTTTGGCAAAGGGGAAATGACTGGATTATGGCCTTTGGCTTGATCTAACAACAAGTTTTAAGTGGAAGAAAGTAAATAAAAGAACACTGAATGTAATGAAAAGATTTCCTTTAGCAAATACATGTTCACAGTGCAACATGAGACATTTGTAATTTAAAGAAACTGTGTATCTGTTTCTCATGTTTCCATGTAGACCAGCTGATAAGGGCAATAAAAAGAGAATATGTTTTCTTTCAATGGCTAAAAGATATTTTTTTCTGAAAGCATTAAACTCGTTTTCTATATTTTGGTGGAGAATAAATATAAGACAAAAGCAGACAGCACTTAATGTAAATAGAAGCACAGGCTGTACCATGTGTCTTAGCAAGGATAAACTTAATTACAGGTCACTTCAAGTCTGCCAGTGCAGTAGTCAATTCGGGGCAAGTATTCCTACCAGGAAGGTTAAACTTCATTATTTGAAGATGGACATATTTTGCATGTTTGTATTAAGTTAATAGGTTAGGGGCTGTGCTTGTTTTTTTTTTTTTGAGGGTTTTCATTAAAACAAAAAGTCTTGTAAGATATGACATAAGTTCAAATGGCTATAATAAGAAACTACTGTAAAAGATGAACTTTCAAGCATTACAGCACGCATGTAAAACAAAACCTGAAAATAGACAGCTATACATAACAGATGAGAATAATAACTTCTTATCATAATGGCAACACTTTCCATATTATTTTTAAAAGTGAATGGCTTCAGAGGTATATACAAAAAATAAGAATAGAAAACTATATTAAGAAATGCAGAGTGCAAGTATGTATGCTACAGGAGACATATTTGGAGAGAAATGAACAAGTGAATATGATAAAAAATGAATTCAGGATGGTTATTCAGCAGTGATGGCTCATGCTATTGGGCTGCAGAACTGCAGCCCCCAGATGTGTGTGTGTGTGTGTGTGTGTGTGTGTGTGTGTGTGTGTGTGTGTGTGTGTGTGTGTGTGTGTATGTGTGAAATGCCCCAGTTAACTATAACTGGCTACAGAGAAACCCAGGTTCAAACCCTCAACCTTGGATACAGGTAGCAAGAACCTGAATTCCCTACCCACCACCACTTCTGAAAAGCATTCAAATGTTTGCCTCATCTGGTTTTCTGCATTTTCAGACACTTGAATTTCAGACTTCATATTGTTCAGAAACTACATGGTAACACAAAATAGTTTATTCTAGTAATTTTTTAAGTTTATAAGATCAATATTTGAAATGTGTCCCTATTTTTACAGCTCTATTCCCTCATTGTTGGCTTTGTGCAGGTTTTTTGTGCTAAGAGGTTGAGAGCTATGGTGAGAACTAAATTCACTTAATATGTTTGGGGACTGTATTTCCCCACTATTGGCTTTGTGCAGGTTTTTTGTGCTAAGAAGTTGAGACCTATGGTGAGAACTACTAAATGTTAGCTATTTAAGTTTCAGTCTTCCTGCTTTTCAAAACAACATCTGATTTGGCATAGTGGTATGTTGCTCTGACCATAGTGCACAGGGTTCTGAGTTCAAGACTTGGCAGTGAAATGCATAGTGGCAGCACAGCATTTTATTCTAGCATCTTTCCAAGGTTATACAAACAATGTTTAAAATGTGTCCCTGTTTTTTGGGCTTTTGCCCCCCCCAAAATAAATTTTGGCTTTTTGGCTTTTTCCAGATTTCTTGTGCTCATCTGCTGCAAAGTTAAGAGATACAGTTGAGTGTCAAGTGGATTTTACAAGGAGCTAAGAGCTTCAGGGGAAGATAAGTTTAGTACTACTTATGCTGAGTTAGCTTGCATTGTTAATAGCACAACAGGCAATGTACTTGCTTTTGATGCAGAAGGCTGTGGGTTCTACTCCCACAGTATGTAGATGCATTACTGTACTGTGTTGTAGTGGTGGATTCGGCAGTCCTGAGAATGTCCTCTTTGGTGGAGATACCTAGTAACTATGAACCTGTTATCAGTTTGCCATCCATTCCCTATTGCAATATTACTAGCTTATCATTTAACAGGCACTTTATTTGTAGATGAAACAATGAAATATAAAGTGGTTTGCCAGCAGCAACCTCTTCATTAGTTACAGATGTTTTTAATGTGGAATTATTTAGATGACTTTTACTTCTGCAGAGATTGTGCATATTTACTGATACAGGTGGATTGTAGAAGTTTGAGAAGACTTTTATGATGGAAATGTTCTGAACTGGGCAGTTTTCTCAGTATTGGTGCATGCATTTTGTTTCATTGTTTACTGGAAAAATGTTCAAAACAGTAAATTTAAAATGCCCTCTAACAACTGTACTCTATTATACGAGGAATATAATTTAATACAATCACGAAGGTGTATCAAAGAACACACGTATGTTTTTTGTGCAAGGGGTCTATGATTTGAAAACAGCCCAAAGTTAATCTTTATCTGCCACTGGCCAGATGTATTTTCTTTGAATGTGGGTTTCAATGCTGTTTCAATGAATGTGAGTTTCAAGGACAGAGAAGTTTTATTACTAAGTCTATTTTCATTGTGAGACTGCACTTCTTTGTTTAGCAGATGTCTATTAGTGCTTGTGCTGTAAAATGTAAAATAAAACTTTTAAATGAAATCCAAATCATCATAGAAGTAAAGCAGTATGCACATTACAGTGTTTATTATAAATGGGGTGAAATAGCCAAGTAACAGGACATTGGAATGGCTGCAGGTGGGAGGCCTCATTCGACCATGATTTTATGAGGGGAGAATGGTAACAAACTCAAAGACAGCCCTGGCAGAACTATAACTCTCAACTGTCCAGATTTTCACAGAATGAATAGATTTTTGATTCTTATTTTTGGTTTGTTACTCATAAAATTTGTGGCTTTCTGACAAATCATTTAGGAATGAAGTCACTAAATAATGACAGACATTGAGTTTCAGACTTCAATCCTTCAGAAAAAAGGCATGCTAAAACAAGACCTGTTATTCTATCAACTGTCTAAGTTTATACAGCAGCAATTTTTAGTACTGTCTGTACATTCCCCCAATATATTTGGCCTTGTCCACATTTCTTGCGTTAAGAGGTTGAGAGGTACACGCAAATAAATCACATTATAGAATTAGGTATATCAAAACCTCTCAACTGTCCCCAACTTTGGCTCAAAATGTTGCTCTCCCCCTAATAATCCCTCCACAAAATGGCAATTTTGGAAGAAAATGTGGAGAGTTTACAATTAAGAAATAATTGTAATGATCAGAGTTATAGATTACTTTTATTTCAGAAATGCATGTAAATTCTCTTATTTTGTCAGCTGCTCAACTTAACAGTACTAATATTAAAAAGTGTCCCTTCTTTGACAGGTTCCCAGCTGTATTTTGTGGCTATTTTATATTTTTGCTTCACATTTCTGGTCCAATTTTCATAAAATTGTGTTTTTCTAGCAAATTAGTGGCAAATCAATAAAGACTGAAGTTAGAAAATAATGATAGACATTTGAGTTTCAGATTTCATACCCTTCAGAAAATTCATACTAATGTAAGACATTCTATTCTATTATCTTTCTAAGTTTATAAGAGCAATATTTAAAAATTGTCCTTATTTTTTGGCCTTTGTCCTACTTCTATTTATGGCTTTGTTCAGATTTCTTACTCTGAGGTTGACAGGTATGGCAAATGTGTCAGGACCATCACCGTCAGCCAGAGACATGTTAAATTGTGACATGCTTGTTGCAACCCAGTCCTCTATGTAGTGAATCTGGATGTGTCCAAGCAAGGCAAGGAGCTGTTATGCAGTGCAAGTCTGCAGAGTATCCCCCCATCCAAGGTAGACACAAGTACTATAGTGGCTTTTCATCTGTCCTTGATTTTGCAGAAAGTTCTGGTTTTCTGTCATATTTTTATACTGTTGATTTATGCTTATTATTATTCAGAAAATGCATGTGTTGCACTGCCTGTGTTTAAGTAGCATGGCTTTAATGAGCATAAGGTAAGCATGTCTGAGATTGTAAGATGCGAGTAAGCTTTAATAAGCATACTGTTAAAGGATTACCAACAGTGAAAGCCTTTTTGTTGTTGCCATGCAGAGAATATTTATATACCTAGATAACATATAAGCCTTAGGTACTGAAATGCATATGACAGTATTTGTAATAAAGGACAGGATTACAGTATTTTCAGAAGCTCACTACATTTGTTGGAGACTTGCAATCATCTTTGCAGGCTTTGCCAGTAAACTAAACAGAATGCCAATCTATTGTGTGTGGTCCATAACCTGTGCAGTGATAGCAATGTATCTTGAGCCTGTTTCTTATTTGCTGTTCATTTTTTACTTTAATCATGTTTTCCCCATGAAACAAGTAGATAGTTGTTGTCAGGCAGCAGGTCTTTTTTGGATAAGAAACATTTTTACAATTGGGGTAACACAGAGATTGCTACTTTCAGCATGTTACTTGGTACTTTTATAAAGCTGAACATAAATTATAATTAAAAATGCAGTGCAAGGAGAAGTGGTTTGAGTTGAGTGCTGCTTGTTTTTTATACTTGATTTTGACTGCCATTCCAGTAATGTATTCAAAAAAGAATTTATTTTTTCATGCCTCACAACCTTTTTGTTTCCATCTAGATATTAAATGAGCTGTCATGTAGCTAATGTATTGAAATGTTTTTTTCTTCTACATTTCATTTTGCCTTGATTGGACTTTCATAATGACGGTTTGGCACCCAGGGCAGCATATTTAATTAAAGTCCCAGTTTTTGTGGTTTTGAGTATAGCTCTGCCCCTTTCTAGTTGGCTACACCCCATCTTATTGGCCCTACCCATTCATCTGTCTCCTGCAGCCCCCTTTAAGTTGAAGTCACTAGCTGCCACTGGTGATAGAAGAGAAATAATAATGGTAGATTTGTAGTAGTAATGGGCTACTGGCAAAGGAGGAGGATTATGCTGGCATGTATTTATGTTCCACCTAAAACTGCTACAATGGAGCTTAAGAAAATTCTGGGAGAAATAATCACTTTTCATCTTGTAAAATTACTTATAGATAGGGACCACAATTTGATTTGCCACAATTAGGGTATATCTGGGGACCTATAAGGGAAAATATAACAAAAGAGGGAAGATTTTTGAAAACAATCATGAAAATATTTAGTACAGAAGTTTTGAATTCAGTAGTAGAACCTAGGAGAGAATTATACATATTATTTCCCAATGTACAAAAACTGAGCTAGACAAAACAAAAATTATATTTCACAGGAACATGTGCATTTAATTGAAAGTTTTAATGCACATCCAATAAGAGTACAAATTTCAGATTATGTGCCAATAATAACTAAAATAAAAATGCAGGGTAATACAACACAAATGAGATACTAGTGCTTCCCTACCTATCTAGTAAACAGAAAGGAATTTAAGAAATAGGTAGTGGAAATTATTTAGAGTTATTAACGAAAATAGAAATTTCTTCAAAAAATAACAGCTAAGACACAAATAAGGGGGATCTTCTTGCAAAAAGCTTCATATTATAAAAAAAAGTATACTAGAGAGATACAGGATTTGGAGGTTAAAATAAATTCACTTGATCAACAGTTGATTCTGAATTACAACACTCAAACAGAGGAGGAATTATTCAAATGCCAAAAAGATCTTTTCTTAATTCAAAATAATAGGTTGACGTTTTATGAACATAAAATGTTAGTGAGGTATGCTAGTCATATTCAAACACCATCAAGGGCATTAGCTAGAATTATTAATCAATCAAAGTCAGCATCTGTAATTTCGGAAATACAGCTTGGTAGTACAATATATTCTAAAACCGCAGATATTATAAATGTTTTTGAAAGAATATACTCGGATATTTATGCGGATCAAAAGGATCTATCTTTAAATGGATCTACTGAGGAATTTTTCCAGAAAATTAATTTCCCAAAAATAGATGACATTTCCCAAGAAGACCTAATTAAACCTATATCGAGGGAAGAAATAACTGATAGAATCAAAAATTTCAAGTCATATAAGGCACCGGGGCCTGATGGCCTGACTGCTGAATTTTATAAAACTTTTTGTGATATTCTGGGTAAAATACTATTGATTGTATTTAATTATATAATTAATAATAAAATTAATGATATCCATTTTAACGCATCAAAAACTATCCTTATACCTAAAATGAATACTGATACTCAAAATCCGGATAATTATAGACCAATCTCACTTTTAAATGTTGATATGAAAATTTTGACTTCTATCTTGGCTAATAGATTGAAAAGAATTATGAATCAAATAATTTCTAGCGAACAAGCTGGTTTTGTAACTGCCAGACAAACAAGTGATAATACATTAACACTTTATTCATTAATTTCTTATGCTAGGCAAAAGAATTTAAATATTTATGCACTCATAATTGATGCGCAAAAGGCTTTTGATAGGGTTGATGTAGGATTCTTGTTTGACACTTTGCCACAGTTTAACATACCCAAGGAATTTATATCATGGTTACAAATTTTATATACTAATCCTTACACTACTTTGTATATTAACAAAAGTTTCTCTAAAAGAATACAACTTAAAAATGGAACACGACAGGGCTGTCCCTTGTCTCCCTTGTTGTTTAATATATATTTAGAACCTTTATTTTTATATATTAAACAGAATGTATATCATAATGCACCCATATTATATGGAACAAAAATATCCATGGCGGCGTTTGCTGATGACCTTAATATTTATTGCACAACACCAATATCAGATACTGAAAAATTACTGAAAGCGGTGGAGAACTTTGCGGTAATATCTAATTACAAAATTAACCTCAAAAAAACAAGCATATTTCCCTTAAGGACTCCGAAACCCTTTTCACTTCTTTCATTGGTGGGACAGGTTAAATCTGAAGAGAAAATTAAATACTTGGCTATTACCTTTTCTACAGATGATAAGGAGTTTTATAACACTAACATTAAATTAGTCTGGGATCACATAATATTAGACTTTAAAAGATGGAAAAATCTAAAGTTACCGGTATTAGCAAAAGTTGCAATTATTAAAATGAATGTTTTACCCAGATTATTATATATATTTAGATCTGCTCAAGTATTCATTTCAAAAGGGTTTTTTAAACAAATCCATAGGGAATCCGCTAAGTTTATTTGGGATCCAAAAAAGACCAGAATATCATATGACAAATTGATGACCCCAAAAAATAAAGGGGGACTAGATCTACCAAATTTCGAAATGTACTATTTAATAATAAATTCAAACAGAATCTTGAGAATTGCTAACTATGATATATCTAGCAATAAATGGACACCAATGTGGGTAATTGTGAACTATAAACATATCTCGAATTTGAATATTAACCCCAAAGCAGTACCTTTTTTAAAAAAGGAAATGATTAAATCGTATGATATAATGGAGCATATTAAATTATACATAATGTCAGTACAGAGTTTATTTGGATCTCTAAATCTTATCCAGCATATGATGGTGTTCCAACCTTTTCATAGAAATCCTAACTTGAAAATTAATAATAAACTAATAAATCTTAAAACTTTTCCTCTTATGATGAATCTTACCTTACTTGATATATATCCTTACTTAAAAGAATCCACTAATACAATAAGACAAGAAATGAATCTGCCCAAATCATATTCAACTATTTTGAGACAGATTAAGGAACTAGCTATAAGTTATTTTGATGACTTTAAAATTAAAGATGAGGAAATAACAAAATGTTTTAACTTATGGCAATCTCTTCAACAAGATGTTAAATATATAACAGCCACTAATAAATTAATAAAGGATTTTAAATTTCAGAATACAGTACTTATTTCAAAATATTGGAGGGAGAAACTACCACTTACAGAGGATAAGCAGTTCATGAAGGCAATTAATCTAACAACGAAATCAATATCTTTCCAAAAATTAATGTATACTCAACTTATGATTTTTGGAAATGCCTACTATACTCGCCTCAGATTGCACAAGTTTAATTCTAAAAACTCTCCAATCTGTCCATATTGTACAGATCAAACAGCAGATCTTCTTCATATGTTCTGGAGCTGTAAATGTATCTATAAACTCTGGAATTCGTTAAAACTGCAACTCCAAAAGAAGGGATATCAAAGTTCAACACTTTCATGGGAATTCACGATATTACATATCCCTCCAAAACAACTTCCTAGGTCCCAAATCACTATATTTATTAATATTTTCTTACTAATGAAACTTTATATAGCCACAAACTTATTAAACCCATCTCAAATCTCATGGAACAATTTTAGGACTTTAGCAATAAGACATATATTAGCTCACAAACTACTTTTGAAGGACCATAATAAAAATATTAATAACCCAAAGATATGGGAACAAATTTTTAATATCATACTGGCATAATATATGAAGATCGAGTGTATTGTGAGACATATATACTCATTACGGGAAAAGATGTTAATAAGTAAAGATTGAGATAACTGACTTATGTTAAATTCTTTTATTATATGTTTCTGTATAACTTGATGTCATATTTGGAGGCATTCATGTAAATATTGTATATATGTTTTTGGGATTGAACTAGATAGGATAGTTAGAAAGTATTAATAATTTTTTGTTTTGTTTAAGTTTGTATGGAAAATACTAAAACAATAAAGATTTATTATTGGAAAAAAAAAAAAAAAGAAATTTCTTCAAAAAATATAACTAGAAAGTAGGAGAAGATGAACGTTGAGTTTAAAAATTGAGTAAAAATAAAATAAAACAAAATATGGTTAAGAAGTAACAAGAATTATTTAGAGGCACTGATGAAGTTTAAAGTAATGCAGAAGAGGGGGAATCTCACAGAACAAGAAGAGGTACAACTACAGTGCTAAAGAAAAAATAAGGGACTACCTCAATAATATGCATGAGTTTAGAAAGGTTGCTGTCAGGCAACTGTTTTTTGATAATAACTCCAGAGTACAAAAGCTTTTAGCATAAAGGCAAAGCCAACAGAACGTAGAACAGGTTCCTACCATGCTTAGGGAGCCAATCACAAGGAAAATAACACGAGATCCTTCAGAGATATGAGAAATATTTTGGAAATTTTATGAAAATCTGTATAAAACAGAAAAATGTGAAAATCAAGAAAAAGTACAAATGGAAATGTTTATGGAAGATGTGATGCCAAAGCACTGGTTCAGTAAGCAAGCAGCCTCAATCCTCACCACTGGCAACAGTGGGGGATGTACACACTGGGAGGATGACAAGTACACATACAGTAAAGTGCAATTTCTCTTAAGAGCACAGAGAGATCACAGTCAGTCTGGGGTTGTTTTCTCCCTCTTTCTCCAGATCTTCAAGAAGACTCCCCATTGGCACAGCTATAGGGTTGAGATCTCAGCCAAATGGCCAAGCTAAAACCTCCAGCACCCTCTCTGTACAACCAGTGCTTTGTGTCCCTGCCCAAGTAGCTGACACACACACACACACACACACACACACACACACACACACACACACACACACACACACACACACACACACACACACACACACACACACTCACACACTTTGAGATTTGCTTTATATACAAGCACACACATACACACACCTGGGGAAGGCTGGCACAGGCTTACTAGCTCTGCCCCCTTTTTCCCACACTATAAGGTAGTTCTAGCTGCCACTAGCCAACTTTTATCAGCTACTATAAGGGCCTTAACAAAGGGTGTCCAATCCTACTGTGCAATGCTACTATTATCCAAATGGTAGTCTGACCAAGACATGCAGGACTATTTAGAATTGGTCTGTACAGTGTCACCAAATAGATAAGCAAGTACTCTAAGAACTTAAATATGTCTCACAAATGTCAGCCACAAAGATAGGTTTAAATATATTTAATAATAAATAACAAAAGAAGAAGACAATGCTCAGTAAATCAACACAGTAAGTTCAGAGTTCAAACTAACAGGAAATATTTAAAACAACATTGCAGGGCAGTCTCAAACAAATACTGAAAACATCTAAACTAATCTGTACTATATTCCTGAGTCTAAAAAGAGTTACTATGCCCTAAGAACCTACTTGCAGAACCAAGCAAGTTTAGATGGTGACGATGAGTGGATGTTCTTGCTAGGTCCAAGACATAATACAAAATGCCCAGTCTCTCTCTGAGAGAGTTCTTAAATTAATATCAAATATTACTGCTGGGTTAGCTTGGATGATGTCACTTTTTGTCATCTGCATTTAGTTCCCAAGCTAAATTCCCTTTTGTCAGAAGTACCAGAATTTAACATCTCTGCGTGAAAAATACATATCTCTCGATGTTTGCAGATCTTGGAAGTCATAAAACAATAAAACACATTTTAAACCTAGTAATTACTTCTCTTTCAGGACAATACAAAAACGTCTAGCTCTAGACATTGTGTCTGCTACACTGAAACTAAGAGATAACATCTCTTGTTTATGGCACAGATATAAAGTAACTTAAACTCAACTATTTTTAAGTTTTGCAAGTTAATCTTCTATGTTCCAGTAGGATACACTGTGGATATAACTTTGAAGCTCAGTACTGTACAAAACCCTGTTGAACACATACTTCTGTATCAGCAGTTTAATATACACATAACATACAGTTCTAATACATATAATTTATTTACAAAATTCCAGATAGCTGGACTGGTAGTATTTCCTTACGTCACACTTTTATATAAATCATATCAATATTAAAAAATAACAAATAATTATTTACAAAATTCCAGATAGTTGGCCTGGCAGTGTTGCAGAAGAATCAAATATGTGATGGTTAGAGGTAGATGAGGCTCAATTACTAACATTTAGCATAGAAGGAGATAAGATAAAATGGTGATGTATAGCCAATCTACAGGAAAGTCTCCAGGAATAGATGATATTCCTGTGGAAATTTGGAAGCTAGGATGGAAGAAAGTGATAAGGATTTGGAAGGTTTTGTTTGACAGTATTTTAAAAGGAGGAGAAGCCCCAGTATCCTAGAAGAAAGCGGTGGTAGCATAATACCTGAAGATGGTAAAGATCAATCAAATCCAGCTTCATACAGGTCCATTTCATTTTTAAACCATGATTAAAGTATTTGTGTCTAGAATGATCAAAAGAATGTCAACTGTAATTCCAACATTGATAGATATGGATCAATGTGGTTTTGTGGAGAAGAGGCAAACATTTGACAACATTAATAGAGAAGTAATGATCTAGAGGGAAGCAGAATGTAAGAAAATACAATTGTTAAAGGACAGCGGATGGAGTAAAAAAAACATTAACCAAATACAAAATGCCATCAACCTCTGAGTGAGACCAAAATGACTGCAGATAAATCCACCAAGAGTAAAAAGCACACAACAGAATCTAAATAGGCTGCATATATCACTTCCTTATATACAGGCCTCCTTAAAGGTACAGTGTAATAAATGCATAAACATGTAAACAATAAAAGAAACTGAACAAAAACAAAGTCTGCCCATAAATATATCTTAACATCAAATGTTGGTCAACTGTTGTTGCCCTGTGTAGGAGTTAATGTAAATAAAGAAAATAAACTTTAAAAACATATACCTCTTTCAACAGAGTGTTAGAGAAGTATGATGTGTCATGTCCCTAAAATAATGTGAACATCATGTGTTTACCATAAAAAATAATGAATAATAAGTAGTCACACACATTGAAACATTACATTATTTAAAACATTCAAAATTTTTCTGAGTAGTTTGTTAATAAATGTTTAACAACTGCAGTAGTGAGGACCACTGTTGCTGGCAGATCATGATGCAAAGAAAGCATTCAACAGAATTCGCTGGGATTTTATGAGTAGGGCAATAGAAGCATTTATATTCCCTGACAAAATAATATGGTTACTTAGTAGAATATATGAGGGATTGGTGGAGAAAATTAAAGTGGGAAGTTCCTTTCTGATAAGTACTGATCAAACAGGAAGCAAGCAAGGGTGTCCTCTTTCCCTTTTGTTATTTGCATTATATTTATATCCACTGGTAATGAAAATAAGGGACTCAGAAATTCAAGGATATAATTGGTATGGTAGTCAAGAAAAGTTAGCTTTAATTGCAGATAATATTATTTTGTATCTGCTGAAACCAGAAAAGGACATTTCAGTATTGTGAATGTTCTGAGACAGTTTCAGGTCTTTTTGGAATACAAGATAAAACAAAGGCAATATCTGTAAATGATGTACCCACACACGAATTGGCTCAGCAATACCCATATTTATGAGGACATGATAAAATGAAGTTATGGCAGCTAATATCTGTGGGACGAGATTAAACAGAAGATAATACAAAAACTAAGAAACTAGAAGTTGTGTTTTGTGGATATGGATAGCAAGACAGAAGCATTGAAAATGTTTTTAGTCCCTTTAGTTTTATACACAGGTCAGGCATATTTTTATCAAATAGAGGAGAAGTTGTGGATAGCAATTAATAAAAAGTTGAAGGAATGCATTTGGCAGGGAAAGAGGACAAGAATCAAGTGGGTTAAGGTGATTCTTGAAACAGAACAAGATGGTTTGGATTACCTGACTTGAATGGGTATTTCAGAGCTACACTGTTAAGAATCCCATAAGTAGCACAGACAGAAAGCTATAATTCAAAGTGGAAAAGGATGATGATGAAGTGGGGTTATCTCAGGAAATAAGGAGAAACTGATTTTGGATGCAATATTTTAGGGGAATAACAATAACCATACAGAATATTATTTTCATAAAATAGAAGAAAGTATTCTAAGAACTAAGCCAATACAGGAATGGAGAAAGGAGATTCTACCAATAGGGGTGAGTGCAATTAGGCAACAGGAGGCTGGAATTTACTGAAGAAAACTGGAGAAGAAACCAAGGTCGTGAGAGCAAGTAATTACAGGTGGAAAGATAATAGAAGAGGTAGAGACTAAGAATTCATTTGGACTGCAGGCTACAGATTCCCTATCAAGGATTGATATCAGAGTATAGGCAAAGAGAAAGGCATAGGGGGATCCTAATTAAAAGACCAACACTGGTAAATGTTTTACTGGAATCTAGAACAAAAGCTGCTGTTAAAAAGGGGTTATTAGTACAGCATATAAAATATTCATGATAACTATGGGAATCAATCAGTGGAAGTTAGAAAGGATTGAGAAGAGACTTTGGATAAGCAATTTATAAAGAAACAATGTGAGGATATATGTATGTCTCCCAAATATGCAGCAATGTCTACAAGATTTAAGATCTTTGCTTGTAAGTGTTTGCATAGGTATTTTTATATCACAAGCAAACTCCAAAGATTTTTTTTACTCAGGTAGATTGCAAATGTTGAAGGTGTGATGGGGAAGAAAGAGGTAACTGGGAACATATTTATGGGAGGTTAATAAGTTGGCAGACTTTAAAAATTCCATGCAGACTACTCTGTTGGAAATACTAGGTGAGAAAATTTATATAGCTAAGGAAATAATGTTTTTGAACTGTGATACAGAATCAGAATTGCCTAGACATAGTAAGGCCTTGCTGAGTTTAGTTCTGGTGGCTGCCAAAAAAGCAATTACTACAAAACTGAAAATCAAGGTCTGAACTCTTTGGAGCTTTTCTCCCTGGGCCTTCACTAAAAATGAATGCCTACCCAGTTGGACTTCCCCGGTAATCAAATGTTAATAAATAAAGCTATAATAAATCAATAAATTTAGCATGATAGAAGTAGTGAATATAGTAACAGAAATAAAATAATTAGAAGTAGGATATTTAGAAAAGGGTAGGAACAAATTACATAGAAATCATTTGTAATTGTGGGAACAATACATACAGAATAATGTTTTGGAGGAGGAATGAGGTTTAAGGGAAGGAAAGAATTGAATGAGCCATGTAATGTTTGACTGACAATGACTGTACAAGATTATATGTGATATATAATGTTTGCAACTGAAAATATGTCAATATAGTTTGTTTTCATTTATATAAATGCATGATGTCTGTGTCATAAGTGATAATTCAATAAAAATGTGTTTTGTTTAAAAAAATGTTAATATTATAAAGGCTTCATTGGCTAGTGGTAAACAAATATTAATGTTTTATACACAATGTTAAGGTTTTCAATTTTGCCAGTATTTGCCATATAACACTTGTATAGGTTAACATTGCTGTGTTGAAACACTTTATAAGATGATATACATAATTTGCATTAAATGTTCAATATCATATAACAGCAGTGTGCTACCCAATCCTGTTGTATATCAGGTGGAAAGCTATTGAAAGGCAATCTGATACTGATATATTAGGTCTACCTTGTACTCCAAAAGAAAAAACATTAACCCCAATACTGCTCATTTTGGCAAGTGAAATGCAATTTTTTCATATAAATTTGAAGTATAAACACTGGGTCATTAGTAGTCTATGTTCTAATGAACCACATTTATATTTTGCATTTTTGTATCTCACACTGTTTATGAGATATTTCAAATGATAAGAGATGTGGTCTTAATAGAAGATTTGAGAAAACCTCTTAAGAAACATGTGGTTTCCTGGTTTAAAAGACATAAGGAAGCAAAGGGATTTGATATCCTCTTGCTATTCAGTACAAAAAGAGATTGTTAAATCAAGATCTACTACAATGACATTGTAAATTAGTGGCAATCCCAAAAGAAAACAAAAACAGTAAAACAAAGGCCCTGGGTGAAATGAAGGTTATCCCCCATTTCTGTGATAGAAACACATTAGCGTAAGTTATACATTTGCAAGGATAAAGAATCTCAATGAAATGGCTCTTTAAGGACTTATTTTTCCACTCCCAAGCCTGTAACACTATAAATGTTTATTATAATTACATTGTTTATTATTATTTGCCCTTTACTTTAAATGTCATAAATTTCTTCTGTAAGATTTCTCAATGGTCCGGTTGTGAATAATACAGAAATCTACTTTGAGAAGTATCAATGCTTTAAATAAACCGTACAAAACAGTCATAGCAATGCTACTAAAAGTGATGAGAAGATCAAATATATTTTCACATTGTTCTTGCTGATCAAGAAATTTGATTTGATTTCAGCATTATGCTGGATTCTTAGGTCCAAGTCCACTATTTCATGTGGAGCAGGCAAACCCATCTGATATTTCATTTAAAGATGTTTTAACTAAAAGCATGATATTGCATTTTTTTATTTAAATCCTAACCCATGTTTTACTACCCAGTCACTGATCATCTTTAAGTAACTATTCAATTCTCTGTACAGTTAAAGATGGCATAACACAAAGCAGATTTATAGCTGTCCACCTATTTTGATATTTGGTAGTTACTGTATCTGTGGAAAGAAGAAAACATTAAAGTAAATTTGGTTTGATCAGGTGTAATATTTGTTGCACATTGTTAGAGAAATTGTATTAGTTTGAGAATAGCCAATCAAGTCATCTCTTTAATTCCACATTGATAACTAGTTTGGGATGAATGTAATTATTTCATTGTTTTCTTTTAATGGCTAGCCTATGTACAACTGCATGATGAAGCTCTTAATATACAACAGTAGCTGGAATTGCTATTTACAACTTGACAAACAGAATCACAAAATTATACTGGCTAGAGGTCATCTAATTTATATAAAATCATGCTGAATTAATCCAAAAGATGGGTGTTTTTTGATTTTCTGACAGCAACATTAGGAGACATCTTTCTAACCAAGCTTCTAGGTCTACAATTCTGACTCATCTGAAGTGGTATGTTCCAAGACTGGAATGACAAGAGAGGTCTTCTAGTCCACAGAGACCATATCTGCCTGACATTTGTGGTATTCATCAGCTGTCTATATTGCACACTGTGTGCATTGGGGTGATGCAGGTATAGGGCACAGAGCAATGCAGTCACCCTGGCAGAAATATGATGTACATTGTTAGGCCTCATTTTCCACTCTCTGACCTTCAGCAGCTGATATTCAGCTCTGCAGAGGGAACAAAAATATTAAAAGGAAGAGACTGCACCTCATTTAAGTAAGGGGCTAGACAACCAAATGGACGGGGAATAATAATTCTATTAGAAATAGATTAATTTGTCTCATATGAAATTGGTGCCTATATTACAAGTAGATATTTGCACCACGTCAACACATACCTTAGGGCGGTGTGATTTAGATTAATCAGAAATTCAAGAGGCATTGCTCCAATATTGTCTGGTATTATGGGAAATGCATAGTCAATATTTCAGCTATGATATTTAAGTCAAAACCCAGTTGTCATTAAATTAAAGATGCCTAGATGTATTTTCTGATGGCAACATAGGCATTTTCTTGGCTATCTCATTTGACCATCTTTTTTTTTACTTACCATGTACATTTTGTTTGATTTCAGAAAATCTGCATGTGTTTTAGTGGTCATTCATCTGGCTGATTTTTATTTCTTAATAATTTCCCTATCATACTTAACTGGCAGCTTATTTTACTTTCTTCTGCATCTGCTAATAGATGAGTTGCAAACTAAAGCAATGTCTCCATAACAGATGCCACCAGTGAAAAGTGTCTCGACTTTTCTATTATTGCAATTCAGAAGGAAAATTGCCATAAGCAGCATAAAGTTTATTTTGTTGTATTTGTTTTTATTTGAGCAAAAGCCCATTTTCAAATTACAGAAAGTAGTCACATCAAAACAAACAAAAAAAAGTCTAATTGCGTGTGACAACAGTAATGCTAGTAAAAATCAATGTTTCTTCCTTTCTTATGCTTTGGTCTGGACTACTGTAAATGCCAGGGTTTATAAATCTGTAAGATGATTTTGATTAAGCCTTCATTGACATAGGTTTTTATCTGTGCCACTTTCAGAAAAAAAGAACTATATCTTTATGTTACTGATGTAACTTAATACTTACTTTCTGAACTGTACTTGCAGATTATTGATGTTAGAATGTATTTACTCTCTGGGTTTGTTAATCATGTGCTCATATTATGTTAATTCATTTTTATAATTTACTGTATCTAAGTTTTGTTTCTCCGCTTAAAAAGGGCTTCGGCTTAGTCGGACTAACCCGGTCAACAAATGTCAAATAAGTAAATAATAAATAAATTTGCTAATTGTTGGTTTCTGGTGGTAAAATGAGTAGTGACATTTAAGCACCAAGCAGCACAAGTAACACGTGCCCAGTTTGATCTTATCATGTTGAATAAGCCTGAAGAGGGGAAATGGGGGTAGGAATTATGTGGAGATAGTCATAGGAAGATGTATAAAGGACTGAAATATAGTAAAAAACTTTAGAGATTAGGAAAAGATATAACAATTATGGCAGGATAAAATATATAACATATTAATTAAGTGAGAAAGCACCAAGATTAGCGATTTAAGATACGTTTGGAGAGTAAAGCACAGATAGTTAGAGAATATCAAGTCAAGGAGAACACAAGATCAAAGCAAAGTAAATGTCTGGGGAACAGAGTTCCATAGTTTGGCTACATAAACAGAATAAAAAGTTTCAAATTTAACTTGGTAAAATAACTGAAATGCTTGAAAATTCTGCAGAAACTCAAGCGGGATTAATATATTTTTCTACAAGTCATGGATTATACAATTTGAGCTCTACCAAATACCCAAAGTTATGCTTTCTAAAAATTAAATAATTATTGACCGGAGATTACATGAAGACCGAATTACTTGGAAAGTCATGTCTCACATCCAGAGGTTTGGACAGCAGGAAGGATTCTGTTTTTCAGTCACAGGAGAAAAGTACCACCCATCTGAAATTAGAGGTTCTTGATTTTGCAAGCTGATAGCTGACTGAACAATTTAATCATATATGATCCTTCAGACTTGGTATCCTGCAATTTATTAGTAAAACATTACAAGATACTTTTGCAGATCTTTTCGCTCACCTCAGTCTAGATGATCAGATCCCCAAAAATTAGTTAAGCATTCTACCAATTGTTCAATGGCATCTGCTTTGTTCAGGTTGAATTTTATTGTTAATGACATTTCTTGTTTTTTCTTTGATTTTTTCATGCTTGAAAAGTTTATATGTGGAGTATTTTAAAGTTTATAGAATCAATAGTGCTAATCTCTTTATAAGTTTGTTTATCTTCTAGTTGCCCAAAAATTCAAATTCTGTGTGTATTATCCTTCAATTTTACTTTTGGATGACAAGATAATGATTTGCTATGAAAATTTCTCTTGATGCCATGGCAGAATTTAATCATTTATATCCAAAAACAGCAGTAAATGAGTAGAACAACACCACAGCTCCAGGCTGATATAAACTTTATTATGTAAGCACTTTCACGGTTAAATTCTACTGCTTCCTCAGACATTTAAAATGAAGTATATATGAGGGTGGCCTAATGGTTAAGGTGTTTGCCTTACAAACACAAGGTGCAGGGTTTGAGTCTCACAAGGGATCATTGGCTAAGCTTCAAATGGCTCGCAAGGGCAGCTAGCTTAGTACGAATCTATGAATCTATGAATCTATGAATCTATGAATCTATGAATGAAAAAACACTCCTTTATATAGATGTAATTACCTCATATCCTGTTTGTCACACTTATCAACTAATTAATCTTTAAAGGACCCATAGGGACATTTCAACAGCCAAAACTCTATCTAAGAGACGTGAATCAATAAACCTGAAAATGAAAAAAATAAACTCTGAAAATCTCATATACATACATCCATAAAATAATCATATTTCCCCATAAAACTATATCCAGTATAAAAACATGCATATAAATCATATATATAAAAAAATCACACACACACACACACACACACATATATATATATATATATATATATATATATATATAGATATATATATATATATATATAATATCACATATATATAAATAAAAAATATATGTAAAGAAATGGAATGCCTGCTCACATACATGCAAAAACACTACATAACAGTATAGATAATAGTAATAATAATAATAATAATAATAATAATAATAATAATAATAATAATAATAATGTCAGAAACCCCTGCATAAAGCAGATCTATTTACATAGTGGTCTAGCTTTGGAAATGGTTTTATAGGAACTTTATCATTTAAGTCCTTTCCTGAGTCTGCCCTCACCCTAATTATCCATTAGTTTATTTCATTTCTGTCCTGTTCTTGATATCACCTAACCTACCATCTAAAACAGTATTCCCTATAACTAAAAATTTAAACTGATGTATACTACCCTTCTCCATTATGTGTTTTGCAAGTGCATTCATTTTATTCATGAGCCTAATATTATAAAGGTGTTCTCTTATCCTGCCCCTCATGCTTCTATCAGTTTTGCCTATGTAAAATGATGGACAAGTCAGGCAATGTGCCAGATAAACCACGTGTGTAGAGTCACAATTAGCCCCTAGCTTAAACTTGAACATTTGCTTAAACTGTAGATGAAATAATTGCCCAGAAGTATCTATATACTTACAATAGTTACATGCTGTGCATGGTGTAGTAACCAAAGGGTCATCATCACAATTGCCTAGGCCATTGTCTCTAGGGTAACGTAGCAGCCTCTTCAGGGATTTCATGTTCTTATAAATAAAAGTGGGATAAATCGCCACAATCTCCCTGATCTGATCATCAGCCACTAATATGGACCAAAATGTCTTATAAATGCCCAAAGCCTGTCTAACATTGCTAGAATACAATAATGGCATTCTCAAATTATATCCCCCCTGGATAATTCTACTTGTCTGTGTTTTGATGTTATGAGCTTCTGTAAAATAAGGCCTGGCTGTATTCCTCAGCTGTTTTACCTGCTGCAAGGCATTGCAAACTTTACATTTACTATAGCCTTTTCTTTTAATCCTGACCTGAAGATCTTTTAACTCCTGTTTAAACACTTTCTCCTCTATACTTAACCTCAAAGCTCTCATCCCTTGTCCCCTCACTATATTATCTAATATATGAGGGGGTGCATAATTTTCCTATGTAACAAGCTATTCCTATAGCACTCCTTTCTATGCACCCTAGTGCTCACACTGCCATCCATATGTCTTAAGATCTTCACATCTAAAAAGTCTATTATATCTTGGGAATACTCCATTGTAAATTTCAAAATGGTAGTGGAGGTATTAATGAATGTCAAAAAAGAATTTAACTCCACTGATGTACCCCTCCATATTAGGAACAGGTCATCCACAAAACGGCGATAGAAACCTACCTGTCCATTAAAGGGTCTTTGTAGGATTACCTCCTCTTCCCAAGCAGCCATTATATATTGGTGCAGTTATTGGCATATGATATGTCCATAGCTACACCATCCTTCTGAAGGTAGAGATCCCCCTCAAAAATGAACACATTTTTCTCAAGTATGATTTTCATTAAAAAACATATCAAGTCTATCATTTTTTGATTAAAACTACCATGTTGTAGCAAATACTGTTATAACAAAGAAATACCCTCTTCATTAGGTATTGAAGTAAATAAAGGCTGTACATCTAAGGTCACAAGTAATAGGTTTTAAGTGTTCTTTAAATGTTTAAAAAACAAATAGAGATTCTAGATGAACTGTTTAGAATCTCTCAAAATTATAGGGTTGCTGCTTAGTAAGTGTTTAAGTTTCTTTTCTAAAAATATAGAGATTGGTTCAGTAGTCTAACTGTGTCCTGAAATTATAGGTCTCAAGGAAGGATTGCAGGGGTCTTTGTGTGTTTTGGGCAGCCCCTGAATTGCTGCTAAGAAGGGTTCTTCAACCTTAAAATAATCTCATGGATTATCAGACATTCCTCCAATGTACCCTGTATTTTTCTAATTATTTTATGTACTTCATCATAACTAATTTTCACATAAACATCACTATCACTTAACATATATTTCATATTTAGTAAATAGTGGTCACGATCCATTACTACTAGTGGGCCCCTTTGTAAGCGGGTCATATAACAATAGTATTGTCATTCCATAATTGCTCCAATGCAATGTGTTCATCCCTGCTCAAATTCTGAAAGTCTTCATAGCAGAGTTGAGTGGTCTGACCAAAACCAGTATAACTTCTGTACAACTTCTCTGTGCACAATTTTTCAGACCACTAACACTGGGTCATTAATGGGGATAAAAGTGCTAGGCTTAGAAAGCATTGTTCCCTGACTAATGTTAGTAACATTACCATAATTAAGTTTCAATGTAACATTCCTCATAAAACATTTCAAAATCTATTATAAAGTCCATTACCTCCACCTTCCTCGATGGAATGAAAGAAAGTCCTTTATCTAAAACTGCCTCTTCAGCCTTGTTTAAATGTCTATTGGAAATGTTCCATATCAATGAGTCTGTCTCTGTCTCGCCACATCTTCTTCAAGGTGTTTGTCATGCCTTGCTCCATCTCCGTCTTGCGTTTTATCTGAGTTCTGCTCCTTGACCTCATCCGGACCTCCTCCATTTGCTTTGAGATCAGTAAAGGGAAACAAATGGAATTTTATTCTTGTTTCTCCTTTTGCAGCTGAGTCGTTATATTCAATGTGCATGAAGCATCTTCTCTCCCTGGTGTAATAGAATCCGGTGCAGTCGTTTTTTGTGTAGTGGCTGAATGAGCATTATTAACGGTCTTCCTTCTTTCTCGCTGCTGAATGGTCTGATCAACCCAGTGTTAATCAGCCATGTGGGTATGGGAGATGTTTCTTCCCAATATATTTGAGGCAGTCATGTTTACAGTACTACTGATTAGCGTTTGCATGGCCTCTGCATTCTGATTGGTTGGCTTCATGGTTCAAGGCCAAGTGAATACATAGCCATTAGCAAAATCTTGTCTTTCCCTTTCTAGTTTCTTGGCTTTGATAGACAATTTATTTTCATGAACCATAAGCAAATCAATTATGTTCCCAATTTAGAACACCTGGAAATAATTCATAGAGTTCATTTTGTAGGGAGAGAACCTTCTGGTGTAGCTCTCTCTCTTCTGGCTTAAAAAAATCCAACAGTAATCTGATATAGTCGAAGCTCAGGTCCAAATTCATTTGCTGCCATCTTCTTAACAAATTGGGATATTTTTCCTCAAAAGTGGGAATTCGCAAAACCCTCAGTCCAGTCCTCTGGGAACAATCTTTAGTTTTAAACAAGCTTCCAGGTGGTAGCATTGTGATTGCAATCTCTTCATCTTAAATAGATGGTAGGTTAGGTGATATCAAGAATAGGACAAAATTAAAAAAAGTAGATGGATAATTAGTATGAGGGTGGACACAGGAAAGGGCTTAAATGATAAAGTTCTTATAAAACCAGCTCTCAAAGCTAGACCACTACTTAGATCGATCTGCTTTATGCAGGGGTTTCTGACCTTATTATTATTATTATTATTATTATTATTATTATTATTATTATTATTATTATTACTATTATCTATACTGTTGTGTAGTATTTTGCATGTATGTGAGCAGGCATTGCATTTCTTTACATGTATTTTTTATTTATATATTTGTGATTTATATATATATATATATATATATATATATGTGTGTGTGTGTGTGTGTGTGTGTGTGTGTGTGTGTGTGATTTTTTATATATGTGATTTATATACATGTTTTATACTGGATGTAGTTTTTTGGGAAATATGACGTTTTTATGGATGTATTTATATGAGATTTTCAGAGGGGTTTTTTTCATTTTTTTTTTTATTTTTTTTTTTTTTATTTTCAGGTTTATTGATTCAAGTCTCTTAGATAGAGTTTTGGCTGTTGAAATGTCCCTATGGGTCCTTTGAAGATCAATTAGTTGATAAGGTGAGAAACAGGATATGAGGTAGTTGCATCTATATAAAGGAGTGTTTTTTCATTAATTTTAAATGTCTGAGGAAGCAGTAGGATTTAACTGTGAAAATGCTTACATAATAAAGTGTATTCCAGCCTGGAGCCATCATGTTGTTCTACTCCTTTACTGCTGTTTTGGGGATTTGTCTTTTTTTTTTTTTTTTTTTTGAGTAGAACATTAATCCTCAACCAGTAGATTTTCTTCTATGGACTAATCATTTATTTACTAGTGCTCCAAAATAAACACCAAGAGTTGTTTTCTTACAAAACAAAGCAGATAAATTGAAACTGGAAATACAAAAGGGTAATGCTACTCAAGTTCAAGAACTTACACAAATCAATAAGAAGTATACAGAATTGCTACACCATAAGATTATGATAATTTTCATTATTTACATTTTAAGGTATAAATCAGAGGACATTCAACTATATAGTTATTTTTGCATGTTATTTTAATATGTGTGTGCTTAAAATACATTAAATAGCTTTTTGTTCGTAGCTTTAGTTTTTAGCAATCAGATTAGATGTAGTACTACATAAATGTTGATAGGTGAGCCATAATACCATCTGAGTTATAGGCATTATAGTATATACACAGGCCTGTTAGATTATTAGTATGAGCTTCATGGGCGTATTGAGTTTATGCAATTGACTTGATACTATGGATATCAAATAATAGATTTAAATTTGTGGTAGTTAATTATTTTCTTTTGTGTTACTATTGTAAAAATTATAGTTTTATGTTTTCCCATATATTCTCTTTTTAAATGCATACATAGTTTTGCTAATAGGATATGAGATGTTTTATTTTCTAAGGTTCGGTTTCTATTCAAGCTGTTGTTATAAGGAATGTGACATTTCCCTTTGATTTCAACAGAGCGTGTTTAATCAATTAATCAATGCTGCAGTTTTTTAATTATGCAATTATACAATTTATGTATTTTAGTGACTGGTTGATGAGCATACAATTGAGTCTTTTTAGACTTCACTATATAAATATGCATTGATTGTGTAAGTTATTAGATCTGATGAAGCGTACGATGTAGGTACGCGAAAGCGCTCATCTATTTTATTCTCTGTATTCATATTCGTATTAAATATTTTTACTACAGCTCGTGGCAGTCCGACTTGGTCTTTTGGTTTTTACAAGATTATGATTAACTTAGAAAAGATAAAAATAAACTCATACTCTACTAATTCAGCACACCTGAGATACTTAAGTAATAGAACAAAAAAAAATTAAATCTAAGAAAATAAAAGAAATATTTATTCCCAATACTAACAAAAGAGTTATGGAACTAAATGATATTTTAGAAGCATTCAGACTCCAATTTAACATTGATAATTCCATAAATACTCAAGATACACCTACTAAGGATATAAAAAAATACTTAGAAAACAATATTCATATTAAATTACCACAAGAACAAATAGACATTATAAACATCCTTGACAGACAGACAGATGTACAGGCATACAGACATAACATTTTCCCACCAGTCCAGCTCCCATATCCAGGCCTTCACCAGGTATTAGTGTCATATTATTGTTCCCAAAATGGGGACACTGAGAACTCCTGTGCATTGATTAGCATGGTCAGTGACTGAGGGCCTCAAGCTGTGGCCATTAACTCCCACACAGTAGCTTTGACTTTTGTGCAGTCATGCACTAACATATCAGTGACCCTGCAATGTATCACAGGTTCCTAGAATCATAGGAAATTACTGGGCTAATGTCCCTACAGCCTTTACAAGCCTAGCAAAGTTCTACCCTTATTTCCACAATCGGCATGTATTGCCCCTGTCCAAGAGGGACAGGGGTGGATTCCCTGGAGTGACTTTATGGTTACCCATCCAGTCGTCCAGATTGTGTTTGAAGAGGGTCAATGAGGTGCACTGTTTGACATGAAGTGGGAGTCTGTTCCAAAGTTGTGGTAACCTCTGGGATACAAATCTGTCCCTCCACCAGGTAATATTAATGTTACATACCATGTTATGGTCTTTAGAGTGGGTAACCCATGTACCATTTGACCTGAGGATATGCAGCATTTCCAATAACGCAGGGTCAGAAATTGCCTTATATGCAAGGTAGAGATCACCTCTGAGTAGTCTGTATGAAACAGAATAATGTAAAAGGTGAAACATTTATGCGTTCTGAAGGGAAACATGAGTTCTGAAACAGAATAATATGATAGTGACTTCAGACGATCGACATAGGACAGATGAAGACCTTGAATTTTCCTTGTGAGGAACCTTTGTGGTCTTTCCAATTGCTGCAGGTGCTTGGAAAGGTACATACCAAAAGGGTCATTGCACTCATTTACTGGCCTGATGAGTTAAGAGTACAGGGAGGTTATAGTTTCTTTTTTTTTTCTGGAGGCAATGTCTTTACTTATGAGATGAGCAATACAGAATGCCGTTCTTACCACTGTGGAGACATGGTGATCAAAGCTAAGGTTGCTGTGAACCTGTGTGCCCAGGTCTCTTATCACTGACTGTGGACGTAGGGTGTTGCTATTGATGTGTAGTTAGCAGGAACATTGCCCTTACCGAAAGGGATAATAGTTTTTTTGCATTGAGTTTAAGGCCATGATTTTGGCACCAATCATTTGTTTGTGTAAGACCCTATTGTAGGATTTTAACATCATTTGGAGAGACTATGACCGCTCCCAGTTTACAGTCATCATCAAACTTTCTCAGCCACAGTCCTTTAGTTTTTGGTTGTACTTCAGAAGAATAGATTCCAAACAGCAGAAGTCCCAGGGCTGATCCCTGAACACCACTGGTTAAAAGTCTGCTGTTGGAGGTACATTCCCCTATTTTGAATATATGTGTTCTATCAGTGAGCCAGTTAGTGACACAGCTAATGATATACAGGTTGATACCTAGTTGGGTGAGTTTGTCAATTATGCCTGAGTGGGGGATAGTATCAAAAGCCTTGGCTAAGTCTAGATAGGCTGTATGCACAGATTTCCCCTCATCCAGGGCCTTGGTGACTGTCTCAAGAAGTCCACCAGGTTTAACAGGCATGATCTTCCTATGACAAATCCAAACTGTGGAGGGTCAAGTGTTTGGAGATTACCTATATCTTTGTTGATAAGGTCCATGATAATTCATTCCATGGCTTTGCAGATAAAGCTAGCCAGGCTAACAGGTCTATAGGTCCCAGGGTAGGCGGAAGCACTACCTTTGTGCAAGGGAATAACGGTGGCCATTTTTCATTCAGCTGGGATGAAGCCGGTGCTTAGAAAATGATTGTAAACAGTACCCGGTGGTGTTGCTAATTCTTGTTGGAGCCCATGTAGGATGCAGCCTGAGATATTATCAGGCCCTATAGATGCTGTGTTTTTGGCCTTAGAGAAGGTGTTTATGACCGGCTCTTTTGAGATACAAGGTGGGGGACTGTTGGTAGGGATCTCATGGGGTACCTGTGGCAGGGCCAGAGGAGTGAAGTTTTCACAGAACCTGTTGGCCAACAGGTTAGCTATATAAACAGGCTCAATATATATATATATGGTATCATTAACTATCAGTTCAGCAAAAATCTGGGCCTTTATTTCTAGGTTATGGATGTAACTAAAGAAGCATTGTTGTTGTCCTTAGTTGAGGAAGCTAAGTTGGATTGTAGCTTGCTTTGGAGGACTTCACAAGAAGTCTTATTTGCTTGTTTAAGCTGAGGAGTGAGTGTTACCAGTTTAGGGCTCATCCCTCTTACTCTCAGACAGCAGTTTCTTCCTCCTACTCCTATTGTAAAGCCTATTAATGGCAGTTGTCCACCAGGCAGGTTTGCTCTTCCTTAAGGAGCTTGTTTTGGACCTATCAGGTACAGCCGAGTCAATGCAGTTGTACAGGTGTTTGTATGAAAAATTGGTGTAGAACACGGCGTGGTTCCCACTTCCATCTGAGTGGAATGCTGCAATTAAAGCAAAAGGTGCTTCAACAAAGTATTAGTTTAAGGGTGTGCACACTTATGCAACCAGCTTATCGTACAATTTTTATTTTTTATATTTTCTCCCCTAACATATTTGTTTGTTTTTCAACTGAATTGTACAGCTTACAGGTTACAGGTCACATTAAAAGTGGGAAAAGTTTTGAAATGATTTACTGTGGTCTCATTTTTTATATCACAAAAACCTGGCATTTTAACAAGGATGTGTACACTTTTTATATCCACTGTACTTGAATAAGGTCTCCTCTTAAATATCAGTATAAAACACTGTAGAAGTTCAGATATTTTAGTTTTTCTTAATAATTTATCCAATAAAATATTGCCTTGGTATAAGTTTCAGAAACTACAACTTGATTAAAACTTTTTAAAAGAAGCTTCCTGTCTACCTTTCAAAACACTTACATTTATACGCATTTCAAGACGTGTAATAATGGATAATTTACTCCTTGCAAACTACCTACATTTCTCAGGAGAAATAAAACACTGCTTCTTAATGTTTCATATCTCTCCCGTGAAAACAATAAATTTATCCAGTAATATTTATTTTTGTAGTTAGGGATTGAGTGAGTCAGTCATTAATCTGTATAGGCTGCCCCAAAGGGGAGTGTTCATTTTTATGCTGGAAGAATGGCTGGTTACACCAGCCAGCTAAGGTCCTTGAAGAACAAGAATAAAGATCAATCAACAATGTAACTCCAGAATCGCTGGAATCCTTCAGTGAGAAAATACCCTAAATGATGCTAGAAGAATTAGACGTTTCCTTTGATTTGATTTTCTTTCAATTATTTGCACAGTCCAAAATACCCAATTGTCTTTTTTATTTATCGTTGAGACTTGTAGTACATACCTGTTAATGCAGATGGACTGACAGTTGTAATGCCTTCACTTGTGTGCGTCTCTGCTGTAAGGATGAAATGTCAGTTTAGTTTTCTATGTAAGGTCATCCAGTGTTATATATAAATATTATCAATGAATGCCCTTTTAAGTGTGAGAAAAAGTGTTAACATTTAATTTAGTTGTCCCAAGTAAATCAGAACCCATATACCTATGGCTTATTGTTCATACATATATGAAATGGAGACAGATAGGTTCAGGAAACTGAGATGAGAAAGATTAATCGTAATTCATGCAGTTTTAAAACATCTGATCTATGTACTTAATGAAATACTATAACTTGGCCAAAGGCATCATTTATTCATTCATTCATTCAGTCTGTAATGATGTTTAATCTAACTCAGGGTCAGGGGTGGGTCAGAAGTAAAACCCATAATCAGTGCACACAAGGCAATGAACTTATGCTGGAGGAGATGACAGTCCATTGTGACATCTCCATACACATTTACTCAGATCCCCGAAAAAGTATGCATCCAAAACAAGGTGGTACAATTCAGCTTTTAGAGTATATAACTAAAATGATGTCAGCTTTATGACAGCATCAGAGACATCAGAGGATTGAAGACCAGGAACTGAATTTGTGATGAGGGGGAATATGGGGCATCTGTCAGATGAGGATGGTGGCAGTGAATAAATGAAGTGCCTTTCACTGCATGATGTTCATTAGAAAAACTATTGTATTGTTTGCAGATAACAGGTGAGATGCAGTGATTATAGATGAATGAACTGATGTCTAAACAATAACAAGGTGAAACGGTGATCAGGAATGTCAAGATGGGCATGAGGGATATGAGACAACAGGAAGGCTTAATAACCTGCTCTTGATATGACAAGTGTGTTTCCTGCTCTCGACATTTGTATCACAAGATTAATGATATATCCTTCAGAAAGACAGCTAACCATCCCTCTATTCTTATCTAGCTTAGTGAGGGTTGTATCCGTATGCCTGACAATAGTAGACTAGTATTAAAAGATTACCATGGGTGGATGGAGTCTCAATGGGCCTTAAGGGATGATAAGAATGAGCATCCTTGTGACAATTAGAGATACACTGACTGATCGCGGGGCATGTTGGATGAAGGTGTGTGTATTTATGGCTGAGGTTTCTTACTCATTAGTGTTGGAGGTTTATCTACTGTTCTATTAACAGCCTCTGAGTAAGTTACTGTCGAGGAAGTATGCTATACCATGTCAGTGTGTGTGTGTGTGTGTGTGTGTGTGTGTGTGTGTGTGTGTGTTTGTGCGCGTGTGTGCTTTGTGCTTAAGAAATGCATTTTGATGTGACAAGGTAACATCCAACGTCAGTAAATGGTCACCATTCTCAGATATAGAATCACTGTGATTTAGCAATAAATGGTTTCCGTTATACATAAGTAAGCTTCCTACACTGCATCAATATACCTACTGCTATCAGACTGGTTACAGAAGAGGGAACACTGATGAGATTTCGTAATGGTTGGTGTAGTTGAGTCATTATGAAAAAACACAATAGCTTAACTACCTCTTCTCGTTATCAGACAGAAAGATACAATGTAATGGAGTTGAGTATGGTTATAATGTGAAATATGGCTAAATGAAACAAGAAAACAAGATATAATCAATAATAGAGTTAGTATGTAGAAGAACAAAAACTGTAAAAATGACAGCCATATATAAGAACAATAACCGGTATATATAAGAACAATAAAATAATCAGTTACAAATTAGAAATATGTACCCGCTGCCATAACCATTACTGACAGTGGCACTGTTCTGGTCATCTGTGTCATGAGTAAACCATGATCATTGTCAGGTTCTGATGCTGCACTGCAATGCTGACATTGGGCCTGTTACATTCTGTTTGGCTGACTACATGATTGTATGTTTCTTTGAAGGCAGAAAGGAAAACATTTATGTGTACAACCAAGATATTTGACAATCTCATACCTCAGTGCTACAACATAATTTCAGGTAACATATTATACACACAATAAAGACTTACATAAATTATGTTGTATCCTGTGATGCCTGCATCCTCTACATGCCTGTGTGAGAAATATAGCAATGCTTACCATCAGTATGATCACACAAGACCTTGCTGGTGCATCTTTGACAGACAGACAGATGTACAGGCATACAGACATATGTTCCCACCAGTCTAGCTCCCATATCCAGGCCTTCACCAGCTATTAGTGTCCTATCACTGTCCCCAAAATGGGGACACTGAGAACTTCTGTATGTTGATTAGCATCATGGTCAGTGACTGGGGTGTCAAGCTGTGGCCATTATCTCCCATAGAATTGCTTGGATTTTTGTGCAGTCTGGCACTAACATATCATCGCCTCTGCAATGCATCATAGGATCATAGAATCATAGGAAATTACTAGGCTAATGTCCCTAGAGCCCTTACAAGCCTAGACAGGTTTTACCCTTATTTCCACAATCAGCACCTAATGTCCCTGTCCAAGAGGGACACAGATGGAACCCCTGGGGTGAATTTACATTTACATATCCTGTCATACAGATTGCATTTGAAGAGGGTTTGACATGAAATGGGAGTCTATTCTAAAGGTGTAGTAACCTCTGGGATACAAATGTGTCTTCCAAGCAGGTTCTATTAATATCACATACCAGGTTGTGGTCTTTAGAGCGAGTAACTCATGTACGATTTGACTTGCAGATATGCAGCATTTCCAGTAAAGCAGGGTCAGAGATTGCCTTATATGCAAGGCAGAGATCACCCCTGAGTTGTCTGCATGAAAGAGAATAAAGTGAAAGTGATTTCAGATAATCCACATAGGACAGATGATGAATACCTTGAATTTTCCTTGTGAGGAACCTTTGTGGTCTCTCCAATTGCTGCAGGTGCTTGGATAGATACATCCAAAAAGGTTCCTTGCACTCAATTACTGGCCTGATTAGTTAACAGGGAGGTTGTAACTTCTTTGTTTTTTCTAGAGGCAATGCCTTTACTTATGAGATGAGCAATACAGAATGCCATTATTACCACTGTGGAGACATGGTCATTAAAGCTAAGGTTGCTGTCAACCTGTGTGCCCAGGTCTCTCACTACAGAGTGCATACTAAAGGTGTTGCTGTTGATGTGGTACTTAGCAGGAACATTGCCCTTACCAAAAAGGATGATAATACTTTTTTTGCATTGAGTTTAAGGCCATGATTTTGGCACCAATCATTTGTTTGTGTAAGACCCTCTTGTAGGATGTTGAAATCATTTGGGGAGACTATGACCGCTACCAGTTTGCAGTCATTATCAAACTTTGTCAGCCATAGACCTTTAGGTTTTGATTGTATTTCAGAGAAATAGATTACAAACACTAGAGGTCCCATGACTGATCTCTGTGGAACAGCACTGGTTACAAGTTTGCTGTTGGAGGTACATTCCCCTATTTTGAATATATGTGTTCTATCAGTGAGCCAGTTAGCAACCCAGCTAATGATATATGGGTTGATACCTAGTTGGGTGAGTTTGTCAATTATGCCTGAGTGGAGGATAGTGTCAAAAGCCTTGTCTAAGTCTAGATAGTCTGTATGCACAGATTTCCCCTCATCCAGGGCCTTGGTGACTGTACTGAAGAAGTCCACCAGGTTTACAAGGCATGATCTCCCTTTGGCAAATCCAAACTGTGTAGGGTCAAGTGTTTGGAGATTACCTATATCTTTGTTGATAAGGTCCATGATGATTCGCTCCATGGCTTTGCAGATAAAGCTAGCCAGGCTAACAGGTCGATAGTTCCCAGGGTTAGCTGAAGCCCCACCTTTGTGCAAGGGAATAATGGTGGCTATTTTCCATTCAGCTGGGATGAAGCCAGTGCTTATACAATGATTGTAGACAGTACCCAAGCTAATTCTTGTTGGAGCCCATGTAGGATGCAGCCTGGTATATTATCAGGTCCTATAGATGCTTTGTTTTTTGTCTTAGAGGGGGTGTTTATGACTGTCTCTTTTGAGATACAAGGTAGGAGACTGGTGGTAGGGATCTCATGGGGTACGTGTGGCAGGGCCAGAGGAGTGACGTTTTCACAGAACCTGTCTGCCAACAGGTTAGCTATGTCGACAGGCTCAGGATATATGGTATCATTAACTACCAGTTCAGCACAAATCTGGGCCGTTATTTATAAGTAACTAAAGAACGCCTTATGGTTGTCCTTAGTTGAGGAAGCTAAGCTGGATTGTAGCTTGATTTGGTGGACTTCACAAGAAGTCTTATTTGCTTGTTTAAGCTGAGGAGGGAGTGTTTCCAGTTTAGGGCTTGCTCCCTGTTACTCTTAGACAGAAGTTTCTTCCTCCTATTGTAAAGACTTTTAATGGCAGTTGTCCACCAGGCAGGTTTGCTCTTCCTTGAGCTTGTTTTGGACCTATCAGGTACATCCGAGTCAATGCAGTTATGCAGGTGTTTTTATGAAGCACTAGTGTAGAATTCGGCATAGTTGCCACTTCCATCTGAGGGGGGGAGGTGCAGTGAAACTATTTATACCATCCCGTAAGAGGTTATAATCTGCTTTGGAGAAGTTTTTTAGTTTAGTTACTGCTAGTGGTGGGGATCAGTTGTGCTGATCTGCTGTGACTAGCAATGACATTCACATACTTGACAATGTCCTCTCACACATGCTCCCTGAAGGCCCTGTCAGACTTGACAGTGCTTGGAATGTACCTTCCAAGTATACATAGAATCTGCACTCCAACCTCTGCCTGTACCAAGGATAACTTTTCCAAACACTCCTACATGTGCCATGGTTATACCAACCCACAGGGTCATGTAATTATGGTCAGTGCCCAAACTCATACTTTTCTCCCATCACATCTAGTAATCCACCATCCTTGCTACATCTATAGATGCAACAATTGTCTTCCCTGATATACTGTCCTTTCACAGGCTGTTTTCCCACAGTAAACCAACTGAAAAAGCACCTGTGGCAGTTTTAGCAGCTGCTTGTTTGCTGCTGAAGCCTTGCAGCTTATGCTGTGGGGCCCAAAACTAACAATACTGTTGTGGCTTAGTAACTGGTGCACAATCATGGAGTAGGCTCATTAGCACAGGGGGTAGATGTCTGTGGTACTATAGACCAAGATTATCTAAGGTGATAACAGGGTCTCTGAATTAGACAGGAGTATTTGTTCATACTTCTATGGAACACAAAACTGGGGAAGGTAGTATGCAGTTGTTATGAATCTGTCCCACAGGCTTTCTTTCCATCTGCTTTTAGTTTTTTGCTTACTACATGTGCACTGATAAAGGCTTGTCCTTTGTTTACAGTCTAATTTTAAATATAATTTATATGCCCTTTATGAAGTCCATTTCTTAACACTCTGATTTTCAATGTAATGTATGAACCCAGTCTAATAATATGTATCAAAGTTTGACTATACTTTTTTTCTTTCATACATACAAATACATACAAATATGTTTGGCACAGGCAGTAATGCCCTTCTTGCTTAACAATATAACTTACCAATCGTTCCCACAATGAGTATCTAAGTTGTTCTTGAAAGTATTTAAACTAGTGCTTCCATTATTATAATTTGCTAGTCTGCTCTATGGATGAGTTACCCTCTCAGAGAACCTGTTAGAATATCTCTCATTCATATATTATCTACTGCATGGCTTGTCTGATTATTTTCTACTACTCTTTGATTAACCCAGACATTCCCAGAGGTAGTTCTCTCTAAATACCCTATATACAGTGGATAAAAAAAGTGAACACACCCCTGTTAAAATGCCAGGTTTTTGTAAAATAAAAAATGAGACCAGAATAAATCATTTCAAAACTTTTCCCACCTTTAATGTGACCTGTAACCTGTACTAGTCAATTGAAAAACAAATTTGTTAGGGGAAAAATATGAAAAATAAAAAAACGTACAATAAGCTGGTTGCATAAGTGTACACTCCCTTAAACTAATACTTTGTTGAAGTACCTTTTCCTTAATTACAGCATTCAGTCTTCTTGGCTAAAAGTCTATCAGCATGTCACATCTTGACTTGGCAATATTTGCCCACTCTTCCTTGCAAAAGTGTTCCAAATATCTCAGATTGAGAGGGCATCTCTTGTGCACAGCCCTCTTCAGGTCACCACACAGATTTTCTATTGGATTTAGGTCTGGGATCTGGCTGGGCCATTCCAAAACTTTAATTTTCTTCTGGTGAAGCCATTCTTTTGTTTTTTTTTTGGATATATGCTTGGGGTTATTGTCATGTTGAAAGGTGAAATTCCTCTTCATCTTTGGCTTTCTAGCAGACGCCTGAAGGTTTTAGGCCAAAAGTGACTTGTATTTGGAACTGTTCCTAATTCTCTCCACCTTGACTAAAGCCCTTGTTCCAGCTGAAGAAAAGCAACCCCAAAGCATGATACTGCCACCACCATGCTTCACCGTGTGGATGGTGTTCTTTTGGTGATGAGAAGTGTTGTTTTTGGGCCAAACATACCTTTTGGAATTGTGGTCAAAAAGTTCAACCATGGTCTCATCAGACCATAACACATTTTCCCACATGCTTTTGGGAGACATAATGTATTGTTTTGCAAATTTTAGCTGGGCCTGGATGTTTTCTGTGCAAGAAAAGACTTTCTTTTTGCAACCCTATCCCATAGGCCAGACATATGGAGAATATGGGAGATTGTTGTCACATGTAGTAGTACACAACCAGTACTTGCCAGAAATTCCTGCAACTCCTTCAGTGTTGCTTTAGGTCTCTTGGCAGCCTCCCTGACCAATTTTTGTCTTGCATTTTCATCAATTGCGAAGGGACATCCATTTCTTTTCAATGTCACTGTTGTCCCATATTTTCTCCACTTTTTGATGACGGTCTTCACTGTATTCCATGGTATATCCAATGCTGTAGAAATTTTTTGTACCCTTCTCCTGACTGATACCTTTCAACAATGAGATCCCTTCAATGCTTTGTAAGCTCTCTGCGAATCATGTCTTTTGCTGTAGCAGGCAACTGCGCAAATGTCAGGAAAATCCTACTAGGACAGCTGAACTTTATTTGCGGTTAGAGTCTCTTTAATTAATGGCAGGTGTGTACCCAAGAAGACTGAATGTTGTAATTAAAGCAAAAGGTGCTTCAACAAAGTATTAGTATAAGGGTGTGCACATTTATGCAACCAGCTTATCGTACATTTTTTATTTTTTATATGCTTTCCCCTAACAGATTTATTTGTTTTTCAATTGAATTGTACATATTATAGGTCACGTTAAAGGTGGGAAAAGTTTTAAAATGATTTACTGTGGTCTCATTTTTTATATCACAAAAAACTGGCATTTTAACAAGGATGTGTACACTTTTTATATCCACTGTACTTGAATAAGGTCTCCTCTTAAATATCAGTATAAAAAACTGTACAAGTTCAGATATTTTAGTTTTTCTTAATAATTTATCCATTAAAATATTACCTAGGTATAAGTTTCTGAAACAGCAACTTTTTGAAAGAAGCTTCTTGTCTCCCATTTCAAAACACTTACCTATCTATCCCCATTTTAAAACATTTATAATACTCAATTCAAGACGTGTAATAATGGATAATTTACTCCTTACAAACTTGCTACATTTCCTAGGAGAAATAAAACACTGCTTCTCAATGTTTCATATCTCTCCCATGAAAACAATACATTTATCCAATAATATTTATTTTTGTAGCTAGGGATTGAGTCAGTCAGACATTAATCTGTATAATAACTGAAATGTACGGAATCCCCAATAAGTGCTCGCTCACCTTAATGCAACAAATGGAAGAACACACTTCGTTCGTTCGTTAAAATTCAGCTGTTTAATGCCCAAAACAGGATAATAGTAGTAGTAAATACATCCAATGAATTCACGTTAAAGCCAAAGTATTCAATAATCCATAAAAATAGAAAACACAGGCTGTCTATTTCTATTTTCTATTTCTATTTCTATTTCTATTTCTATTTTCTATTTCTATTTCTATTTCTATTTTCTATTTCTATTTCTATTTCTATTTTCTATTTCTATTTCTATTTTCTATTTTCTATTTCTATTTTCTATTTCTATTTCTATTTCTATTCACTTATTGGGGATTCCGTGCATTTCAGTTATTAATATTTCTTCTTGGAATTATTCATTAATCTGTATAAGCTGTATCAAAGGGGAATTAAGCTAAGCTAAGATCTCTGGAGAACTAGAATAAAAATCAATCAATAATGCAACTCCAGAATCGTTGGATTCCTAAAGAGAAAAAAGTTTTGCATTTAATTTAGTTTTCCATATTAAATCAGAACCCACATACATATATGAACTGGTGACAGATAGTTTTAGGAAACTGAGATGAGAAAGATTAATCGTAATTCATGTACAGTTTTAAAACTTCTGATCTATGTACTTAATGAAATGATATAACTTGGTTAAAGGCATCATTTATTCATTCATTCAGTCCGTAGTGGCATGTTTAATCCAGCTCTGGTCAGGAGTGGGTCAGAAGTAAAACCCATAATCAGTGCACACAAGGCAATGAACTTATGCTGGAGGAGATGACAGTCCATTGTGACATCTCCATACACATTTACTCAGATCCCCGAAAAAGTATGCATCCAAAACAAGGTGGTACAATTCATCTTTCAGAGTATATAACTAAAATGATGTCAGCTTGATGACAGCATCAGAGACATCAGAGGATTGAAGACCAGGAACTGAATTTGTGATGAGTGGGGATATAAGGTATCTGTCAGATGAAGATGTTGGCAGCGAACAAATAAAATACATTTCACTGCATGACCTTCATTAGAAAGACTATAGTACTGTTTGCAGACAGGTGAGATGCAGTGATTATAGATGAATGAACTGATGTCTAAACAATAACAAGGTGAAACGGTGATCAGGAATGTCAAGATGGGCATGAGGGATATGAGACAACAGGAAGGTTTACTAACCCGTTCTTGATATGACAAGTGTATTTCCTGCTTTGGACATTTGTATCACAAGATTAATGATATATCCTTCTACATGTTTCTCTGCGTAGAATGTCTAATGTCATTCACCCCACATGGATACATATCAGAGCAGAATAATGTATTCTTGGTAGATGTTACAGTCTGGATCCTAACATCAGAAAGACAGCTAACCATCCCTTTGTTATTAACCAGTCCAGTGAGGGTTGTGTCCATATGCCTGACAGTAGTAGACTATAATTAAAAGATTACCATGGGTGGATGAATTCTCAGTGGGCCTTAAGGTATGATTAGAATCCTCTGATAACCCCAAACATTCTCAGAGGTAATTCTCTCTAAATACGTATATATTTGAATAAGGTCTACTCTTAAATATCAGTATAAAACACTGTACAAGTTCAGATATTTTAGTTTTTTTAATAATTTATCCATTAAAATGTTACCTTGGTATAAGTTTCAGAAACTACAACTTGATTAAAATTTTTGAAAGAAACTTCCTGTGTCTCTTTTCAAAACACTTACCTGTCTATCGCCATTTCAGAACATTGCTAATGCTCAATTCAAGATGAGTAATAATAGTTAGTTTACTACCTGAAAACTGGCTATATTTCCCCAAGAGAAATAAAACACTGCTTCTCAGCATTTCATGTCTGTCCCGTGAAAACAATAAATTTATCCAGTAAGATTTAATTTTGTAGTTAGAGATTGAGTCAGTCAGTCATTAATCTGTATAGGCTGTATCAAAGAGCAGTCTTCATTTTTATGCTGGAAAAATGACTGGTTACACCAGCCAGCTAAGATCTTTGTAGAATCAGAATAAAAATGAATCAATAATGTAACTCCAGAATCATCGGAATCCTTTAGTCAGAAAATACCCTAAATGATGCTAGAAGAATTAGACATTTCCTTTGATTTTTTTTTCTTTCAATTATTTGCACAGTTCAAAGTACCCAATTGTCTTTTTTATTTATCGTTTAGATTTGCAGTACATACCTGCCCCTGGAGATGGACTGGCAATTATAGTGCTTTCGCTCGTCTCTTCTGTAAGGATGAAATATCAGTTTAGTTTTCTATATAAGGTCACTCAATGTTATATGTAAATATTATCAGTTAATGCCCTTTTAAGTTTTAGAAAATTTTTTTAATTTACTTATTTATTTATTTGCATTCATTTACCAGGAGGGTCCAGCTAGGCCAGAAGTGCCCATTTTCAGTGGAGTCCTGGGGAGAAAAGCTCCACATATAAGGACATTTCACACACAATACAGAATTTGCATTAATAAAGACATTTGGCACATATTATTAACAGCTTATACAATTGGTGAAAAAAAAATAGTACATAGGTAATCATTCTCAAGTCAAAGATATTATACAAGCAATATAGAATATATACATGAGAACATTCCATATGAGTAGTTTTCAGCTAGCAGAATTTATATATAGGACACTTCATGCAGTGGGTGCAAAGCAGATATAGGAATTAGTTTGGGACTAGGTACTTAAACTTTTCACACATTTAGGAGGTATAATAGCTGAGCAATAGGCTATATGAGTCCTGTTGCAGGAATCAGCAAAGTCGGTGGATAATGTTGCAGATATAAGTGGTGGTATGATATTAAGGTAAGCGGTGAGAGTACCTGAATGTCTTGCCTGGTTCAATGGTAAGTCTATAATGGTTAGGAAGAGAAGGAAGTAGACAGGAGGGATCAATGGTAGTACAATGAGCATTGGTAAAAGAGAGAAGTGGACAGGATTGAGAGGCAGAATAAGTAAAAAGACAGGTGGATGTGAAAGGAGGATGCCAGAGTAGTAGAGTAGGTGTGAGAATAGTGATGGTTGAAGTTAAGTTATACGAGATGTGGTTTTAGCACATGTGCACAGCCAAGATGAAGAGAGGTGTTGTTTCAGAGATGACTTGAAGAGGGTTACTGAGTGGGTGGATCTAAGTGTTGGGGGGGGAGGGAGTTCTAAAGTTTTGCGATGGTAAAGGAGTAAAGTATCTGGGTTTGGGTTTTTCTACATTTACGAGCAGTTCGCTGTTGGATCAGAGTGGTCTGTTAGGATGGTATAAAGTAAGTATAGAAGATAGAGCAGGGCACATGGATGGATTATGAATGAGTTTGTGAGCTGTAGTTAGTGGGATAAAGGTGAGATAGTTGGGGAGTTCAAGCCATTTTAGATTCCGTAATGATAAGCAGTGGTGGGATGAGTAGGAGGCATTAGTTACAAACTTAGCAATTTTGTTGTAGCATGAGTCTAATTTGGATTTTAGAGAGGAATGAATGTTGGTGAGGAGGGGGGCACTGTATAAAAGAGAGGGTAATAGAAAAGAAGAGGCAAGGAAAGGTTGGGCTGATGCACTGGGTAGATGTTTGTGTTGGTAGAGAGTGCCAAGCTTTTGATGTGTCTTTTTGACATTGGACTGGATATGCAGGTCATATGTGAGGTTTTCGTCTATGATGACACCTAGGAGTTTTGTGCTAGGTGCAATGTCGATGGTGGTACCAATTAGGGATTGAATGGTGAGGTTCTCTTTTTGTAGGGGTGTGGTCTTTTTGGGGGCAAAGATTACTAGTTTGGTTTTGTTGGAGTTCAGGGCAAGATGATTATTAAACATCCACATTTTGTTGGAGGTGAGGGCATTTTGGGTGAGTTTCTGTAGTTCTGAGGAGTTGTTTGCAGTGCAGATGATAGTGGATTCAACTGTGTACTGAATGACTGAGCCTTGAGAGAGTGTGGTTTGGAAGTTATTGATAAATATGCTAAACAGATGTGGGCCTAAAATGGAGCCTTGAGGGACACTAGTGGTGGTGTTTAGGAAAGGGGAGTAAGAGTTCAGCCATTTAGTTTATTGTTGCCTGTTAGTGAGGTAATTAGTGAACCAGTTTAGAGTTTGAGGTGAGGTACCTATGTTATAGAGTTTTGTTAGAAGGAGAGAGTGGGATATAGTATCAAAAGCTTTAGAAAGATCAAGAAATAGTGAAGATATCATTTTACCAGCATCACAGGTATGGTTGACAGTGCCCATGAAATATATGAGGGCAGTGGTGGTACTATGCCCTGGCCTAAATCCATGTTGGGTGGGGGAGAGGATGTGGTTGTGAGTTAGATGGTAAAGAAGTTGAGAATTAATACATTTTCCAGAATCTTAGAGATGGGTGATAGTATAGCAATGGGGCAGAATTTTTTGGTGTCTATGTTGGAGCCCCCTTGTGTAGTGGGAGGATATAAGCTTTTTTCCAGATGATGAGTACATAAGATTCTTGGATAGATCTGTTGAGAAGTATGCTGATAGGGTAAGTGATTGAGTTGGCTGAGATATACAGGTATTTGGCGGGTACATTGTCAGGGGCATTTGTGCATGGTTTGAGATTTAGAAGATAATTTTAACAGTCGAGGTGGGTATAGGTGACAGAATAAAGTTGGAAACAGGGGATGTACTGGTGTTAGCTGTGGAGAGGTCTGTGGTTGACAAGTTAATCTTGGGAAAGATAGCGTTTAGATTGGCTACAGTATCTATGAAATAGGAGTTGAAGGTTGCAACAGTTTCAACTGGTGTTTTATTTGGGTCTGGGCAAGGATTATTACTAGAGCCTGGATTTAATAAAGAATTGAGAGAGCTCCAAAATGTCCTTGAGGTTTGCTTGTGTTGATTTTGTAGTGTAAGGTAGTGTTCTTTTTGTTTTGTAGTACTAGGTGCTTAACCTGGTTTTGGAGCTGTTTGTATTGGGCGAGGTCAGATGGGGTTTTGTTTTTTTGCTAGATTTTCCATGATTTGTCCCTGAATTTCATGAGATCCTTAGTGGATCTTGTTAGCCAAATGGCATGATTGGTGTTTACTCTCTTTTGTCTAAGGGGAGCGAGATTGTTTAGTATTCTGAGGAAGGTTGAGTTGTAGAACTCAACTGCCTCATCAAGGGGAAGTGATTTTAGTGCATCCCAGTTAATGCTTAGCAACCTTTGGTTAAAGCTAGATGGACAGAACTGGTATCATTCTCTGGTAACCCTGTGCTGATGTTTATTAATTGTTCACGTTGTATAAAGGCGGGAAGTGGTCACTTATACTGTTGGAGAGTGTACCAGCAGATGTGATCTTATTTGGGTCAGACACTAAAATCCAGTCTAGGATGGAGCCATTAGTATTAATTTTATTAGGCCTGGTTATGCTGTTAAATAGCTGGGTGAACTTATATAGATTGATATTGCAGTTAGAGTAGTCTGTGGGCATGTCTAGCCAGTTGATATTTACATCTGTCAGTATGATAGTCTCAATTTTTATGTTAGCAGATGCCAAGGCAAGGATTTCCTCAAGAATTGGGAAGTAATTTCCTGGCGAAATGTAAATGCCTATCGCACAGCATTTTTTGCAATTATTCATTTTAAGGAATGAAACTAGAAGTTCTGCTGTGGAGAACTGTGGGATGAGTTTTGTATATGGGCCAATAGTGAAGGACATGGGGTATATTACAGAGATGCCTCCACCTTTTTTTGGGGTCTGTCAGCCCTAAGACATGCAAAATCTAGGGCAAGGAATTCTATGCCCTTAATATAGGGTTTTAGCCATGTTTCAGTTGCGGCAATAATATCAGGTTTGCTGTGGGCCATCCATGCATGGAAGTCAGTTATTTTATTTCTGATGCTTTGCAGGTTACATGTAGTGAAGTTTATTGATTTATTGGAGTTGGGGGATTGCAGAAAAGAGGAGATGGGACCCAGGTGGGATGCATGTCTCCACATAGTGATAGGTTTGTTACAGGATATGGGAGAGTAGTGTATTCTAGTTTCCATTTTACTTGGATTGGATACTTCAGAGGCAAAATATTATTGTTGTGGTGATGGTGGGGGATGATTTTTACTCTGGTACATAATAATATGCATGTGTTGTAAAGGCTGGCTGAAATTTGTGAGAAGGAAGTTATGTATTCAGACTGAATGTGGAGAGAGGATAATGGGCAGTGGGAGGAAGAGGTAGAATAATGATATAGAGAGGAAAGATGTAGTAGGATATTGAAAGAGAATGATAAGGTAAGTAGAACAGTGATAGTAGAGATGGACATTGTAGTATGGGATGTGGGTGACTAAAAGAGTGAGGATTAGTGTGCAATAGCGTGATGTGGTAGAGAAGAAGAGGATGAACTTATGGCGTAATGATGAGGGAGTTAGGATGGGTTTGTGTGTGTGTGGTTAGATGTGTGGCTAATGGTGTAATGTGAGAGTAAGTGAAGAGGTGTGGCTAGTGGTGTAATGAGAGGGGAAAAGGAGGGAGATAATTGGGTGGTGGAATAGGGAGTAGGAGCTAGAGTAAGTATAAATGCAGTTGATGTGGGGTGGGTGGGAATGGAGTAGGGCAGGGGAGCAGAGGTAGCCTGAGCATAGTGAGGGTGAACGGAGTGGGTTGAAACCAAAGGTGGAGTTGCTATCCGGAAAGAAAACTGTCAGTAAAGTAGGAAATCTGGAGGGGAAACAGATGGTCTAAGTATTTAAAGATGGCACGACAGCTCAGGGGAGGAATACGTAAACTCTCAAGAGGAAGAGGGAGGGAATACACAGGATTAACAGGCCTGGAAAGATTACAATAAAAGTATGCTCGGAGATGGAGAGAAGGGGGGCTAAGAGCCAGGGCTTGGAGAAAGCTGTGAGAAAACAGGTTTGACAGGGCTAGGAAACTTACAAAGATCCATAAAAGTATTGAAGATCCCCCTTATAGGCCCATTATTTCTGGTGGTAGGTTTAAGACATTCCCAAATCGGAAAGTAATAGATGGATGGCTAAAACCAATATATGTCAGAGTGTACCATATAGTGAAAGACTCATGGGACCTTTTGGGAAGGCTGAAACCAGAAATATGGAAGGAAGGGTTAGTGTTTGTAACCATTGATGTGGTGGATTTGTTCTCCTGCATCCCAAAGGAAGAAGGATTAGAAAGGTTTAGTAACCGTATTCAGAAGTACATGAACGTTGAGTGGGAAAAGACTAGTTTAATTTGTGAGTTTATGTCTACTGTACTGGATTTCAATTACATCTGGTTCGAGGGTGAATACTATAGACAAAAAAGTGGGGTAGCCATGGGGGGGTTGCATGCGCCCCCATATATGCAAATATGGTGTTACTAGACTGGGAAAGTGAATATATTTTGGATAGTCAATATGCCAGTAAATTATATTTTTATTTTTTGGGATGGTACAACAAGTGAAGTAGATGCATTTGTGAAGTATGTGAATGACATCAGTAGTTATTTAAAATTCAGCCATAGTGGCAGCACGACAGGGATAGCATATTTAGACACCTTTATATCGAATGGGGCAGCAGGATTTAAATCCAGAATATATATAAAAGAAACCTTTAGCAACTCGTATCTAGAATATACTAGTTGTCACCCAGCAAGTCAAAAAAAGAGCATCATTAAGGGTCAGTGCATAAGAGCTGCGAGAATGACATCTGATTTTAATGAAATGAAGGAAGGGTTAGAATATATAGGAATATTATTTGGGGAATGGGGTTACCCCAGATATTTAATTGACGATGTCACTCAATATATACTGAGAGAATGGGGGAAAAATACAAACCACTTCTCGGTATTGGACTGGAGAAAAACAGGGGAGAACATGAGAATGAGAAGGAAAATTCCTACCGTAGGGCTTGTGTAGTGGTGTGTAGTCCATATGTGAGGAGATAAAGAAAATAATGAGACAAAACTGGAACATTCTTAGAAGTGATGACCTGGTTTACAGTAAAGTGGGTACAGGGCCTATGTATGTTTACAAGACTGGGTCTAACCTAAAGAATAGGTTTGAGAGAGTGAAAGGCAGAATAAAGGGTGACACTGGAGACGGGCACACCAAAAAATGTGGGCAGTGTCAGCAGTGTAAGGAGATTATAGACAAGAAAATAATTACATTAGGGGATGTTAACCACACTAGAGTTGTTGTTGTGTCTTTCGGCTTTTCCTGGTTAGGGGTTGCCACAGCGGAACTCCGGTCCGCTAATGATTGGCAGTAGAGTTTTACGTGCCAAGTTGCCAGCTCTGATGCACAACCTTCAATGAAGGTACGCTCATTCACGCATGTCTCCACACAGAAGACGATCTAGCTGAGAATCGAACAGGACAACGTCTTACTGTGAGGCGTCAATGCTTCCGCAGCACCACCACCACAGTAAGGTTTAAGAAAGGGAGTTGTTTATCCAAACATGTCATATACTTGGCTAAGTGTATGCCATGTCCGAGTTATTATGTGAGCAAGACCGACAGACAATTGAGGAAGAGGATATATGATCATACCTACTGTATAAGGAAAAATGATAAAAACAATGCTTTGTGTAGACACATTCTTAAATATGATGCAAGCCATGTATTTAAGTTTGGGATTTAAAACAGGTAAAGGTGGATTTAAGGGGAGGTAATATTAAGGTCAAATTAGCTGAAAAAGAGGTCAAATGGTAACTCAGGTTAAATGCAACCAAAGAACCTGGGTTGAATGACTATATTCCCACTAAATCAATCATGGATGCAAGAATATGAATGACATGTTGTATTAGGGTATGTATGCATAGAATAAAGTTAGAAATAAGTAAATAGTAAAATAAAAAAAAGAAAGCTGGTATTATAAGAAAGGAGGCAACATGTCAGGAAACAATGTTTAAATTAACAAAAGTGCAATATTGAGTGTTAAAGATGTATATGTTTTTAACATAGCACATACGAGCATTTTTATATGTTATATATTTTTTTGTATAAATGTGTTCTTATACTATATAATGAAAGTGCAATATTGTGTTCTAAAGAAGTATATACTTTTTACCACACATCTATATGTTATATAATGTTTTTATACCTAAATGTGATATACATAATCACGTGATTGTTGTATACGTATACTTAGAAACTGCATGGCAACAAGGTGTAATACAAAACTGTGCAGGTTGAATGAGCAGAATAAATGAATATTTATAAGGTTATGTTTTATTCATGAGAAGGTTAATTGATTGAGCATTCCCATTGGATCTTGACTTTTTTAAAAATGTATTATATAGTGGGAGCAACACACATTCACTGTTCTGATGAAGTCTGCAGTTAGCAGATAAAAGCAATTAACTTGTGTGTAAATAGTTTTAACCTTCAGGGGTTCATTTTTATTTGTTTTCTATTAAAAGTCATTTTTTGAAAGCAAGCATTCGCTGTGAGCTATGGTCATTTTTAGTGTATATTTGGTATATATTTTTGGTTATTTGGTCGTATATATGCTTACAACTTGGCATTTAATAAACTTACAATAGAATTATGTTAGGAGAACAAGAAAATGGGGGAGGCTATGAACCAGGAATTGAGAAAGCTGCGATAAGAGAAAAACAATCAACCAGCTATTCCAGGTCAGTACATAAAGGTGTCGGTTTATCTGGTCTATATTACGTAATCAAACTTTTAGTTAAGCAAATAACTAAACATCGATCCACTAAATGTTGAAGACTCAAAACCACAAATGGCAGTTTCCCCACAGGGAAGCAATGTCATTGTCCTACCTAAAAAAAAAAAAAACAATAAACACAAATAAAGTGGACGGCTTTGCCTCCCACACCCCCCGATGCTGAGGGCTGCGTCCCTCATACCCCTTAACTAAATATACCAACTCTGAGATTGCTCCACATTGTAGACAGGGCAAAATCCGCATAACCTCCAAACAACTTGTTTCCCTGTGTGGAAACTGCCATTCGCGGATTTAGGTCTTCAACATTTAGTGAGCGACATTCAGTTACTTGACTAACTAAACGTTTGATCACGTAATATAGACCCTTGTTTATCTATGTGAACTCAAAAGCAGATTTAGTAGAGCATCAGGGAAGTAGAATATAAAATAGATGTAAAGCTTTGGGAAAGTGTATATATTTGTTACAATAAATGGGAGAATAAATTATAAGAATATAAAATAACAGTAATATATAAGATAAATAAAATATAAGAATATAAAATAAATGCAAAGCTTTAGAAGAATGTATATATTTGTTAAAATAAATGGTAGGAAAATAGAGGTTCAGTAGTGTGCACAGCAGAAGAATCAATAAGAGTATCACAGAGAAAATATTATAATAGACCTACACTGCTCACATTTAATTTAGTTGTCCAAATTAAATCAGAACCCACATACCTATGGCCTTTTGTTTGTATATATATATATATGGGTCCCTATCAGAAGCCTGAAACACTATAAGCCTGAAAATCAAAATCCTGAAAACTAAAGCCTGAAAATTCAAAATCCCGAAAACCCAAAATCCTGAAACTCAAAATCCTAAAAACACAAAATGGACATACTGACGTCATTGTGGCTTTGCTATTGTTAGCCCTGTGGTGTTAGGTCATGCGTTGGGTTCAGGTAAGTGTGCGGTTGGTTTTATGTTAGGGTTAGGGGCGGTTTAAGTGAGTTAGGGTTAGGCTTAGGTTAGGCATGTATGCAATAGTGACAAATATTGGGGTTAGGGGCGGTTTAAGTGAGTTAGGGTTAGGGCGCGGGTCAGGTGAGTGTGTGATAGTGACGGACCTTAGGGTTAGGGTTAGGGTCAGGGTCAGTTGGTAGATATTAGTGTCTTTATAGTGAAATATTAGCATTATTTGTGTTTTCAGGATTTTGAGTTTCAGGATTTTGGGTTTTCGGGATTTTGAATTTTCAGGCTTTAGTTTTCAGGATTTTGATTTTCAGGCTTATAGTGTTTCAGGCTTCTGATAGGGAACCATATATATATATATATATATATTTATATATATATATATATATATATATATATATATATATATATATATATATATATATATATAAACTGGTGACAGACAGGTTCAGGAAAATGAGATGAGAAAGATTAATTATAATTCATCCACAGTTTTAAAACTTCTGATCTATGTACTTAATGAAATGATATAACTTGGTTAAGGGTATCTATTATTCATTCATTCAGTCCTTAGTGACATGTTTAATCCAACTCTGGTCAGGGGTGGTTCAGAAGTAAAACCCATACTCAGTGCAAACAATGCAATGAACTTATGCTGGAGTAGATGACAGTCCATTGTGAGTTCTCCATACACATTTACACAGATCCCAGAAAAGTATGCATCCAAAACAAGGTGGTAAATTCAGCTTTCAGGGTATATATCTAAAATTATGTGGGCTGGAGGACAGCATTAGTGACTTCAGACAATGGACGACCAGGAACTGAATTTGTGATGAGTGGGGATATGAGGCATCTGCCAGATGAGGATGTCGACAGCAAACAAATGAAATACATTGCACTGTATGACCTTCATTAGAAAAATTATAGTACTGTTTGCAGATAACTGGTGAGATGCAGTAATTATAGATGAAAAAACTAATGTCTAAACAGTAACAAGGGGAAACAGTGATCAGAATTGTAAAGATGGGCATGAGGGATATGAGACAACAGAAAGGATTAATAACCTGTTCTTGATATGACAAGTGTATTTCCTGCTTTGGACATTTGTTTCGCAAGATTAATGATATATCCTTCTACATGTTTCTCTGCGTAGAATGTCTAATGTCATTCACCCCACATGGATACATATCAGAGCAGAATAATGTATTCTTGGTAGATGTTACAGTCTGGATCCTAGCTCCAGAAAGACAGCTAACCATCCCTTTGTCATTAACCAGTCCAGTGAGGGTTGTGTCCATATGCCTGACAATAGTAGACTATAATTAAAAGATTACCATGGGTTGATGAATTCTCAGTGGGCCTTAAGGTATGATTAGAATCCTTTGATAACCCCAAACATTCTCAGAGGTAATTCTCTCTAAATACGTATATATTTGAATAAGGTCTACTCTTAAATATAAGTATAAAACACTGTAAAAGTTCAGATATTTTAGTTTTTTTAATAATTTATCCATTAAAATGTTACCATGGTATAAGTTTCAGAAACTACAACTTGATTAAAATTTTTGAAAGAAACTTTCTGTGTCTCTTTTCAAAACACTTACCTGTCTATCGCCAGTTCAGAACATTGCTAATACGCAATTCAAGATGAGTAATAATGGTTAGTTTACTACCTGAAAACTGGCTATATTTTCCAAGAGAAATAAAACACTGCTTCTCAATGTTTCATATCTGTCTCGTGAAAACAATAAATTTATCCAGTAAGATTTAATTTTGTAGTTAGGGATTGAGTCAGTTAGTCATTAATCTGTAGAGGCTGTATCAAAGAGCAGTCTTCATTTTTATGCTGTAAAATGACTGGTTACACCAGCCAGCTAAGATCTTTGTAGAATCAGAATAAAAATTAATCAATAATGTAACTTCAGAATCATCAGAATCCTTCAGTCAGAAAATACCCTAAATGATGCTAGAAAAATTATACATTTCCTTTGATTTTATTTTCTTTCAATTATTTGCACAGTTCAAAATACTCAATTGTCTTTTTTATTTATAGTTGAGACTTGTAGTACATACCTGTCGATGGAGATGGACTGGCAGTTGTAATGCTTTCGCCTGTGTGTGTCTCTGCTGTAAGGATGAAATGTCAGTTTAGTTTTCTATATAAGGTCACTCAGTGTTATATATAAATATTGTCAGTTAATGCCCTTTTAAGTTTTAGTAAAATGTTTTCATTTATTTATTTATTTATTTGCATTCATTTACCGGGATGGTCCAGCTGGGCCAGAAGTGCCCATTTACAGTGGAGTCCTGGGGAGAAAAGCTCCACATATAAGGACATTTCACACACAATACAGAATTTGCATTAATAAAGACATTTAGCACATATTATTGACAGCTTATACAATTGGAGAAAAAAACAGTACATAAGTAATCATTCTCAAGTCAAAGATATTATACAAGCAATTCAGAATATATACATGAGAACATTCCATATGAGTAGCTTTCAGCTAGCAGAATTTATATATAGGACACTTCATGCACTGGGTGCAAAGCAGATATAGGAATTAGTTTGGAACTAGGTACTTAAACTTTTCACAAATTTAGGAGGTATAATAGCTGAGCGATAGGCTATATGAGTCCTGTTGCAGGAATCAGCAAAGTCGGTGGATTTTTAATAGAACTCCAACAGCATTCAACATCTCCCCGGTCCTGTGGTCAGGCTGCTGAGGCTCACCTTCTCTGTATTCTACCCTGGGTACTCCCTCCCTGCCTATATACTCAAAAGGAAGATCAACTGTTTTAACCCAGAAGAACTCCCTGATTGTGTGCCTGCTAGCCCTGGCATACTACTAAGCAACATACTGCAAGGACTCCCTATATCACACTGTGTATGAATTATTCTACCCTGGGTACTCTCTCCCTGCCTATATACTCAAAAGGAAGATCAACTGTTTTAACCCAGAAGAACTCCCTGAATGTTTGCCTGCTAGCCCTGGCCTACTACTAAGCAACATACTGCAAGGACTCCCTATATCACACTGTGTATGAATTATTCTACCCTGGGTACTCCCTCCCTGCCTGTACACTCAAAAGGAAGATCAAATGTTTTAACCCAGAAGAACTCCATGAATGTTTGCCTGCTAGCCCTGGCCTACTACTAAGCAACATACTGCAAGGACTCCCTATATCACACTGTGTATGAATGTATGTAGCCAAAGAAATTACCTCTGTACTCATTGTTTAGCTACTATTATTACCCATTTTGTGCGTGTATGCCCTACTGAGAGTGCGTTTCTTAAAGCAGCCTACCATGGACCATTCACTACAGCCCCCCCCCCCCCATCACTCTACCCTTTTAACCACTTAGTTCCACCTAAGGCCTTTATATCACTTCTTACCTTTATCCTTTATTACCACTTTCTACTACCACTAGGTGGCAGCACCCTATCACTACATACCTAGAAAGAAACTAGTTCTTTAGTGGCTTCTGCACCCAACACTGGCTATACTTTCCATTTCTTTTAACAAATATACATACTCCCTACCTTTTTTTTTTACATCCACTCTCTCCTTGCTATATCTCAAACTCTCTCTTTCTCACCTTGTTAACTTCATTTCTGTGTTCCCATATAGCATACAATACCTACCCACCTACCTTCTTTATTGATTCCTGTTGCTGATACTTTTTTCTCTGATCCTCTATCTTGGATTGCTTACCACCTACTGTGTTTCTCTTTCTCCCCTCTTACTCGCAGTCCTCGCATAGCCTATCACTACCCTCCTATATACCCCCTCCCCTATTAGGTACCATCCCCCAGAGCTTATTTCTAGGCGTCACTTTATTTTGGCGCCATTTTTAATAGAACTCCAACAGCATTCAACATCTCCCCGGTCCTGTGGTCAGGCTGCTGAGGCTCACCTTCTCTGGTAAGTTTAAACACAGACTGGTGACCTTGTTTGTGTCCTAATGGTTAAAGTGCTATGCATATGTATCTTAGGTAAAATACACTGCTTACTTTGAGTCTAACTCTCTCATTGTAAAAGGGAAGGTGTGCTTATTACTGTATAGGTGCACTTTGAGCACCAAACGTGTAAACTATGTGTTTTTAAGATGCTTATATGATTATGTTGCAATATAGCTGGTTTCTGTCTAACCCAGTGATAGCAAAGAGAATATTACTGACACTTGACTAGAATTACTAGTAGAAAACTTTGCCACCAGCTCTCTGTCTATGTGCGACACTCGCATACATAACAGCTGTCCATGCTTTATCTTGAATTTGGACAGGAAATACTTGTCCCTCTAAATGTGGGCTTCTTATATAGTGGATTACTCTACCTGTCGGTACATCATTTGCACGCGAAATCGCTTGTTTTTGTAGTGAGTCTTTTGGCTTTTTGTATATCTGCTGACTTTCTAGATATAGTGGCTTACTGTACCTGTAGCTATATCGTTTGCTCGTGGAATTGCTTATTTTGTAGCGTTTTTGTTTGCTTTCTGGATATCTTTTGTCTTTGTTGATATAGTGAATTACTCTACCTGTCGCTACATCATTTGCACGTGTAATCGCTTATTTTAGTAGCGATTATTTTGGAATCGCTTATTTTGTAGCGTTTTTGTTTGCTTTCTGGATATCTTCTGTCTTTGTAGATATAGTGGATTACTCTACCTGTCGCTACATCATTTGCATGTGAAATCGCTTATTTTAGCAGCGATTATTTTGGCTTTCTGTATATCTGCTGTCTTTTACGTTTTTTAATGTTGGCTATTCTTTATTGAACTGTGACGGCTGATTTTGGTGGGTTAACCGAGCATTTACCTGGTCCTGGCTGGTTTTCTACCATTTTGTAATTTATCCAAGCTATAGTCTGGGCAGTTGTACAAGAGAGTATAGTTCAACTTATTGGGCTTAAACGGCTGGTTTGTCAGGTTCATAGAGCATTCTGTACTTTTTTCCAGACTCTCACGATACCTCATGGTATTCTTTTTAATTTATTAGTTTGGTAGTTGTGTGAGTGGGTCTGTTAAAACATACTGGGCTGAGGTGCTCAAATTTGGTGGAACCTCAGTGCTCCCTGTACATGTTTCCTACCTCTTATGTTGCCACATTGTACCTTATGTAAGCTATAGTTTGGGTTGACCAAGGCAATCTGAAAAGACATTTTTTGGGCTTGATGTGCCCGTAGTTGGAGGGACCACAGAGCGTTTATATAGCTTTTTTCTTCTTGGACTTTTATGCTGCCATATTGTCTTCTTTGCAGTATATAGTTGGGCAATTGATAGAGTGCGTCTTGAAAAACATTTTGGGGCTGGGACTGCAAAATTTGGCGGGCCCATAGAGCAATTGTTTTGCATTATCTTGACTCTTACACTGCCATATTGTATTTTCCTTTAATGCTATAAGGAGACCCTATATGTTCTACTTGAAGTGCATTTAGACATAGAAACAGTGTTTTATTATTTTTCACATAGTTTGTTATACTGTATCTCACTGTTAGACACTTGCTTGTTACTAGTACTTTATTTTTTTTCTTGATATACCTGTTGCATTATTCAGTTGCATGGTACGTAGAGTGATTAAACTGTATGAATAAACTAACTATCACTGACTGCCCCTCTGCTGTACTTTAACCTTATCCTTGGCTTTCCACTACTTCCTCTTCTAGCTACTCTCCCAATACAGTCTATCACTCAGCCTTACTTTATTCCCTTGTCTTACTCACTATGTAATTATATCCTAGTTGACTTTTCAATTCCTCAGACTCTTGCTTAACTCTTTGTTCTTCTGTCAATCCCTCAACACTCAGTACTTGCTATCCTTAAATAACTTAACCCACTGTGTATCTATCTTCTGTTTTATTTTACAGTATTCTACCCATGGGTACTCCCTCCCTGCCTATATACTCAAAAGGAAGATCAACTGTTTTAACCCAGAAGAACTCCCTGAATGTTTGCCTGCTAGCCATGGCCTACTACTAAGCAACATACTGCAAGGACTCCCTAGATCACACTGTGTATGAATGTATGTAGCCAAAGAAATTACCTCTGTACTCATTGTTTAGCTACTATTATTACCCATTTTGTGCTTGTATGCCCTACTTAAAGCAGCCTACCATGGACCATTCACTACAACCCCCCCTCCTATCACTATACCCTTTTAACCACTTAGTTCCACCTAAGGCCTTTATATCACTTCTTACCTTTATCCTTTATTACCACTTTCTACTACCACTAGGTGGCAGCACCCTATCACTACATACCTAGAAAGAAACTAGTTCTTTAGTGGCTTCTGCACCCAATGCTGGCTATACTTTCCATTTCTTTTAACAAATATACATACTCCCTACCTTTTTTTTACATCCACTCTCTCCTTGCTATATCTCAAACTCTCTTTCTCACCTTGTTAACCTCATTTCTGTGTTCCCATATAGCATACAATACCTACCCACCTACCTTCTTTATTGATTCCTGTTGCTGATACTTTTTTCTCTGATCCTCTATCTTGGATTGTTCCAACCCGCTCCATTCGCCCTGCGGGCTAACTCTTCTCCCCTACCCTACCCCCAAATCTCACCCACCCCCAGTGCATCTACACTTATAGTCACCTAACCACTCCTACTTCCTCCCTACCTATTACACCCCTCCCCTTTCCCTACCACTCCTACTTCCTCTTTATCTATAATACCCCTCCCCTTTCATCACCATCTTCTACACCCCTATAATCCACCTCCTCATACCTCCCTTCATATTTAACAACACAATATATATTTCTAATCCCTTCTCCCATCACTACATATTCTACTTTAGCTAAGCTTCAACATGCTTACAAAACTTCTGTCATTCTCAATCCAACTATTACTACTTCTGAACCTTACTTATATCCACTACCTTTCCCAGCCCAACACCACAAATCACACACCATTACTTCACACAACCAGCTCACTCCCTTCAACTCACTTACACTCATTTGTCTCAATCTCCTCTGGACTATATCCCATTAATACCCATCTATTTTTTCACTACAAACTAACCTCTACTTATAAACTCTCTAACCCCTCTTTAGCCTTCAATATCTACTCAAACCTGAAAATATACAATATACAAACAAGGCAATCCAAACATCTCATCAGCATAATCCAACACCTAACAACCATACTTCTATCTGGAGATATACACCCTAACCCAGGCCCAAACACAACCTCCCCTGCATCTAAATCCATCCTATTTGCTTCTCTAAATGCCCAAAGCATAGTTAACAAAATCCCCAATCTCCATGCCTGGCTTCTCAACAACAAACCTGACATCTTAGCTATTTCTGAAACCTGGTTAAAACCTCATATAAAAGATATTGAAATAGTGCCACCAAACTACTCAATCATCAGAAAAGACAGGGCCCACAAGAAGGGTGGTGGGGTAGCTCTACTCTACTCATCCACCCTTTCCATTACTCCCTACAACAAACCCATTCCTCACTTCTCCAATGCAGAATTAGCACTAGCTCTATTTCAATTAAATAAACACAAACACATTTGCATAGCCTCACTTTACATCCCCCCTGGAGACAATACCTCTGTACTTGAGGATATCCTATCCTGGCTTTCTACCAATATCAGTAATGAAACTATTCTCATGGGGGACACAAATATCAATTGGTCTTCCATTAATTCTCCTACACACCCCCTAAACATCAACCTATATAAGTGCTCTCAGCTAATCAACCTCACTACCAGGCCCTCTAAAGACTTCTCCAGTGGCAGTACCCTAGACTGGATATTAGTCTCTCACCCCCTCTACTACACTGATAGTGGAACTCTTCCTGACTCCCTCAGTGACCACCTTCCCATTTTCACTAGATGACTTCCATCTCCATTACATGTAACTCATAATTACATCAGCACTCGGAACCTTAAAAACTTCAACCCAATAACCTTCTCAGACTCCCTAAAATCAATAAATTGGAACCCCCTAAAAACTCTACCCCTGGATAATGCTGTTGCACACTTCAATACAACTTTCCTTAAACTACTGGATAGTTTTGCCCCCATAAAAACCAAAATAATACGAAACAACACCACCCCCTGGCTAACAAAAAACACACTAACTGCCATGCAACTTAGAGACAAAACCTGGGCACAGTATCAAAGAAGCAAAACTCCAACCACCCTTAATGAATTCAAAACACTCCACAATACCGTTAAAAAACTTATCACAGCAGATCAACAGAATTACTTCTCCTAACTCCAAAACAACCACAAAAACAATCCTCAAAAATTCTGGAAAGGCATCACTACCCTCCTAAAACCTGGCTCAGCAGAAAACCCAAGCCCAGACCCAAATGCACTAGATATAGATCTGGCTACCCAATTCAACTCTTTTTTCATAGACTCTATTTCCAAACTAATCTCATCCTTCTCTAATAACACCTCACCCCCTACTTCTGCATCCCCCCTCTTGTCATCCCCTTCATCTCCAATCTCTCAACTCCCACCATTCTCCCTAAAACCCATTCCTACTTCTACCATAAGAAAACTCCTGCAAAAGCTAAAACCAAGCACCAATGCCCCTGATAACATTCCCTCATCCTTCCTCAGCATAGCTGCCGAAGCCATTGCCTTCCCCATCAGCATCCTAATCAATCGTTCTATCCAAGAAGGGCTTGTACCCAAACTCTGGAAAAGGGCATTCATCATTCCCCTGCACAAAGGAGGCAATAATAACAATATTACTAACTTTCGTCCCATTGCCATCCTCTCTCCTATATCAAAACTTCTAGAGAAATGTATTCATCTCCAACTCCTTCCCTATCTCTTAGATAATAACTTACTAACTCCCACACAACACGGATTCAGACCCGGCCACAGTACCATGACTGCCCTCCTTTCCTTCCTGGAAACTGTAAATAAAGCCAGAGATTCTGGCTCTACTGTATCTACTCTCTTTCTTGACCTCTCTAAGGCCTTTGATACTATCTCTCACAACCTTCTCCTAACTAAACTATCTAACCTAAACCTATCCCATTCCTCTCCCAATTGGTTCACCAGCTATCTCTCCAACAGGCAACAAGCTGTCAAGTGGAAAAAAGCCATCTCCTCTTTCCTTAACACATCCACTGGTGTCCCCAAGGTTCCATTTTGGGTCCTCTCCTTTTCAATATATTCATAAATGATTTCCTCCACTCAATTCCTCATGCTAAACTTATTCAATATGCAGATGATTCCACAATTATCTGTTCAGCCACATCCATCCCCACTCTCTTAAAACTGACTCAAGATGCCTTCTCTACCACAGAACAGTGGATGATGGACAATCATCTAGCACTCAATGCATCAGAAACCAAACTCATGGTATTTACCCCCTCAAAAACCAACACCGTTGATAGAAAACTATTTTCCATCACTAGCCAGAATAACACACATCTTGAACTGGTATCTGAAACCAAACTACTAGGAGTCCAGATTGATGACCAGCTTAAATTCAATAACCACCTACAACTAAACATAAAAAAACCCACCAAAAACTTGGCATGCTCTACCGACACAATCGATTCCTCACTACATCTACTAAGCTCACTCTTGCTACTACATTTCTCATCCCTTCCCTCGTTTATGGTGCCCCTCTGCTAACAAACTTACAATCCTCTCTCAAAACAAAACTGTCCTCTTGTTATAACAAAATTGCCAAATTTGCAACTAGCCACAAATCATCTACCCATCACTGTGCATCTCTCCACAAACTTAACTGGCTAGAGCTTCCCAACCATCTCTCCTATACTCAGCTTACTTTTGCTCATAAACTAATTTTTCATCCCTCCCTCTGTCCCTCTCTCAGCTCTACCTTTAAAATGCACCTGCCGCAAAGACTCCTAAGATCTAATAACCAAAACCTAATAGAACTGTACAAACCCCGTCACTCTCCAGGACAAAACCTCCTGTCCTTTGCCCTGGCACGCCTATGGAACTCCCTTCCTCCCTCCATCCGTATCACCACCAACCTCCCTGCTTTTAAAAAATCACTGCACTCACATCTAACATCCTCATGGGAATGCTCCTGCTCCCGCCCCTCCTAGCCTATTCTTCACTTCCTATGGGCAGCTTTACCATATATTACCAGACACCAAATAATAAGCCAACTGTAATGACATCTTATAATTCTTTTATTCTACTATTTCACTCAAGAAACTATATATTTACTGCAGCAATGCTTTGTTTTTCTACAAAATGTAACCTTAACATTTTTATTATACCTGCTTAAATCTTAGTTTTTCTACAAAAAAAAAATTCCTTTGTAAATGCTTAATCTTTGTTCTGTCTTGAACCCACAAATTACCACAATTGTAAACTGCTGTAATCTTTTTTGTTACCAATGTTTTAAAGCTTTGTCTTTAACCTACAAATGATTGAAATTGTAAACTGCTGTAATCTTTTTGTAACCTTTGTTTTGGAGCTTTTCTCCCCAGGACTCCATTGAAAACGGGTTCTTATTGGCCCAATGGACTATCCTGGTAAACCAACTGCAAATAAATAAATAAATAAAATAAATAATGTTGTAGATATAAGTGGTGGTATGATATTAAGGTAAGCGGTGAGAGTACCTGAATGTCTTGCCTGGTTCAATGGTAAGTCTATAATGGTTAGGAAGAGAATGAAGTAGACAGGAGGGATCAATGGTAGGACAATGAGGGTTACTAAAAAAGAAAAGTGGACAGAATGGAGAGGCAGAGTAAGTAAAAAGACAGGTGGATGTGAAAGGAAGATGCTAGAGTAGTAGAGTAGGTGTGAGAATAGTGATGGTTGAAGTTAAGTTATACGAGATGTGGTTTTAGCACATGTGCACAGCCAAGATGAAGAGAGGTGTTGTTTCAGAGATGACTTGAAGAGGGTTACTGAGTGGATGGATCTAAGTGTTGGGGGGGTTCCAAAGATTTGCGATGGTAAAGGAGTAAAGCATCTGGGTTTGGGTTTTTCTACATTTACGAGCAGTTGGCTGTTGGATCGGAGTGGTCCGTTAGTATAGTATAAAGTAAGTATAGAAGATAGAGCAGGGCACATGGATGGATTATGAATGAGTTTGTGAGCTGCAGTTAGTTGGATAAAGGTGAGATAGTTGGGGAGTTCAAGCCATTTTAGTCTGCGTAATGATAAGCAGTGCTGGGATGAGTAGGAGGCATTAGTTACAAACTTATTAATTTTGTTGTAGCATGAGTCTAGTTTGGACTTTAGAGAGGACTGAATGCTGGTCAGGAGGGAGGCACTGCATAAAAGAGAGGGTAATAGAAAAGAAGAGGCAAGGAAAAGTTGGGCTGATGCACTGTGTAGATGTTTGCGTTGGTAGAGAGTGCCAAGCTTTTGATGTGTCTTTTTGACATTGGACTGGATGTGCAGGTCGAATGTGAGGTTTTTGTCTATGATGACACCCAGGAGTTTTGTGCTAGGTACAGTGTCAGTAGTGCTACCATTTAGGGATTGAATGGTGAAGTTCTCTTTTTGTAGGGGTGTTGACTTTTTGGGGGCAAAGATTACTAGTTTGGTTTTGTTGGGGTTCAGGGCAAGATGATTATTAGACATCCAAATTTTGTTGGAGGTGAGGGCATTTTGGGTGAGTTGGTGTAGTTCTGAGGAGTTGTTTGCAGTGCAGATGATAGTGGATTCAACTGCATACTGGATGACTGAGCGTTGAGAGAGTGTGGTGTGGAAGTTATTGATAAATATGCTAAACAGAAGTGGGCCTAAAATTGAGCCTTGAGGAACACCAGTGGTGGTGTTTAGGAAAGGGGAGTAAGAGTTCTGCCATTTAGTTGATTGCTGCCTGTTAGTGAGGTAATTAGTGAACCAGTTTAGAGTTTGAGGTGAGGTACCTATGTTATAGAGTTTTGTTAGAAGGATAGAGTGGGATATAGTATCAAAAGCTTTAGAAAGATCAAGAAATAGGGAAGATATGATTTTACCAGCATCACGGGTTTGGTTGACAGTGCCCATGAAAGATATGAGGGCAGTGGTGGTACTATGTCCTGGCCTAAATCCATGTTGGGTGGGGGAGAGGATGTGGTTGTGAGTCAGATGGTGAAGAAGTTGAGAATGAATACATTTTCCAGAATCTTAGAGATGGGTGATAGTATAGCAATGGGGCAGAAGTTGGTGGGGTCTATGTTGGGGCCCCTTTGTGTAGAGGGAGGATATAAGCTTTTTTCCAGATGATGGGTACATAGGATTCTTGGATAGATCTGTTGAGAGGTATGCTGATAGGGTAAGTGATTGAGTTGGCTGCGATTTGCAGGTATTTGGTGGGTATATTGTCAGGGGCATTTGTGCATGGTTTGAGATTTAGAAGATATTTTTAATAGTCGAGGTGGGTATAGGTGACAGAATAAAGTTGGAAATACGGGATGTACTGGTGTTAGCTGTGGAGAGATCTGTGGTGGACAATTCATCTTGGGAAAGAGAGTGGTTAGATTGGCTACAGTATCTATGAAATAGGAGGTGAAGGTTGCAGCAATTTCAACCGGTGTTTTATTTGGGTCTGGGCAAGGATTATTACTAGAGCCTGGGTTTAATAAAGAATTGGGAGAGCTCCAGAATTTCCTTGGGTTTTGCTTGTGTTGATTTTGTAGTGTAAGGTAATGTTCTTTTTGTTTTGTAGTACTAGGTGCTTAACCTGGTTTTGGAGCTATTTGTATTTGGCGAGATCAGATGGGGTTTTGTATTTTTGCCAGATTTTCCATTATTTGTCCCTGCATTTCATGAGGTCCTTAGTGGATCTTGTTAGACAAATGGCATGGTTGGTGTTTACTCTCTTTTGTCTAAGGGGAGCGGGACTGTTTAGTATTCTGAGGAAGGTTGAGTTGTAGAACTCAACTGCCTCATCAAGAGGTAGTGATTTTAGTGCATCCCAATTAATGCTAAGCAACCTTTGGTTAAAGCTAGACAGACAGAACTGGTATTCATCTCTGGTAACCCTGTGCTGTTGTTTATTAATTGTTCGCGTTGTATAAAGGTGGGAGGGAAGTGGTCACTTATACTGCTGGAGAGTGTACCAGCGGACGTGATCTTATTTGGGTCAGACACTAAAATCCAGTCTAGGATAGAGCCATTAGTATTAATTTTATTAGGCCTGGTTATGCTGTTAACTAGCTGGGTGAACTTATATAGATTGATATTGTAGTTAGAGTGGTCTGTGAGTATGTCTAGCCAGTTGATATTTATGTCTCTCAGTATGATAGTCTCAATTTTTATGTTAGCAGATGCCAAGGTAAGGATTTCCTCAAGAATTGGGATGTTATTTCCTGGGGGAATGTAAATGCCTATCGCACAGAGGTTTTTGCAATTATTCATTTTAAGGAATGAAACTAGAAGTTCTGCTGTGGAGAACTGTGGGATGGGTTTTGTATATGGGACAATAGTGAAGGACATGGGGTATATTAAAGAGATGCCTTTACCTTTTTTGAGCTCTGTCAGCCCTAAGACAGGCAAAATCTAGGGGAAGGAATTATGTGCCCTTAATATAGGATTTTAGCCATGTTTCAGTTCCGGCAATAATATCAGGTTTGTTGTGGGCCATCCATGCATGGAAGTCAGGTATTTTATTTCTGATGCTTTGCAGGTTAAGTGTAGTAAAGTTTATTGATTTATTGGAGTTGGGGGATTGCAGAAAAGAGGAGATGGGACCCAGGTTGGGATGCATGTCTCCACATAGCAATAGTTTTGTTACAGGATATGGGAGAGTAGTGTATTCTAGTTTCCATTTTACCTGGACTGGATACTTTAGAGGCAAAATATTATTGGTGTGGTGATGGTGGGGGATGATTTTTACTCTGGTACATAAGAATATGCTTGTGTTGTAAAGGCTGGCTGAAATTTTTGAGAAGGAAGTCGCATGTTCAGACTGAATGGGGAGAGAGGATAATGGACAGTGGGAGGAAGAGGTAGAAGAATGACATAGAGAGGTAAGATGTAGTAGGATATTGAAAGAGAATGATAAGGTAAGTAGAGCAGTGATAGTAGAGATGGACATTGTAGTATGGGATGTGGGTGGCTAAAGGAGTGAGGATTAGTGTGCAAAAGCATGATGTGGTGGAGAAGAAAAGGTTGAACTGATGGGGTAATGATGAGGGGAGTTAGGATGGGTTTGGGTGTGTGTGGTTGGATGTGTGGTTAATGGTGTAATGTGAGAGTAAGTGAAGAGGTGTGGCTAGTGGTGCAATGAGAGCGGAAATGGAGGGGGATAACTGGGTGGTGGGATAGGGAGTACGAGCTAGAGTAAGTATAAATGCAATTGATGAGGGGTGGGTGGGAATGGGGGTATGACAGGGGAGCAGAGGGAGGCCGAGCATAGCGAGGGTGAACGGAATGGGTTGAAACCAAAGGTGGAGTTGCCATCCAGAAAGAAAGCTATCAGTAAGGTAGGAAATCTGGAGGGGAAGCAGATGGTCTAAGTATTTAAAGATAGCACCACAGCTCAGGGGAGGAATTAGTAAACTCTCAAGAGGAAGAAGGAGGGAATAGACAGGATTGACAGGCCTGGAAAGCTTACAATAAGATTATGCTAGGAGACCGAGAGAAGGGGGGGCTAAAGCCAGGGCTTGGAGAAAGCTGTGAGAAAACAGGTTTGACAGGTCTAGGAAACTTACAAAGATCCATAAAAGTATTGAAGATCCCCCTTAAAGGCTCACTATTTCCGGTAGCAGGTCTAAGACATTCCCAAATGGGAAAGTAATAGATGGATGGTTAAAACCAATATATGACAGAGTGCACCATATAGTGAAAGAGTCATGGGACTTTTTGGGAAGGTTGAAACCAGAAATTTGGAAGGAATGGTTAGTGTTTGTAACCATTGATGAGTTGGATTTGTTCTCCTGCATCCCAAAGAAAGAAGCACTAGAAAGGCTTAGTAACAGTATTCAGAAGTACATTAACTTTGAGTGGGAAAAGACTAATTTAATTTGTGAGTTTATCTCTATTGTACTGTATTTCAATTGCATCTGGTTCGAGGGTGAATACTAGAGACAAAAAAGCGGGGTAGCCATGGGGGTGGCGTGCACCCCATATATGCAAATATGGTATTACTAGACTGGGAAAGTGAATATATTTTGGATAGTCAATATGGCAGTAAAGGTATATGCTACACTAGGTTTTTGGATGATATTTTTATTTTATGGGATGCTATAACAAGAGAAGTAGATGCATTTGTGAAGTATTTGAATGACATCAGTAGTTATTTAAAATTCAGCTATAGTGGCAGCATGACAGGGATAGCATATTTAGACACCTTTATATCGAATGGGGCAGCAGGATTTAAATCCAGAATATATATAAAAGAAACCTTTAGCAACTCGTATCTAGAATATACTAGTTGTCACCCAGCAAGTCAAAAAAAGAGCATCATTAAGGGTCAGTGCATAAGAGCTGCGAGAATGACATCTGATTTTAATGAAATGAAGAAAGGGTTAGAATATATAGGAATATTATTTGGGGAATGGGGTTACCCCAGATATTTAATTGACGATGTCACTCAATATATACTGAGAGAATGGGGGAAAAATACAAACCACTTCTCGGTATTGGACTGGAGAAAAACAGGGGAGAACATGAGAATGAGAAGGAAAATTCCTACCATCGGGCTTGTGTAGTGGTGTGTAGTCCATCTGTGAGGAGATAAAGAAAATAATGAGACAAAACTGGAACATTCTTAGAAGTGATGATTTGGTTTACAGTAAAGTGGGTACAGGGCCTATGTATGTTTACAAGACTGGGTCTAACCTAAAAAATAGGTCTGAGAGAGTGAAAGGCAGAATAAAGGGTGACACTGGAGATGGGCACACCAAAAAATGTAAACAGTGTCAACAGTGCAAGGAGATTATAGACAAGAAGATAATTACATTAGGGGATGTTAACCACACTAGAGTAAAGTTTAAGAAAGGGAGTTGTTTATCCCAACATGTCATATACTTGGCTAAGTGTATGCCATGTCCGAGTTATTATGTGGGCAAGACAGACAGACAATTGAGGAACAGGATATATGATCATACCTACTGTATAAGGAAAAATGGTAAAAACAATGCTTTGTGCAGACACATTCTTAAATATGATGCAAGCCATGTGTTTAAGTTTGGGATTTAAAACAGGTAAAGGTGGATTTAAGGGAAGGTAATGTTAAGGTCAAATTAGCTGAAAAAGAGGTCAAATGGCAACTCAGGTTAAATGCAACCAAAGAACCTGGGTTGAATGACTATATTCCCACTAAACCAATCTTGGATGCAAGGATATGAATGGCATGTTGTAGTAGGGCATGTACGCATAGAATAAAGCTAGAAATAAGTGAATAGTAAAATAAAAAAAGAAAGCTGGAACTATAAGAAAGGAGGCAACATGTCAGGAAACAATGTTTAAATAACAAAAGTGCCATATTGAGTGTTAAAGATGTATATATATTTAACATAGCACAGACGAGCATTTTTATATGTTATATATGTTTTTTTTTGTATAAATGTGTTCTTATACTATATAACGAAAGTGCAATATTGTGTTCTAAAGAAGTATATACTTTTTACCACACATCTATATGTTATATAATGTTTTTATACCTAAATGTGATATACATAATCACATGTGATTGTTTTATAGGTATACTTAGAAACTGTATGGCAACAGGGTATAATATAAAACTGTGCAGGTTGAATGAGCAGAATAAATGAATATTCATAAGGTTATGTTTTATTCATGACAAGGTTAATTGATTGAGCATTCCCACTGGATCTTGACTTTTTTAAAAATGTATTATATAGGGGGAGCAACACACATTCACTGTTCTGATGAAGTCTGCAGTTAGCAGATAAAAGCACTTAACTTGTGTGTAAATAGTTTTAACCTTCAGGGGTTCATTTTTATTTGTTTTCTATTAAAAGTCATTTTTTGAAAGCAAGCATTCGCTGTGAGCTACGGTCCTTTTTATTGTATATTTGGTATTTATTTTTGGTTATTTGGTTGTATATACACTTACAACTTGGCATTTATTAAACTTACAATAGAATTATGTTAGGAGAACAAGAAAAGGGGGAGGCTATGAACCAGGAATTGAGAAACAGCGATAAGAGAAAAACAATCAACCAGCTATTCCTGGTCAGTACCTAAAGGTGTCTGTTTATCGGGTCTATATTACGTGATCAAATAAGTAAACGTCGATCACTAAATGTCGAAGACCCAAAACTGCAAATGGCAGTTTCCACACAGGGAAACAATGCCATTGTCCTACCTAAAAAAAAAAAAAACAATAAACACAAATAAATTGGATGGCTTTGCCCCACACACCCCTCAATGTGGGGGCAGTGCCCCCCCATACCTCCTAACTAAATATACCAACTCTGAGATTGCTCCACATTGTACACAGGGCAAAAGCCACATAACAGCCAATCAACTTGTTACCCTGTATGGAAACTGCCATTCGCAGTTTTAGGTCTTCAACATTTAGTGATCAGCATTAAGTTATTTGACTAACTAAATGTTTGATCACGTAATATAGACCCCTGTTTATCTATGTGAACTCAAAAGCAGATTTAGTAGAGCATCAGGGAAGTAGATTATAAAATAAATGTAAAGCTTTGGGAAAGTGTATATATTTGTTATAATAAATAGGAGAATAAATGATAAGAATACAAAATAACAGTGATATATATAAGATAAATAAAATATAAGAATATAAAATAAATGCAAAGCTTTAGAAAAATGTGTATATTTGTTAAAATAAATGGGAGGAAGAATCAATAAGAGTATCACAGAGACAAGATTATAATAGACCTACACTGCTCACATTTAATTTAGTTGTCCAAATTAAATCAGAACCCACATACCTATGGCCTTTTGTTTATATATATATATATATATATATATATATATATATATATATATATATATATATATATATATATATATATAAACTGGTGACAGATAGGTTCAGGAAAATGAGATGCGAAAGATTAATTATAATTCATCCACAGTTTTAAAACTTCTGATCTATGTACTTAATGAAATGATATAACTTGGTTAAAGGCATAATTTATTCATTCATTCTGTCCGTAGTGACATGTTTAATCCAACTCTGGTCAGGGGTGGGTCAGAAGTAAAACCCATAATCAGTGCACACAAGGCAATGAACTTATGCTGGAGGAGATGACAGTCCATTGTGAGTTCTCCATACACATTTACACAGATCCTAGAAAAAGTATGCATCCAAAACAAGGTTGTACATGTCAGCTTTCAGAGTATATGACTAAAATTATGTAGGCTGGAGGACAGCATCAGAGACAGCAGACGATGGATGACCAGGAACTGAATTTGTGATGAATGGGGATATGAGGCATCTGCCAGATGAGGATGTCGACAGCAAACAAATGAAATACATTGCACTGTATGACCTTCATTAGAAAAACTATAGTGCTGTTTGCATATAACAGGTGAAATGCACTGATTATAGATGAATGAACTAATGTCTAAACAATAACAAGGGGAAACGGTAATCAGGATTGTCAAGATTGGCATGAGGGATATGAGACAGCAGAAAGGCTTAATAACCTGTTCTTGATATGACAAGTGTATTTCCTGCTTTGGACATTTGTTTCGCAAGATTAATGATATGTCCTTCTACATGTTTCTCTGCATAGAATGTCTAATGTCATTCACCCCAGATGGATACATATCAGAGCAGAATAATGTATTCTCGGTAGATGTTACAGTCTGGATCCTAGCTCCAGAAAGGCAGCCAACCATCCCTTTGTTATTAACCAGTCCAGTGAGGGTTCTGTCCATATGCCTGACAGTAGTAGACTATAATTAAAAGATTACCATGGGTTGATGAATTCTCAGTGGGCCTTAAGGTATGATTAGAATCCTTTGATAACCCCAAACATTATCAGAGGTAATTCTCTCTAAATACGTATATATTTGAATAAGGTCTACTCTTAAATATCAGTATAAAACACTGTACAAGTTCAGATATTTTAGTTTTTTTAATAATTTATCCATTAAAATGTTAACTTGGTATAAGTTTCAGAAACTACAACTTGATTAAAATTTTTGAAAGAAACTTCCTGTGTCCCTTTTCAAAACACTTACCTGTCTATCACCAGTTCAGAACTTTGCCAATACATAATTCAAGACGAGTAATAATGGTTAGTTTACTACCTGAAAACTGGCTATATTCCCCAAGAAAAATAAAACACTGCTTCTCAATGTTTCATATCTGTCCCGTGAAAACAATAAATTTATCCAGTAAGATTTAATTTTGTAGTTAGGGATTGAGTCAGTCAGTCATTAATCTGTATAGGCTGTATCAAAGAGCAGTCTTCATTTTTATGTTGTAAAAATGACTGGTTACACCAGCCAGCTAAGATCTTTGTAGAATCAGAATAAAAATCAATCAATAATGCAACTCCAGAATCGTCTGAATCCTTCAGTCAGAAAATACCCTAAATGATGCTAGAAGAATTAGACATTTCCTTTGATTTTATTTTCTTTCAATTATTTGCACAGTTCAAAATACTCAATTGTCTTTTTTATTTATTGTTGAGATTTGCAGTACATACCTGCCCCTGGAGATGGACTGGCACTTATAATGCTTTTGCTTGTCTCTTCTTTAAGGATGAAATGCCAATTTAGTTTTCTATATAATGTCACTCAATGTTATATATAAATATTATCGGTAAATGCCCTTTTAAGTTTTAGAAAAGTGCTTTGCATTTATTTATTTGCATTCATTTACCTGGATGGTCCAGCTGGGCCAGAAGGGCCCATTTTCAGTGGAGTCCTGGGGAGAAAAGCTCCACATATAAGGACATTTCACACATAGTACAGACATTGCATTAGTAAAGACATTTAGTACATATTATTGGCAGCTTATACAATTGGTGAAAAAAACAGTACATAAGTAATCATTCTCAAGTCAAAGATATTATACAAGCAATACAGAATATATACATGAGAACATTCCATATGAGTAGTTTTTAGCTAGCAGAATTTATATATAGGACACTTCATGCAGTGGGTGCAAAGCAGATATAGGAATTAGTTTGGGACTAGGTACTTAAACTTTTCACAAATGTAGGAGGTATAATAGCCGAGCGATAGGCTATATGAGTCCTGTTGCAGGAATCAGCAAAGTCTGTGGATAATGTTGCAGATATAAGTGGTGGTATGATATTAAGGTAAGCGGTGAGAGTACCTGAATGTCTTGCCTGGTTCAATGGTAAGTCTATAATGGTTAGGAAGAGAAGGAAGTAGACAGGAGGGATCAATGGTAGGACAATGAGGGCTAGTAAAAGAGAAAAGTGGACAGGATGGAGAGGCAGAGTAAGTAAAAAGACAGGGGGATATGAAAGGAGGATGCCAGAGTAGTAGAGTAGGTGTGAGAATAGTGATGGTTGAAGTTAAGTTATACGAGATGTGGTTTTAGCACATGTGAACAGCCAGGATGAAGAGAGGTGTTGTTTCAGAGATGACTTGAAGAGGGTTACTGAGTGGGTGGATCTAAGTGTTGGGGGGGGGGGTTCCAAAGTTTTGCGATGGTAAAGGAGTAAAGCATCTGGGTTTGGGTTTTTCTACATTTACGAGCAGTTGGTTGTTGGATTAGAGTGGTCTGTTAGGATGGTATAAAGTAAGTATAGAAGATAGAGCAGGGCACATGGATGGATTATGAATGAGTTTGTGAGCTGCAGTTAGTTGGACAAAGGTGAGATAGTTGGGGAGTTCAAGCCATTTTAGTCTGCGTAATGATAAGCAGTGGTGGGATGAGTATTTATTTTATTTATTTATTTTACATTTGTTGACCAAGCTAGTCTAACTGGATATATGTCCATTTTCAGTAGAGGCCCGGGGAGATAAGCTCCAAGACAGAAACAAGAAAAACAACAAAAATGAATAATAGCAACAGTCTTATATACAATGCATATTCCAGGTTAAAACAGAAAATTCAGCGAGGACAAAAAATCCTAACAGTGCAAAAATGCATGTACAATACAACATACGGGTACAATACATAATGAAGAAGAAATAAAAACAAAGAAGACAGGTTAATTGTATTAAAATAAAGAATTCCTTCAATATAAAGTATCCACAGAGGTTGGACATAGTGTAACTTTAGAGGGAGAATGTATTTATAGTCAATAAGGAATTTATAACAGTTCATGAGTAGTATGGGATAGGCAGAGCTAAGTTTGAACAGATAGATAGATACCTAGTCAGGTTTAGTACAGGGGCATAACCAGTGTGATCTGAGGAAAAGTTTCAGTCTGTTTTTGAAGAGTGATAAAGAGGGAAGTGAGGAAAGGTCACTGGGGAGAAGATTCCAGGTTTTTCCGACAGCATTGGAGAAGAGAGAATCCCCAGCCTTGTTGTTAGGTTTAGAGGTGTGTACAAGAAGTTTGTGTGAAGACCATAAGGACTTCAGATTTGTATATGGGGTGATGAGGGTAGCTAGAATAGGAGTACTGGAAGGTTTATAAAGAGTTTTATGGGCAATGGTTAGGTGGTGGAATTTAATCAGGTTTTGTAGTTCAAGCCATCCTAGCTGCTTTATGTTAATGCAATGGTGGGTTCTAAAAGGGTTGCCTGTAGCAAATCTGGCAATGTTATTGTAGGACATTTCAAATTTGCTGAGGTTATTTTTAGATAGCTTAGTAAAAATGGGAGAGGCATAGAGGAGTGTAGAGATTAGATGAGTGTGAGCTATAGCTGTTTTGGCTGTAGGTGAAAGGAAGGGTTTAATCCTATAGAGAGAGCCAAGTTTTTTGTTGACAGTTTTTATAGTATTGTTGATATGGATGTCAAAGTTCAGATTGTTGTCAATGGTGATACCCAGTAGTTTGGTGATTGGGTCTGGTGATATAATGGTACCATTGGTGGATGTAACTGAGAAATCAAAAGGAGAGGACTTGTGAGTAGGACTGAAGAGGAGGAGTTTAGTTTTTTTGGGGTTCAAAAGAAGGCAACGCTGTGTGAACCATTGTTCAACTGTGTTAAATACCTTTTGGGTAAGAGAGTGAAGTTCAGAAGTGGAGTTGGCTGAGCATATAAGTGTGGAGTCATCAGCATATTGTATGCATGTGGCTTGGGGGATGGCTAGATGAAGGTCATTAATAAATATGGAGAAGAGGAGAGGTCCTAGTATGGACCCTTGAGGGACACCTAGGGTAATGGGTAGGAGGGTAGCTAGAGTCTTGTGCCAAAGTACAGCCTGTTGTCTTTTATCTAGGTAGGACTGGAACCATTTTATGGAAGGTGCATCTAATGACAGGGATTTGAGTATGTTGATGAGAATCTGGTGATTTACCATGTCAAATGCTTTGGACAGGTCAATAAATAGTGCAGAGGAAAGATTATTAAGGTTGCGGTTTTTGTTTATGAAATCTGTAAAGGAAAGGAGGGCAGTGGTAGTGCTGTGTGAAGGTCTGAAACCATGTTGACAGCTGGAAAGTAAGTTATTTTGGGTTAAGTGGTCAAGTAATTGCCTGTGGATGCATTTCTCCATGATCTTTGCCAAAGGAGAAAGAAGGGCAATAGGGCGGTAGTTAGAGAGTTAAATGGAGTGTCCAACTTTATGGAGGGGGATAATATGAGAGACTTTCCATAAGCTAGGGATGTGACCTTTGGTAATGGTTCTATTGATCAGAATGGAAATGGGATATGCGATAGCTTTGGCTGATAGCTGTAGAAATTCAGCAGGTAGTTGGTCTGCTGAGGGAGAGTATGGTTTTAGTTTTTGTATAAGGGTTAGAATATATGTAGTTGGGACAGGTTGAAAATGAAAAGGAGGGGGTGAGGTTGAGTTATAGGAATGTAAAGTGAAGCTATTAGGTGATAGCTGACTAGCTAGTGTTTGGATAGCATTAGTAAGAAAGGTATTGAAGGTATTGGTTGTATGCATGGGATTACTGTGGTCAGTATTTTGAGGGTTAGGTGTGGTGGACTGACCTGGATGGAGTAATTGGTTAATGCTAGTCCTGAAGTTTTGTAGGTTGTTTTGGTTAGTTTGTTGAAATTGTAGGTAGTAATTTCTTTTATCAGAGAGTGTAGCTTTCTTAGTGTCATTTCTTAACTGTCTAATGGTTTGCTGGTCTACAGGGTTTTTAGTCATTCTCCATTTGGCCCAATATTGATTTCTAAGATGCATTTTGTGTTTGGTTCCTTTTGAAAGCCATGGGGCAGACTTGGTTTTAATTCTAATTAATCTGGTTGGAGCATGGTGGTTAAGAATGGCAAGGAAGTTAGAGTTCAAGTATTTAATGGCTTCTTCTAAAGGGAGGTGTCTTAAGGGAGTCCAATTGCAAGCTCTTAGTTCCTTTTTGAATAGATCAGGGTTAAAGTTCTTTTTGGATCTGATATTTCTGACAGATGTTGGAATGGGAGTATAGGCTTTATTCCTGATGATATAGGTAAGTGAGTGGTCACTTATATCATCAGGGAGGGTTCCAGAATCATAATTGTGAGGGTGATGGTTTATGAAAATCCAGTCTAATATGTTTGCTTTCTTGTTAGCTTTATTGATCCTGGTGGGGGAGGTAATGGTTTGTGAAAACCCATATAGGTTAATGTGGGTGGTAGGGATGTTGCTACAATAGCAGTTCCAATCAATGTTTATATCTCTAGGATTATGGTTTCTTAGGGCAGGTGTTGGGATAGCCAGCAAAGGATATTTTCCATGGTGGTAATGTTATTACCAGGAGGTAGACACATACAGATAATATAGATCGATTTGGCATTGTTAAGATGAAGTTTGGAGATGAGAATTTCTGCATTGGAATCAAGAGGTAGTTTAAAGTCGTAAGTGGTTAATTGTAAGCCAGATTTAAATAGAATAGCTACCCCACCGCCCTTCTTGGCTACTCAGTCGAGTCTCAGCATGTTATATCCAGGTGGAATGATTTCATTGTCTTTGGTTACAGGTTTTAATCATGTTTCTGTTAAGCAGAGGATATCAAAGGAGTAGTCTTCTACTAGAGCTTGGAGTTGAGACACTTTGTTGTTAATGCTACGTATATTAAGATGAGCTACTAGGAGGGAGTTAGATGGTTTACTAAGGGAATCAGTAGGTGAGTGGTTGTGGCTATGGAGAGTGATAGGAGTTGTTGTTGGGCCTGGGTTAGGGTGGATGTCACCATCCTTTAATGAGAGTAGTAATCCTAGATAGCTTGGGTTAGGGAATCTGCTGTATAGAAGTAGACCTTTCCTGAGATTTAGAGTGTTATATTTAATGTGCAGTATTCTATGATACTTTGCAAGTAGGTAATTGGGTGAAGATGTTATATTTGCATGGATATAAAGGAGTGGTAGGGATAGAGCGTTGCTTTCCTTAGTAGGGTAGTGAGGGTGTGGTTATAGTGGGTATTCATAGGAGGTGAGTAAGTAGGCAAAGGTTAAAGGAGATAGTAGTAAAAGTGTGAATAAAAGTAGGACATATAATGGGGTGGGTGGTTTATACATTGGAAGAATTTACTATTGGATGTGTGAGGGAGAATATAGAAGTATAAAGGGTGAGGATGGGGAATTGTGAAGGGTGTGGTAATATTGAAGGGAGTGGTAAGAGAAGGTAGATATGAGAGAAGATGAACAATGGTAAAGTGTACAGACAGTAATGGGAAGAAGAAGAGGTGTGGTTAGTAAGTATAAGAGTAATGGGAAGAGGAAGAGGTTTGGTTAGTAAGTATAAGAGTAGGACCCCTGGGGGGTGGGTGGGAACTGGGGATAGGGAGGGGAGCGAAGTGAGCCCACAGGGCGAATGGAGTGGGTAGAGACAGATACTGATGCAGTCATAAAAACAATCAGCAGGACTGACTCCAGAAGGTAAGTTGGAAATGTCAGATGTGGGAAAAAGATAGTGAGAATTGAGTCTAGAAAAGGTGGATGTAGACAGTAGAAGCAGAGGGTAAAGTGAGAGGACTGAATAGCAATTAAGGGACAACAGGAGAAATGAATGTAAGTAGCTGAGCATAAGAGATACGAGATTATGGCTGGGATAGGGGTGCCACCTAGTGGACAGGTCTAATATTGCAGGCTGATATGAGAGGGAGTTAGAGTACAACAAGGAAAGTGGGTGCTAGACAAAAGGGGTTTCTATAGAGGATGGGGAGAGAGTGTGTGAAGGTACAGAAAGGGGGTAGAGGCTGCTAGCTCTCCTAGCTGAGGACTTGCTTTAACCCTGTAGTAGTGGTACAATAGTAGAGAGTCTCTCTGGCAGTAATTATTCAATAGACATACTTTACTGGTGTCCTTGAGAGAGGGATTGTAGGGTAGTTATTCAGTGAGGTGAACCGCCAATATTTGGAGAGGGTCCTTTAGATTCCTATAGACAAGTGCATGAAGCACAAGATGAGCAGGTAACTTAAGGAGGCAAGAGAGAGAAGGTAGAGATGAGAAACAAGAGTTATCACATAGCAAGGTATGATTGCTCAAAAATTACAGTAATCATTCTGAGACAAATATATTGATAGCAAGTTTACATTTTCAAAAATCCAAACATTACAAAATAGGCTAATAATTCACAGAGACAATATCCATAGATAGCAGTTAAACATTTCCAAATCCTTGTTAGCAGCAATGTAAAAGTCTATAGTGCAATAGTTATGTGCCCCTTTGTGGTAGCAGTAAAATTAAATGTAGCAATTAAAACATTTCTACCTACTTAACTGCAGCATTAGTAAATCATGTTAAACAGTTTCTTCAAGTACTATGCTAGAACTGCAGCATTAGTAAATCATGTTAAACAGTTTCTTCAAGTACTATGCTAGAACAGGACACTGTGTGAGGCACAATAGGACTACACTTTACAATGTGGGGTAATGTATCATAGTGCAACACATAGATAAAGTGTTATACAGTTCATTACACAGCTACTGCAATTAGCTTGAGGGGTTCTATATGGCAGCCCTAAGGGACTGCTACCCAAAGGTGCTCGTATCAGCAATTCAGCTTGTGTATGACAAATCAGCAAATTATCAGCATTAAACACTGCTGGAGTGAGGTACATTTAGACAAGCCCTTTATGATTCTCCACATGGATGGCATACTTTCAAAAGCCATTTACTGGCTTATAACAGCAGGGTTTGAAAAGTAAAATAATATGCTATAGAAGGTAGGCCTGTGGAGAGGATTTAGGCATCAAAAGGCGTTTACTGGCTTAAAGAGCAGGGTTTCAAAAGTAAAATAATATGCTGTAGAAGGTAGGACTGTGTAGAGGATTTAGGCTTCAGGGTAAGCGTTTAGGTGGCGCCTTTTAGAAGGCTGATTACAGGCTTCAGACAATGCAGAAGTGTGCAGACATACTCAGAGAAGGGTCAGTATGAGTTGCTTGCATGGCATTTTAGCCGATATTGGCATACTAATATACTAAAGGCAGAGTCAACTGAAGACAGCTAGGCAAGAGAAACTGCCTTGGAAACTTTCAGAATATATTATTTTTCCTCTATTCCTGAAGAGGTAAAGTCTATTTCGCAGTTGGTACTCTTGGATAACCCTGTTGTCTTTACTGTAAAGGAGGATTTCATTTTTTGTTATAGAAAAATAAAGTGCGCTGATCCGTTAACCGTGTGGATGTAAATCATGGTCATACTTTCCTTGCTGTCAAATCTTATTTTGACAGTACTGAGATTATTTTCCCAATAATGTTAAAGTTCCAATAATGACACAGTCTTAAGCAGCCACCGAATGGAGAACCCCGGATTTTTACACAAACGGGGTGTCACTGCTTTATTTATAGTACAGACAAGCAAGTGCCTCAGTGAACTTTTCCTACTTCCTTCTAAACTGTTTATTGTAAATTACAACTTACGATCCTGTTTTTAAAACAATCTTTGTGCACTGGTGACAGTTCATCTCATACTGCATCAACAGTGTAAGTCTTCTTCATGTCACCCGGTAAACTATAGTCATCTTGTGGTTTTAGTTTCAAGCAGCGTAATTTTCCTTTTTTTCCTGAAGAAATTAATCGGTTAGCCATTACAGCAGGTTTAGTAGGCTCGGCTGCCTTGAGTAGAATAGCATACATTTGGAAGAAACCTGCAGAACACTTCAAGGATACAACTCTGCTCACTGGTGTAGACTTAAGCCAGTACGAACTGAAACTGGTTCAGGTTTTATTCCAACATGGTGCCAGGACTCCTTTAAAACCCATCCCATTTGAAGATGAAAAGCAGGGACGCCTAGGATTCATCCATTCATTTATTTATTAGGATGTGTCTCGAGTATTTATTTGTATTGCTTCTTCAATTGCTTGTGAAGCTAGTGTACTGGTGGGTTAGCAAGGTACCTTTCCATATGGCAGCAGACCATCTTGGAGTGTCAGCTAAATCAACAGTGGATTGGGATCAGTTCTTACAAAATGTCTGCACTTGGAAACTTCTGCAGCACCCTTCTGCAGAGTAGGAAGCATTAGTTACAAACTTTGCAATTTTGTTGTAGCATGAGTCTAATTTGGACTTTAGAGAGGACTGAATGTTGGTGAGGAGGGGGGCACTGTATAAAAGAGAGGGTAATAGAAAAGAAGAGGCAAGGAAAAGTTGGGCTGATGCACTGTATAGATATTTGTGTCGGTAGAGAGTGCCAAGCTTTTGATTTGTCTTTTTGACATTGGACTGCATGTGCAGGTTGAATGTGAGGTTTTCATCTATGATGACACCTAGGAGTTTTGTGCTAGGTACAATGTCAATGGTGGTACCAATTAGGGATTGAATGGTGAGGTTCTCTTTTTGTAGGGTTGTGGACTTTTTGGGGGCAAAGATTACTAGTTTGGTTTTGTTGGGGTTCAGGGCAAGATGATTATTAGACATCCAAATTTTGTTGGAGGTGAGGGCATTTTGGGTGAGTTGGTGTAGTTCTGAGGAGTTGTTTGCAGTACAGATGATAGTGGATTCAACTGCGTACTGGATGACTGAGCCTTGAGAGAGTGTGGTTTGGAAGTTATTGATAAATATGCTAAACAGAAGTGGGCCTAAAATGGAGCGTTAAGGAACACCAGTGGTAGTGTTTCAGAAAGAGGAGTATGAGTTCAGCCATTTAGTTGATTGTTGCTTGTTAGTGAGGTAATTAGTGAACCAGTTTAGAGTGTGAGGTGAGGTACCTATGTTATAGAGTTTTGTTAGAAGGATAGAGTGGGATATAGTATCAAAAGCTTTAGAAAGATCGAGAAATAGGGAAGATATGATTTTACCAGTGTCACGGGCTCAGTTGACAGTGCCATGAAGAATATGAGGGCAGTGGTGGTACTATGTCCCGGCCTAAATCCATGTTGGGTGGGGGAGAGGATGTGGTTGTGAGTCAGATGGGGAAGAAGTTGAGAATGAATATATTTTCCAGAATCTTAGAGATGGGTGACAGTATAGAAATGGGGCAGAAGTTGGTGGTGTCTATGTTGGGCCCCCCCTTGTGTAGAAGGAGGATATAAGCTTTTTTCCAGATGATGGGTATAGAGGATTCTTAGATAGATCTGTTGAGAAGTATGCTGATTGCGTAAGTGATTGAGCTGGCTGAGATTTGCAGGTATTTGGCGGGTATATTGTCAGGGGCATTTGTGCATGGTTTGAGTTTTAGAAGATATTTTTAATAGTTGAGGTGGGTATAGATGACGGAATAAAGTTGGAAACAGGGGATGTACTAGTGTTAGCTGTGGAGAGGTCTGTGGTGGACAAGTTCATCTTGGGAAAGATAGCAGTTAGATTGGCTACAGTATCTATGAAATAGGAGATGAAGGTTGCAGCAATTTCAATGGGTGTTTTATTTGGGTCTGGGCAAGGATTATTACTAGAGCCTGGGTTTAAGAAAGAATTGAGAGAGCTCCAGACTTTCTTTGGGTTTTGCTTGTGTTGATTTTGTAGTGTAAGGTAATGTTCTTTTTGTTTTGTAGTACTAGGTGCTTAACCTGGTTTTGTAGCTGTTTGTATTGGGTGAGGTCAGATGGAGTTTTGTTTTTTTTGCCAGATATTCCATGATTTGTCCCTGCATTTCATGAGATCCTTAGTGGATCTTGTTAGCCAAATGGCATGGTTGGTGTTTACTATCATTTGTCTAAGGGGAGCGAGATTATTTAGTATTCTGAGAAAGGGTGAGTTGTAGAACTCAACTGCCTCATCAAGGGGAAGTGATTTTAGTGCATCCTAGTTAATGCTAAGCAACCTTTGGTTAAAGCTAGACAGACAGAACTGGTATTCATCTCTGGTAACCCTGTGCTGATTTTTATTAATTGTTCACGTTGTATAAAGGCTGGAAGTGGTCACTTATACTTTTGGAGAGTGTACCAGTGGATGTGATCTTATTTGGGTCGGACATCCAGTCTAGGATAGAGCCATTAGTATTAATTTTATTAGGCCTGGTTATGCTGTTAACTAGCTGGGTGAACTTATATAGATTGGTATTGCAGTTAGAGTGGTCTGTTGATATATCTAGCCAGTTGATATTTACGTCTCTCAGTATGATAGTCTCAATTTTTATGTTAGTAGATGCCAAGGCAAGGATTTCCTCAAGAATTGGGATGTTATTTCCTGGCAAAATGTAAATGCCTATCGCACAGTGTTTTTTGCAATTATTCATTTTAAGGAATGAAACTAGAAGTTCTGCTGTTGAGAACTGTGGGATGGGTTTTGTATATGGGACAATAGTGAAGGACACTGGGTGTATTACAGAGATACCTCCCCCTTTTTTTGGGCTCTGTCAGCCCTAAGACAGGCAAAATCTAGGGGAAGGAATTCCGTGCCCTTAATATAGGGTTTTAGCCATGTTTCAGTTGCGGCAATAATATCAGGTTTGTTGTGGGCCATCCATGCATGAAAGTCAGGTATTTTATTTCTGATGCTTTGCAGGTTATGTGTAGTGACGTTTATTGATTTATTGGAGTTGGGGGATTGCAGAAAAGAGGAGATGGGACCCAGGTTGGGATGCATGTCTCCACATAGCGATAGGTTTGTTACCGGATATGGGAGAGTAGTGTATTCTAGTTTCCATTTTACTTGGATTGGACACTTTAGAGGCAAAATATTATTGTTGTGGTGATGGTGGGGGATGATTTTTACTCTGGTACATAATAATATGCTTGTGTTCTAAAGGCTGGCTGAAATTTGTGAGAAGGAAGTTGTGTATTCAGACTGAATGTGGAGAAAGGATAATGGGCAGTGGGAGGAAGAGGTAGAAGAATGATATAGAGAGGTAAGATGTAGTAGGATATTGAAAGAGAATAATAAGGTAAGTAGAGCAGTGATAGTAGAGATGGGTATTGTAGTATGGGATGTGGGTGACTAAAAGAGTGAGGATTAGTGTGCAATAGTGTGATGTGGTAGAGAAGAAGAGGTTGAACTGATGGGGTAATGATAAGGGGAGTTAAGATGGGTTTGTGTGTGTGTATGGTTGGATGTGTGGCTAATGGTGTAATGTGAGAGTAAGTGAAGAGGTGTGGATAGTGGTGTAATGAGAGGGGAAATGGAGGGGGATAATTGGGTGGTGGGATAGGGAGTAGGAGCTAGAGTAAGTATAAATGCAATTGATGTGGGGTGGGTGGGAATGGGGGTAGGGCAGAGGAGCAGAGGTAGCCTGAGCATAGCAAGGGAAAACTGAGTGGGTCGAAACCAAAGGTGGAGTTGCTATCCAGAAAGAAAACTATCAGTAAAGTAGGAAATCTGGAGGGGAAGCACGTGATCTAAGTATTTAAAGATGGCACCGCAGCTCAGGGGAGGAATGAGTAAACTCTCAAGAGGAAGAGGGAGGGAATAGACAGGATTGACAGGCCTGGAAAGCTTACAATAAGATTATGCTAGGAGACCGAGAGAAGGGGGGGCTAAAGTCAGGGCTTGGAGAAAGCTGTGGGAAAACAAGTTTGACAGGGCTAGGAAACTTACAATAGAATTATGTTAGGAGAACAAGAAAAGGGGGGAGGCTATGAACCAGGATTTTGAGAAAGCTGTGAGAAGAGAAAAACAATCAACCAGCTATTCCAGGTCAGTACATAAAGGCATCTGTTTATCGGGTCTATATTACATGATCAAATGTCTAGTTAGTCAAATAATTAAACGTCGATCACTAAATTTCGAAGACCCAAAACCGCAAACGGCAGTTTCCACATAGGGAAACAATGCCATTGTCCTACCAAAAAAAAAAAAAAAAAACCCAATAAACACAAATCAAGTGAGAGGTTTGGTCCCATACCCCCGATGTGGGGGGCTGTGCCCTCCCACGCCCTCTAACTACATATACTAACTCTGAGATTGCTCCACATTGTAGACAGTGCAAAATCTCTGTAACGGTCAAACAACTTGTTTCCCTGTGTGGGAACTGCCATTCGCAGTTTTGGGTCTTCGACATTTAGTGATTGATGTTCAGTTATTCGATTAACTAAATGTTTGATCATGTAATATAGACCCCTGTTTATCTATGTGAACACAAAAGCAGAATGAGTAGAGCATCAGGGAACTAGAATATAAAATAGATATAAAGCTTTGGGAAACTGTATATACTTGTTACAATAAATGGGAGAATAAATTATAAGAATATAAAGTAAATGTGATATATAAGATAAATAAAATATAAGAATATAAAATAAATGCAAAACTTTGGAAAAATGTATATATTTGTGACAATAAATGGGAGGAAAAGGGGAGGTCTAGTAGTGTGCACAGCAGAAGAATCAGTAAGAGTATCACAGAGAGAAGCTTATAATAGACCTACACTGCTCACATTTAATTTAGTTGCCCAACTTAAATCAGAACCCACATACATATGGCTTGTTGTTCATACATATATGAACTGGTGACAGATAGGTTCAGGAAAATGAGATGAGAAAGATTAATCATAATTCATGCACAGTTTTAAAACTTCTGATCTATGTACTTAATGAAATGGTATAACTTGCCCAAAGACATCATTTATTTATTCATTCAATCTGTAATGACATGTTAAATCCAACTCTGGGTCAGAAGTAAAACCCATAATCATACAAAGCAATGAACTTATCCTGGAGGAGATGACAATCCATTGTGAGATTTCCATACACATTTACTCAGATCCCAGAAAAAGTATGAATCCAAAACAAGGTGGTACAATTCATCTTTCAGAGTATATAAGTAAAATGATGTGGGCTGGTGACAGCATCAGAGATGTCAGAGGATGGAAGACCAGGAACTGAATTTGTGATGAGTGGGGATATGAGGCAACTGTCAGATGAGAATGTCGGCAGCAAGCAAATGAAATACCTTTCACTGCATGTCCTTCATTAGAAAAACTATAGTACTGTTTGCAAATAACAGGTGAGATGCAGTGATTATAGGTGAATGAACTAATGTCTAAACAATAACAAGGGGAAAAGGTGATCAGGAATGTCAAAATGGGCATGAGGGATATGAGACAACAGGAAGGCTTAATAACCTGCTCTTGATATGACAAGTGTGTTTCCTGCTCTCGACATTTGTATCACAAGATTAATGATATATCCTTCTACATGTTTCTCTGGGTAGACTGTCTAATGTCATTCACCCCACATGGATACATATCAGAGCAGAATAATGTATTCTTGGTACACGTTGCAGTCTGAATCCTAGCATCAGAAAGGCAGCTAACCATCCCTCTAGTCTTATCCAGCCTACTGAGGGTTGTGTCCTGATGCCTGACAATAGTAGACCATTATCAAAGATTACCATGGGTGGATGGAGTCTCAGTGGGCTTTAAGGGATGATTAGAATGAGCATCCTTGTGACAATTAGAGATACACTGACTGATCACGAGGCATGTTGGGTGAAGGAGTGTGCATTTATGGCTGAGGTTTTGTACTCATTAGTGTTTGAGGTTTATCTACTGTTCTATTAACCTCTGAGCGAGTTACTGTCGAGGAAGTATGCTATACCATGTCTGTGTGTGCGTGTGTGTGTGTGTGTGTGTGTGTGTGTGTGTGTGTGTGTGTGTGTGTGTGTGTGTGTGTGTGTGTATGTGTATGTGTGTTTATGTCTGTGTGTGTGTGAGTGTGTGTGTGTTTGTGTATGTGTGTGTGTGTGTGTGTGTGTGTGTGTGTGTGTGTGTGTGTGTGTGTGTGTGTGTGTGTGTGTGCGTATGTGTGTCTGTGCATATGTGTGTGTGTGTGTGTTTGTTTTGTGTTTAGCAAATTCATTTTGATGTGACAAGGTAGCATCCAACGTCAGTAAATGGTTATCATTCTCACATATTGAATCACTGTGATTTAGCAATAAATGGTTTTCATTAAACATGAGGAAGTTTCCTACACTACATCAATATACCTACTGCTATCAGGCTGGTTACAGACGAGAGAACACTGATGAGATTTCATAACGGTCAGTGTAGATGAAGGGGTATGAAAATACACAATAGCTTAACTACCTGCTCTTGTTATAAAATAGACGGATACAATGGAATGGAGTAGAATATGATTATAATATGAGATATGGCTAAATGAAACAAGAAAACGAAACATAATAAGTAATGGACTTAGTATGTAGAAGAATAAAAAATGTAAAAATGACAGCCATATATAAGAACAATAAAATGTATATATAAGAACAATAAAACAATCAGTTACAAATTAGAAATATGTACCGTCTGCCATAACCATTGCTGACAGTGGCACTGTTCTGGTCATCTGTGTCATGAGTAAACCACGATCATTGTCAGATGCTGCACTCCAATACTGAAATTGGGCCTGTTATATTCTGTTTGGCTGACCACATGACTGGATGTTTATTTGAAGGCAGAGAGGCAAACATCTATGTGTACAACCAAGATATGTCACAATCTCATACCTCAGTGCTACAACATAATTTCACAAAACATATTATACACACAATAAAGACTTACATAAGTTATGTTGTATCCTGTGATGCCTGCATTCCATACATGTCTGTGTGAGAAGTATAACAATGCTTGCCATCAGTACGATAACACCGCTGGTGTGCCACAAGACCTTGCTAGTGCTGTATGCATCCCTGACAGACAGACAGGTGTACAGTCATACAGACATAACATGTTCCCACCAGTCTAGCTCCCATATCCAGGCCTTCACCAACTATTAGTTTCCTGTCATTGTCTGTAAAATATGGACACTGAGAACTCCTGTATGTTGATTAGCATGGTTAGTGACTGGGGGCCTCAGGTTTTAGCCATTATCTCCCACAGAGTGGCTTGGGTTTTTGTGCAGTCATGCATTAACCTATCAGTGACTCTGCAATGCATCATAGGATCATAGAATCATAGGAAATTACTAGGCGAATATCCCTAGAGCCCTTACAAGCCTACTCAAGTTCTACCCTTATTTCTATGATCAGCACCTATTATCCCTGTCCAAGAGGGACAGAGATGGAACCCCTAGGGTGAATTTATGGTTACACATCTAGTCATCTGGACTGTGTTTGAAGAGGGCCAGAGAGTTGCTTTGTTTGACATGAAGTGGGAGTCTATTCCAAAGGTGTGATAATCTCTGGGAGACAAATCTGTCCTTCCAGCAAGTTCTATTAATGTCACATACCAGGTTATGGTCTTTAGACTGAGTAACCCATGTAACATTTAACTTGTGGATATGCAGCATTTCCAATAAAGCAGGGTCAGAGATTGCCTTATATGCAAGGCAGAGATCACCTCTGAGTAGTCTATATGAAACAGAATAAAGTGACAGTGATTTCAGATGGTCCACATAGGACAGATGGTGAAGACCTTGAATATTCCTTGTGAGGAACCTTTGTGGTCTCTCCAATTGCTGCAGGTGCTTGGAATGGTACATACCAAAAGGGCTGTTGTACTCAATTATTGGCCTGATGAGAGAAGAGTACAGGGAGGTTATAACTTCTTTTTTTTTCTGGAGGCAATGCCTTTACTTATGAGTTGAGTAATATAGAATGCCCTTCTTACCACTGTAGAGACATGGTGATCTAAGCTAAGGTTGCTGTCAACCTGTGTGACCAGGTCTCTCACCACTGCGTGTGTACTTAGGGTATTGCTATTGATGTAGTAGTTAGCAGGAACATTACTGTTACTAAAAGGGATGAAAATACAATTTCTGTATTGATTTTAAGGCCATAATTTTGGCACCGGTCATTTGTTTGTGTAAGACCCTCTTGTAGGATGTTGAAATCATTTGGACAGTCTATGACCGCTCCCAGTTTGCAGTCATCAGCAAACTTTGTCAGCCACAGACCCTTAGATTTTTGTGTTTTACTTCAGAGAAATAGATTCCAGACAGTAGCGGTCCCAGGACTGATCCCTATGGAACATCACAGGTTACAGGTCTGCTGCTGGAGGTGGATTCTGCTGTTTTGACTATATGTGTTCTATCAGTGAGACAGTTAGTGACACATGTAATGATATAAGGGTTGATACCTATCTGGGTGAGTTTGTCAATGATGCCTGAGTGGAGAATAATGTCAAAAGCCTTGGCTAAGTCTAGATAGGCTGTATGCATAGCTTTCCCCTCATCCACAGCTTTGTTGACTGTCTTGAATAAGTCCACCAGGTTTAACATATTGAATCACTGTGATTTAGCAATAAATGGTTTCCATTAAACATGAGGAAGTTTCCTACACTGCATCAGTATACCTGCTGTGATCATGCTGGCTACAGAAGGGGGAACACTGAGTGAGATTTCATAATGGTCGGTGTAGTTGAGGAGTTATGAAAAAACACAATAGCTTAACTACCTGTTCTTGCTATCAGACAGAAAGATACAATGCAATGGAGTTGAATATGTTTATAATGTGAGATATGGCTAAATAAAACAAGAAAACAAGACATAATAAGTAAGAGTTAGTATGTAGAAAAACAAAAAATGTAAAAATGTCAGGCATATACAAAAACAATAACAGCTATATATATATATATATATATATTTAAGAATAATAAGATCATCCTTTAAAACTTAGAAATATGTCATACAGTTTTACCAAATACTTTCCAGAAGAGTTTCATTTTACACAGACCTCAGTTGTCTTAAAATGAGATTACACAGTTTAAAAGCACATATACACGATTAAAAAAATTCAGCACACAACAGCGCCTTATATATTACCATGATAACAATTCTGAAAAGATTATATTGCATTCATTTACTGACTCATTCTTATAATAACATCTCTTAGACAGGATACTGACATTTTTTTCTTCTAGGTTATTTATAGAGGCCCTAAACATAATATTAATTTATGTTATAAATATCTGGAAATATACATAAAAATGTGTATTCTATAAATGTTCCTGATGTAATTTCAAACTAACCCATTAGGTCTGTCTCATCCATGCAATTATAAACAAGAACTAATTTGGCATATTCATCTAGTCACTGCTTCTTATTTACTACCATCTCGCTTTCAGTCAGCTTACAAGCAGTTGTTGTTGGTGTATTTGCCTTATGATAACTGAATACTGGAACTGATTCAATCATCAAAAAAGTATCCCCAATTTCAACACATCATAACAATTCTACATGCACAATTTCAACCATAAATTACTAAAATTGTTAAATCTGTCTTAGCTAACTGTTTTTTATCAAAAAATGATTAATTAGATAAACAGCATACCTGAAAATGTCACCTTTCCATGCGTAAGATACAGACAACCCAAACAGTGTTAAATTTGTCCACAGACCACCACCCCACCAAAGAAACATTCTTTAGTCATAATGTCTTCCACAGAAATAGCTTTTCAAACTAATAGGTTCATAGGTTCATAGGTTCATAGGTTCATACTAGGCTATCTGCCCAAGGGCATTTATAAGCCTAGCCCATAGTTATGTGGCTTTCGCCACCCCTTTAGTTTGAATAAAAACTATGCCTATCATTTTGCTGTGCCTCTGTCAAGCAGTGACGCTGAAGTAATCCCTGGGGTATATCTGCAATCTCCCATCCATTGGTCAAGATTCCTCTTGAACAAGACCAGAGAGGTGCTCTGCCTCACATGTACCGGGATTTTGTTCCACAGCATAGGGAGTCTCTGGGTGATGAATCTGTCCCTCCAGCACGTTCTATTTATAACCGTGTCAAGGTTTAAGTCTCCCGCCCTTGTGGTTCTGAGGGATCTAGATTTTTTGAGGTGAAGCATATTCATCAAATCTGGGTTTGACATGGCCTTATATGTCAGGCACAGGTCACCTCTGAGCAAGCGGTATGAGACTGAATAGAGCTGGAGTTCTTTCAGTCGGGCAGCATAAGACATATTTTTGAGACCCTTTATCCTTTTGGTGAGGAACTTTTGGGGCCTTTCAAGCTGCAGCAGGTGTCTGGTCAGATACATTCCGAACGGGGCATTGTACTCAATATATTATTCATCCACATCTTGGTACAGTTTAGACTTCTAATCCAGTTCATGCTTACACAGCTTTGAAAAAATCACGCCAAACACAGTAACTTACAGCAGCAATGAATATACTAGTGCAGCATCCACATTTGTTTTCTTTTTTATCTGTCAGCTGTGGAAGACCAATAACATTTGATCAGGATCCCAAATTTTCACATAGATCTCCATCTCCATTACGGATCCCAAATTTTCACATAGATCTCCAGCTCCATTACGGATCCCAAATTTTCACATAGATCTCCATCTCCATTACGGATCCCAAATTTTCACATAGATCTCCATCTCCATTACTTTTTCAAAAAATAAGAAGCCTTTCAACCTGATGGTCTATTCATCCATCCATTCAGTCACAACCTTTTCCCCATTTTTGCACATGGGGTCAAAGTGTCACATAAAAAGTAATTGTCTTCTAGAACCAATGTTCATACCACCAGGTGGCCAAGAAATAATCTTCAAAATATTTCAAAGAGTACATACCCTAAGGAAGCAAAACCATGTCACACCCATCTGATACCATAAATTGAAGGAGAGGAAAATATATGCATTCATCTCTGCATATCATGCTGCTCAACATCAAATATATCTTCATTATTTCCATAAAACAAGCATATTCTTAGGAAGCCCCCCTCCTGGAAAAAAGCTGCGATTTCTGTAATATTCAAGGAGAGTAAGGATCCCAATATGGTAATATCTTATCTTCCAGTTTAAGTTTTGAGCCATGACTATAAATTGCTTACATCCATATTGCATATAGACACAGGAAGCAGTTACTACCATTAATTTTAAAGGACCAGTCTGGATTCATTAAGGGCCAAAGAACAGCAGACAATATTATTCAAACTCTGATGATCAAACAAGAGGCATGAGCAAAGTACCAACCACTAGCGTATTATGCTTTTCTTGCCTTGGACACATGTATTGCAAGACCAAATATATGCTTCTGCATGTCCCTTTGGGTAGAATACCTAAGGGCGTTCATACCCCCCATGAACCATTACTAATCCATAATCATATCTGTCATGATAGAGAAAGAGCCCTTCTTGCATCTAGGGGCATAGCTACACCAAGGCATATTGTGGCACGTCTGCCTTTGTGAAACTGTGTGCCACAGTGATTGTCTCAACAGTGTGTGTGTGTGTGTGTGTGTGTGTGTGTGTGTGTGTGTGTCCCAGAGACCCACTACATTACCTTGTATCTCTTATTCAAAGAACTGATAATATCAGTAATATCTAAACATTAATACATTCATATCTAAACATTTTCCTAAACTTTTTAATATATATTATTTTTAATGCATTTATGCACTTATGGAAACTGTGTGTTGTATAAAGAACCATCATCACATGAGCCATGTTCTTTGGCTATGATACTTGGTTTCCTTCTTTTGTTGAATGTTTCCCTATATTTATTATTTATCCGTTAATAAATCAGATAGTATGCAGTCTACAGATTTAATGTTAGTATTTTGACAATGAATACATCTTTAGTTTAGCTTGATTTGTGTGTGCACACTGCTCTGAAATGCACTGTTTGGATTGCACATGAGAAAGGCTATTAGCTGTTAGGCAGCTGCTTCCTGTAGTACATAGTTTGATTCCCACATCCTTCTTTTGTCTTCTGTGGGACTCTGACCAAGTCACTTCACCACACGGTACTCCTTAACTGTTCTTGAAAAGCAATACTTGAGCCCAGTTGTCTGTCCCAGATTGCTAGCATATGTGTTACACATTTGTCATTTGAATTCTTGTCCCCTTCAAACAGTCTCCCATTTGTGCTTCTCTGTATGCTGTTGGACTGCTAGTCCAAGCAGGTCTCTTGTTGCTTAACAGGATTCCAGATCTACCTTCAATACATAGAAGGATCAGGGTGCAGGGAAGGGAAGTTTATGGTTTCTTATACTGTTGTTTTTTTAATAACAGAATATTTTGTTTTGTTTAGCAAAGGGCTGTCAGTGTTATTGCTGTAAAATCTGAAATGGGTTTTAAATTAAATCCAAATCTCTCAACAGTGCAAAACAGGTACAACTTACTGGTCTTGATGTTGGGATATGTGATTCTTCTGCATTTTTCGCTAACACACAATTCTTCTCCAATTTTTGCTGAGGCACAAACATCTTTGTGTTGTTGTCCCAGTTTTGTTGTGTTGTTAGCTCTGCTAAAGCATGCTAACACTTCATCCAAACCATAATCCTTGACCATGTCACATTTAGTAATTCTCTGTGATGTGCATAACTCCAGGATTTGTAAAATATATAAATACATCATTAGGAAAATGGTCTTTCATGCTTAACAATGGATGGCAGGTGAATTGTTGCCATTCAGTATATATTTTATTTTATTTTATCTTCAGACGACGTATATACCCCAACAGCTATGTGGCCATGTTGTACCCCAGCAAGAATGGTAGCCTAGGGCTTTCACTACTTATATCCTGGCTCCTGGTAGCAGAAATGCAACTAACCAGTATCCTATTCTTAACCGGTCATGTGGGGGTGGTGTCTGTACGCCTGACAATATAGTCACTTTGTATTAAAACAATACCATTAGTGGATGTAGTCTAATTTGATTTTTAAGGGCTTAAGGTCAGCTGTTGAAAGATGGATATCTTGCTGTATGAACTAAATTTTTTAGTCATTAGTCTGGGAGGTTTGGGCACTGTTTTGTTAACAAGCTATGCCTCAGTCAGTGTACGTGTGTGTGTGTGTGTGTGTGTGTGTGTGTGTGTGTGTGTGTGTGTGTGTGTGAGTGTGTGTGTGTGTGTGTGTGTGTGTGTGTGTGTGTGTGTGTGTGTGTGTGTGTGTGTGTGTGTGTGAGTGTGTGAGTGTGTGTGTGAGTGTGTGTGTGTGTGTGTGTGTGTGTGTGTGTGTGTGTGTGTGTGTGTGTGTGTGAGTGTGTGTGTGTGTGTGTGTGTGTGTGTGTGTGTGTGTGTGTGTGTGTGTGTGTGTGTGTGTGTGTGTGTGAGGGTGTGTGGGTGTGTGGGTGTGTGTGTGTGTGTGTGTGTGTGTGTGTGTGTGTGTGTGTGTGTGAGAGAGAGAGAGAGAGAGACACACATCCCAGAATGACCAGTGCATTCGAAAGGGTATGACAAAACAAGATAGCTTAATAACTTAGTCTTGATATGACCAGTGTCTTTCCTGCCTTGGACATATACATCTCAAAAGCATTCATACCCTTCCTAGTACAGCACCTAAGGCTATTCATTTTCACATGGATCACTGCCAAGTCAGAATCATGTTTGTCTGGACATAGGCATGTAAAGACCTTTATTACATCTTGGATCCTGACAACATAAGGACAACTACCCCCACCCTATTCTAATGAAGCCTAATGAGGGTGACATCCATATGCTTGAAATGAAAGTCACCAACTGTTAAAGCATTACAATGGAGAGATGCAGTGTCAATGAGATTTAAAGGGTTTTATGTGTGCACCCTTGTGACTCTTAGAGGAAAATGAACTGACAATGAGTGTGATGGGTGAAGGCTGGTGTGTTGCTATGTGAACTGCTGGCAAATTTCTAAGTCTTTAATCTAAACAGTTTAGGCCGTATTGTCTTAACAAAGCCCAAAGTTGGTGTAATGAAAGTGTTCTGTGTTTTAAGTGTGTGTGTGTGTGTGTGTGTGTGTGTGTGTGTGTGTGTGTGTGTGTGTGTGTGTGTGTGTGCGCGTGTGTGCGTGTGTGTGTTTATTGCTTACTGAATGTGATTTCATGTGAAAAGAGGCCTCTGAGTTAAATACATACTTACAACTCTGACATACTGAAACATTCTTAGGTAGCAATAAAGAGCGTGAGGAAGTTGCTACATAGCTTTAAAATATCTAACAAGCTGACTAGAACAGGGACAAGAACTGACTGAGATTGCATAATAGCAAGTACAGATGAAGGAGTGTAAGAAATGGGATAGTGTAATAACCTCCTCTTATTATTTATTTATTTGTTTGTCTGTTTGTTTATTTATTTATTTACTGGGTTTTTCAGGATACTCTGACTGAATGGGTAGCCTACCCATTTCAGGGTAGGCCTGGGAGAAAAGCTTCAATAGAAACAAGACAAAAATATACAATTATGGTTTCTACATTGTATATATTCTGTATATTGTGCAACCTAATCTCACAATGTACATGATATATACATTGCTACATTCACAATTTGATAAAGTTGTTATAAGTGAAAAATAGGTAAAATGTGCACAATACAGAGATAAGGAAGACAGAAATGAATTAAAATTGTAATACAAGTATGACAAAATAACAATAGTTGGCCGCAGTGGTACAGCGTTTAGCATTGTTGCCTCACAGTAAGAGATTCTCCCGTTTGATTCTGGGCTGTAGCGCCTTCTGTGTGGAGTCTGCATGTCCTCCCCACGGTCGAGTGATGTTAAAGACATGCAGGTACGTACGAGCATGAATGGGCATGCCTAATTTGAAGGTTAGGCGTTGGGTTGGCAACTCGCCACCGTAAAATCCACTGACAATCATGAGTGGACTGGAGTTCTGCTGTGGCGATCCCTAACTGAGAAAAGCCGAAAGTCTAGTGTGCAAGGTTATTTGAACCATTATGTTCGAAGTTACAAAACTTCGACTATGGATAACAAAAAAAAAAAAAAAAAAATGGAAAACAAAATAAACTGTTTTAAAAAGGGGGGGCAAACCCCCCTGCACCCCACACCACCCTTTACTTAAATATACCAACTCCGAGATTGCACCCCATTCAACAAAATGGAAACCTCCACTTACAGAGATTTTCATTCAAACCATCGAACTTTTACAAATTCGAATTTATGGTCTTATGAGGTTCGAATGTGTAAAAGTTAGACTACGTGATAGGAACTCCTTGTGCCAAGGACAGAAGTAAACTTGATTTATTTGCAGAAAGTTGAAAGATATGTAGAGGTGGAGTGAAAAAGAGCATAAGAATTGAAAAGAATAGGAAAGAAGTCCAGGTAAGAGGAAAAAACAGGTTTTCTATCACAAATAAGAAGTTACCTGTACTGTAACTGGTAGCCCCAACACCACATCTCTAAAACACAAACCACCCAAAACACAAAATATCAGAAACCACCAAATCCTGAAAATCCTTACTGCTCTGGACTCAGGAACAAGTGCTAGCATGGGGTTCTACGAGGGCAAGTTTGGGAGTTCAACATACTGTGTTTTCAGTGTTTTGTGTTTTGCTGGTGTGGAGCCAGTGTTACGAGATTCGGTAGAGTTAATGTTGCACTTGTGATAATAAACCAGGAAAACATGCTATTTACAGAAGACTGATAGGGCAGGAAGAAGGTGATAGGGTGTAAATGAATAGGAATGGGGTCTCTAATATGCAACAATTGGAGAAGTAATAGAAAGATAGAGCAGTGTGGACAGTGGTTAGAATATTCCAGAGTGGTGCAAGAGCATAGCCATGTTTTGAGTTGGTATTTCTTTTGCTATAATTTAAAAGACTTTTTGCTTTATATTAATCTAAGGGTGAAAGGAATGGAATTTCATATTTTAGAGAGCTGGGAGTTGTACAAGGACTCTCCAGAGGTATTTTTTTATTTGGTTACAATTTTTTGAGCAGAGTGTAGTAAGCTGCTGGGAGACACTGCAGATTGTTATTTAGACTTGTAAGATAGAAGGGTCCAATGAACTGGACTAGAATATGGTGATAATATGACATGTGATTACTGCATGCCCTGGGCACAATAGCTAACAGTCTGATAATAAGTACAAAAAATGTAGTAAGGATTTGTAGGAACAATGAAATCATTAACAGGTGGCAAGTATAAGTCAGACAGTTTTCCTAAATAGTTTTAAGTGCAGTTTCATTTTAGATAGACCTCAGCTATCTTAATGCTAGCCCATTTTAAAAGAGGTATAGGTCAATAAACATGCATAAAATAAATCAAATAAGCATACAGCACTATTACCATGATTACATGCATGTTACATTTACTTATTAGCTTATTATTGCAATGAATTCTTGTGAGCACAACAGTCTGGCATTTACTCATTGAAGGTAACTTTTAAGCTATAATTTGTATTCTTCTTTTACAATAAACAACCAGGCACGGCACATCTACTACCCTTGACTACAACATTCTACTTTCCTTTTCAACTTGCAAAAGCCATGTAAAGAAGTGAATACAAGTTAACTTTGCTGTTAATTGGTAGCTGAGTTTGCAGTCCCATTTAAATTACCTGTTAGAAGGCTCGCACCTTCTTCTGAGGTACATGTTTTGTAAAAATCAACTGCATCAGTTCAGGCTAAAATTCCTGTGACTAAACTCCCCCAATAGTTTATCTATTGTTAGCCAATTTAATTTGGTCTAAGAATGAGTTTGCATGTCCCCCACTAATAACTAAGCATTTTCAGTTCACAGTTTAGCAATGTGCATGATTTTAAATGTTTCTCTTTACCATTACTTGTGCTAAAATTGTCTGCATAAAGTGATCATCTCCTGCTACTATGATTATCTCTGCCCACTTCGCTACCCGACCACCAGCAATTCCACAGCCACCCAACAGAACCTTATATTTATTCCTCCTTAACTCAACCAACAATTAAAGACATATACTTTAAGAAATCCTCTTCCAGTTTCAATCCTCTGTTAATTCCTGCTGCAGCCCATTCTAAATCTTAAAAAAACTTTCTTGTCAGACATTCTCAACCCACTTTTTTCCAGACACACTGTTACTTACCATATATATCTACATATATCAGCACATACCAACAACTTTATCCATCCAATCACAAACATGTATGTGTAAATTATAATATATATAGATATTTATATATACATATATCGGTTCCCTATTAGAAGACCAAAGACGCATTCTTTCAAATGCGTCTTGGTCGAACTCAAAAGCCTGAAACGGCAAAATATCGAAGCGGCTTTTAAGTGAATTCTTTCCCCTGGGAAAGAATTTGCTTGGCCACTTTGTTACTTTGCCATTTTTGGCACTGTAGTGCAGTCTCGGAGCTGGTATATTTAAGTAGAGGGGGTGTGGGGGGCAAAGTCCCCCACTTAATGCAATGTTTAAAGTTTTTATTTATTTTTTTGGAACAGCGATTTTTTTCCCTAGGAAACCATGGCGAACTTTGCCCTTTCCCCCACTATAGTGCGATATTGGAATTGGTATATTTAGTTAGGGGGGTGTGGGGGTGAGGGGGTGAAGCCCCCCACTTGGGTGAGTTTGATTTGCTTTGGTTCATTTGTTTTGTCACTGTGGCTAAAATGTTTAATTTTCTGGAGTAAAACTGCGGTGATCTGGGTGTTTGTTAAAATAAGTTTTCTGTGAAGTCATCTTGTGCATCTCATTTTCGGGTAAGTGAGAACTGGATAATACAAAGTAGACTCATACACACACACACACACACACACACACATATATATATATATATATATATATATATATATATATATATATATATATATATATATATATGTAGATTTCATTTTGTACCAGTACCTTTACCTCACCACTCTATCTTCTGGTGTTGCATCACCAGGTAAAACAGTTCCTTCACTCAATCACAAATAATGATATACTCCTCTTTACTACCCCTCTTGTTCACACCCCTCTTGTTCACACCATATCTCCTTACCTTGTATGAAAACCAGTTTCTTACGGGATTTCAGGTCCCAAAAGGCCATACTATCGCCCCAGCTGTAAATCCTTCCACCTTCAACCATACTTACAGTACCAGATCCTATCCAACATCTTGTTCAGTCTATCAACATCTCAACCCCAGGCACATTAGCTCTAGATCCAAACAGTACCACAAACTAATAAACAAATTCCTGAAGTTCATCACCAAGTATAGACTCAACCTAATACTTGGTGGTGATATTCACCCCAACTCTGGCCCACTCACTTCAGATACACATACCCCCTCTACTTGTAATCTAAGCTACAAACCTACAATTAATAGGCCAACTAACTCTCTCCTAGTCTGTCATCTCAATATTAGAAGCATTAATAACAAGGTACATGAATTGCATGCACTTCTGGATGTCCACTCCCCTGAGATTCTCTGTTTATCTGAAACCTGGTTAAAACCTAACACTAAAGACAATGAAGTGTTACCACCTGGGTACAACATACACAGGCTGGATCGTGCTTCGAGGAAGGGGGTGGGGTAGCTGTACTCTATAAATCCGAGTTGAATGTCACCATAGATGTAATACAACCTCCTCAGATTAATAACTCTGAGATTCTTGCCACCAAATTGCAACTTAATAAAATAAATGCATTAATATCATCTGTATGTACATTCCCCCAGGTAACAATATATCTACATTTGAAGATATCCTGCACTGGCTATCATGTCACTACCCCCAAGAAACCCTACTACTTGGAGACTTTAACATAGACTGGGGCACCTGTTCCTTAGAATCCCCAACCACCCATATTAACCTGCATGCATTTACACAAATCATATCCACCCCTACCAGGATAGGTAAACCCAACCAAAAAGAAAGTATACTTGACTGGGTACTCATAAACAGTCACCCCCAACTGCACACCTCTGGTACCCTCCTTAATGGCCTAAGCGATCACCTTCTCACATATGTAATTAAGCACAAAACCATTAATTCCCAACAACCCTTACTCAGAAAGGTTAGAAACAATAAAAACTTTGACCCTGCCAAATTCCAACAAGAACTAAACTCATGTAATTGGTCTATTCTAAAACACCTCCCCTTAGAAGAAGCAGTAGCATACTTTAACAACAAATTCCTTGAGATCCTTGATTTGCATGTGCCTGTTCGTTCAAAGAGAACCAAGGCAAAAACTGCACCATGGCTTTCTATAGAGTCTAAACTCAAAATTACCATTAGAAACAAAGCATGGGCTTTATGGTGTTCTACTAAAGACCCTCAAGATCACATTAAATACAGGCAATCCAGGAATGAAACCAAAAAATCAATTTTACAAGACAAAAAACACTACTACTGTAATTTACAGACAGTAAATCAAAATAACTCTCAGAGGTTTTGGGCAGGTTTAAATAATCTACTACATCCTGGACAAACTTCAACCCCAATCCCTGCTGCTACTATTGATAAAACCCCTGAAGATGTTTCTGATTGTTTTAACCAATTCTTTACTGAGACAATTCAAGCCCTAGCTAGCCAACTACCTCCTAGCTCCCCTGGTCCTGAAAGTAGCACCCCTAGAAATCTACTTGCGTTCAGCTTCCAACCAGTCGCCACTTCACTTATCCATACCTTGATCAAAAAATTAAAACCCACTACACTTTCTGCTGATCAACTCCCTGCCGAGTACCTACAAAAATCAGCTGATGCTATTGCTTACCCCGTCTCAATACTAATCAATCGAACCATAGTAGAAGCTAAAATTCCCACCATATGGAAAATATCCTATGTAATCCCACTTCACAAAGGAGGCAGCTCTACTGAATTCTCCAATTATACGCCAATAGCTATACTCTCTCCACTTGCAAAGATTATGGAAAAATGTATTCATAGACAATTCATGCACCACCTAATCCAAAATCGCCTTATGGCAGACACTCAGAATGGCTTCCATCCTCATCACAGCACTACTTCAGCCCTCCTAGCCTTTACTAATACCATAAACCATAATCGCAACAATAATTATATATCCTCAGCCCTCTTTTTGGATCTTTCCAAGGCATTCGATATGGTTGATCACCAACTTTTAATCCACACCCTGCAAACATTCTGTCTAGATACTGGAGCCCTCCAATGGTTTCAATCCTACCTGAATGGTCGACAGCAGGCTGTCCTCTGGCAGAACAAACTCTCTAACCTTCTACCTAACACCCTCGGAGTACCACTATACTAGGGCCCTTGCTGTTCTCCATCTTCATTAACGACCTTTATACTGTCATCCCAAAACTCAGCTGTATCCAATATGCTGATGACTCTACTCTGATTTGCTCAGCCACATCTCCAGTAGAGTTATGGTCAGCTACCCAGACCACCTTTAATACAATAGAAAACTGGCTTTCTGAACATCGTCTGATCCTAAATCCCAAAAAAACTAAAATGATGTTATTTTCACCAACACGTAGGTCTACCGCTTTCACCTTTACCATAAAATCAAATGATGGCACAATAATCTCCCCTGACCCATCTACAAAACTATTAGGTGTCATCATAGACAATAATCTCAAATTTGACCTACATGTTAACCAAACTATCAAAACCATCAATAAAAAACTAGGGTCACTTTACAGAATAAAAGCCTTCCTAACCCCTCCAGCTAAAATTGCCATAGCTCCCTCTCACCTTCTTTCAACCCTTCTGTATGCATCCCCTCTACTCTCGAATTTAAACAAGACTGTCCTTAACAAACTCTCAATTTGCTACAACCACATTGCCAGGTTTGCCACTGGGTTGCCTTTTAGGACACATCATTGCATCAATCTAAATCAGCTTGGGTGGCTTGAACTACCCAGCCTAATCCAGTATAACCAACTGATTATGGCCTATAAAATCCTCTATAATCCGGACAATACTCCTGCACTTAAAAATATTATCACCCCCTATAACAATCCTAGACCGCTTCGATCCTCTAACAAACTACTAATTCAGACTAGCAAATTTAATAACAAAGCCGGTGATTCTCTCTTTGCAAACTTTGTAAGTAGATCCTGGAACTCACTTCCAGCTGATATTACCTTACTTTCCACCTTAGGTCAATTTAAAACTAGACTCAAACAACATTTGTCACTTAACTGGCTATGTCAATGTATCAAGCCTGGCTAACTCGAATGTGTAAAAATCTGTTAACCAGTTTACTGTGTAATTTAATTTAATCCTGACTTGTGCTCAGGACTAACTTTAACCTGTGGAACTTGTTTAACTTGCTTACTTATGTAATCTCTGTAAATAATCTGTTTGTAATATGTAATGCTGGTATTATGTAATGCTGTATCTGCTTACCCTTGGAGCTTTTCTCCCCGGGCCTCCGCTGAAAATGGACATGCATCCAGTCGGACTATCCCGGTCAACAAATGTAAAATAAAAATAAATAAATAAATAAAATTTTGGACTGCAACAAATGCATGTACAATTCAGAACAGTGACATTCTTGAAATCCCCTTTTTTCTTATCTGTTTGCAGAGAAGTGCATGATGTAAAAATGATAATCGATGAAAGCAATGTGTGGACTGGGGTGGGAAGTGTTAGCAACATTAGATATGATAGAAGGAAGGATATAACATGTTCAAAATGTAATAAATGTTAATGGAAAGACTGAGACTGTGAGCTGAAATGCAAGCGGTCATAGCGACTGTGATGAAAGAGAGAAAGAAACAGAGAGAGAGAGGGAGACAAGAGGGGCCATGCAACTAAAAATTGTGAAGTAAAGTGTTGTAAATAAGATGACCAAGGGCATTTTTGCATTGATTGCCTTATAATTACTAGACAAAGGAATCGCTGTAGAAAATACTAAAAATTAATAAAGAAGGTGAGATAGATAATTTTGTGGAAACAATATGTTGTTGTGTCTTTCAGCTTTTCCTGGTTAGGGGTCGCCACAGCGGAACTCCAGTCCGCTAATGATTGGCAGTAGATTTTTACGTGCCAAGTTGCCAGCTCTGATGCACAACCTTCAAAGAAGGTACGCCCATTCACGCATGTCTCCACACAGAAAACGCTCTAGCTGAGAATCGAACAGGACAACGTCTATCTGTGAGGCGATAACGCTACTGCAGCACCACCACCGCAGTTTTGTGGAAACAATTTATTATTTATATTCTTCTATATTGTTTGTGGAAACAATATAGAAGAATATAAATAATAAATTTAGAAGTAATTGAATTAAATATTGGGGAAAATATGTTATTATTCAGGAAGAGAGGAAAGAGAAGAGGGTTATTTTGACTCAAGCGAAGAGCAATAATGAAATAATGATGAGTCAATAGGAGGAGGGTATGAAGAAGGAAAAGATAAATACTATCTAAAAAAAGAAAAAAAGAAAACAGAAACAGGAAAGGGTTGACGTATTTATACTAATTGTTAATGTAAACAATATTTGTAATGATTAAGGGGCCAATAGAAACTGAATGCTGGAAGAAGGTGAAGGCAGAAAGTATACATTTATTAGATAAAAGAGGTGTTAAAGGGGAAAAGGGATAGAACTGAGGCTTGTGGGGAAACAAGATTATGTGAGCTGTAGGAAAAGAAGAATCAGAGATGAAGAAATTAAAATAAAAAGTTGCTATAATACTAATACAATGTAGGTGGTGATGTGATGTATAAGAAAAAGAGAAGGATTTGTAAGATTATTTGCAATACTAAAATAAAATAAAAGGAGGAAGAATGAAAACATTATTTGACGAAGAGGGTGGTGTAAGATGTAAACAAAAACATATACTGGAAGCAGGGGTAAGATATGTAGGTATAATGTATGGAAAGGAAGAAGTTGAGAAACAGGAGTGATGTGTTAAAAATATGTAAATGTACTAAGACAGAACTAGAAAAGAAGATTACTATAAAAGAAATGCATGAAGTAATAAAATAAGGGAGAACATAGTCAATAGTACTAGATGGACTAAATTACAACCTTTATGAGAAAATGGAGATGGGAGAAAAAATGTTTTTAGTAAAGTATTAAATGATTGGTTTGATAATGGGTTAGTACAGGAAGAAATATATAGTGGGCTGATAAAAATGTATATGGGAGAAATGAAAGGAAAGATATAATAAAGTGCAGACCTACAACTTTAGAGATCACTGATTATAAAATATTTATGAGGATAAAACATGAAAAGTTGCAAAAGTATTGACTGATGTAATAGGAAATGCTGTGTTTTGTGTAAAAAGAAGAGAAGTAAAAGAAATAATAAGCATGATTGATTATGCGTGATGTAGAGAAGACAGTGGGTAAGCTAAGTGATGAGAAGATGTGGGGAATTTTGGAAGAATAAGTACATAAATGGTGGCAGTCATAACAACTTGTTATGAAATTCATGGGTGAAAGTAATGGTAAATGGACTATCCTTAACCCCTCCCTAACCCTAAGGTCCGTAACTACCGCACACTTCCCCTACGGAGCTATACCCAAGCAAACTAAATATTCCACACACATACACTTAACAAAACCCTACACTAAACCTTATATACATTACCTACACAAAACCTTACATACACTACCTACCTATGCACTTACCTTAACCCCTCCCTAACCCTACGGTCCGTAACTATCGCACACTTACCTTATGGAGCTATATCGCAGATGGGCCAACTATGCAAATTCGATATTTCCACTTTCGCGGTTTTGTTCATTCGACATATACGTGGTTCGCTCCTTACATGTCGTACTATTCAGATTCGGGTTTTTCATGTATCGAGCGCATAAAGCAGACCCCATGCATTACCATGCTAATAATGTAGAAAGTGCATACATAGTACATTTACTTATTTGCTCTTTCTTATAGTGGCATCTCTTGACCATAGGAGTGATGACATTTATTTACCCAGGTTATATGCAGGGAGGTGAAATAAAATATTAATTGCTAGTTACAAATAAAAAATAAATATACATAAAAAACATGAAAAATAGAAATGGTTCCTACTTAATTTCAGATTAAGCCATTATTCATTTTTTCAGCACTTTCCATTTACCACCTTATACTCTATTTTATCTGTGCAGTTAGACTACGATAACAGAATACTGGAGCTCACACCTTACCCACCCTCATTATTCACCCATCAAAACAGTAACCCAGGTTTTAATGGCATCAGAACAATTTTTACAAATACAGTTTCAACCATTAAAACTAAAAATGGTAAATCTGTTTCAGCTAACTCTTTCTGGTTTAATAATGATTATTAGTAGTTGCTGACAGCTAACCTGAAGAACTGACCTTTCCATGCATAAGGTATAGCCTACCCCAATAATGCTAAAACTGCCCACAGCACATGCCCACCACGCAGACACTCTGCAGTCATAATGCCTTGTATTCAGTTATCATCATTCACTCATATCTTGACACATAATGGCACCACAATCCAATTCATGCTTACACTTCTATCAGAAATCAAGCCAAACTCACCCACCATCCAACTGATATCCCGTGTCCCACTGAGCTTCCAAATATAATTATTTATTTTTATTTCTTCCTTCTTTCAGCTGTGGTCAACCAATAATATCTGATCTGAATTACTGTTCTGTATGTAGCCCTCCAATGTAGTTTCAAAAATAAAAAACACTTCTGCAGGATTGCCACCAAGAAATAATATTCAAGTTTCCATTTCTTAGGCTACATTTCATATTATAAGTAAGAAAAAGAACTCCAGTCTGGATTCCACTGTATTCACTAAAAATTATTTTATTTGTTGTTCAAGCCATAGAATCTTAAGCCAAGCAAATTCTTCATATTTTCCATAAACTAAATAGTCTTTTAATTTATATCCTAAATTCCAGCCTTCCAAAGCAGACACTTACCCAAAATCCCATTGCAAAGATAACTCAACCATGAAATAAGCAACTTTACAGCTTCCCCACAAAATGTCAATATGTTTAATGCTATATCTCTAAGAAATCCTGCTATGTCAAGTCTTCGTTCATATATGTCCTTAAACTAATAAATAAAAGGGGTTATTACTGAAAAGGTAACTGTTTAGTCTGATTATTTAGCAAATTTTTAAAGTATTAAGCACTACCTTCTTTTATACAGCAAACACAAGAGAAGTAGCAGCTTGCCTAAACAGCTAAATGGAACTTTGTCAGAGAAATTATCACAATAAAGTAACACTGCATAAGAAATAGAGAGACAAGAGTTAGTAGTTAATGTGTCTAATATATAATATTACAAAACCCTAAAACCTTTATTATCAGGACAGCCTCTTAACAGGTATTGATATACCTTTCTTTCCATCCATAAATAAATCAGACTAATCAAAGTTGTCACCAAGTTTAAATCAGTAAAGGCATTTTCATTACTTAGCTCAATCTATAAGCATTGTTGGATACATTTGGCCATATAATATAAATTCTTTCTATTCTGATTAGAAAAAAGATCATACTATTAAACAAATACCATTAAACAAACGCAGCTTAATTATTCTTTCGTTAACTGAAGCTAATGTGCTTAGGATTCATTAAGACAGCAAGGGCTACATCATTTTTTGTATTAAACAGATACAGCAAGTTATTTTTATATGCCTTTACCAAGATTTATTGAACATTTATTTTACTCCAAATCAATCTGCATCTCATATGAAAAATTACCTTTCCTAAAAATTTTTGGAGGTCTTAAATCCCAAATCACCATATGCATTATTTTACTGTTCTGCCCCATAAAGGTATTTAGCTTTGCAGATTTATAAAAATAGTAAGGAAAGGTAATTAAATTAGGCAAAAAAGTATGGTCCTGTATGGTCCAGCTCTGGCATATACAAGATGAATAAAATATCTGCTTTAGTTTTCAATTTGCAATAAATAATGGTCTAAGTTTAGTAGAGTAACTTCTAGTTCTTAGAAAGTTATATGCTTCTTTCTGGGACATAATGCCTTTGCTTAAAATGGATTGCTATTTATCTTTTTATTTTGAACCCATTGCCAAGAACCCACATATTCCATTTGAAAAACAGTTTCTAGGATTCAGTAAAATCCTCTCTGGTAATATTAACTCTACAATACAGGCTCATCAATTAATGTGATAATGGTAATATGTGAGTCAGAGACAGGTAAGGCTGAAACTACAGTCTCAACAAGATTAAATATATCACTAGTTTTCACATTTAAGTTTGGTCATTTGTCAATGTCTGGAAACACTGCTAATTTTCAAGTATGAAACGTTCCTCATAGACAGATAATATAAATTATTCAAAATATTAAAATGGCAAATCTCAGCTATAGAGACTCAAGAGAGGTTGTGTTGTTTCTCTGGAGAGGATATTATTTTAACTCTAGAAGATGTCATAAGTTATTGATTACGTCATCTTAAATTATATACTGATTAACCTGTATTTACAAGAAGGTTATCTAACTTTGAAATTCACATCTCACATACAAATTATTCTATGTCTGAGTCACAAAATAATGTCACACATCTGAAAGAAGAGGCTCTTTATTTTGTAAGATCATAAATGATGACATCATTTAATCATATGGGATGTTTCAGAATCAGTATAGCACAATGTACTACTAAAAATGTTAGAATATAATTTTGCAGATCTTCTGAATCAAAATATATACAGCAAGAGACAGTAAGTGTGCAACTCAAATTAAAGAAGCTTGTGGTAAAAATAAAATAAAGATGGACATTTTTTTAAGTAGCTATGATGTTTTGGAGAATACGAGTTTGCCTTCAGGATATACTATGATATGGAAAAGAGCATCAATACAGTCTGGCACTGAGGACGTCTTGGTTTGTTAGAAAAAAATCATGTCTGAGGTTGGAAAAAAAAAAAGAGACTGCACCATGAAGAGACAATATATATATATTTTTAATTTTGGAATGCAGCATAAGAAGAAAAGCAAGTACAATTCAAAACAGTGACATTGTCGAAAATGTCTTTTTTCTTATCTGTTTGTAAAGAACTGCATGATATAAATATGTTAATTGGTGAAAGAAATGTGTGGACTGGGGGGTGGGAAGTGTTAGTTACATTAAATGTGATAGAAGGAAGGATACAACATGTTCAGTATGTTATAAATGTTAAAGGAAAGACTGAGATTGTGAGGTACTGGGGCCAGCCAAAGGGTTTTTCAAATACATTTAGTACTGGTCTGTGATAAAAAAGAGAGAGAAAGACTGAAAGAAGAGAGGGACCATGCAGCTAAAAATTCTGAACTAAAGTGTAGTAAATATGATGACCAAGGAAATTTTTTTATGTATTGCCTTATAGTTACTAGAAAAAGAAATAGCTGTAGAAAATATTAAAAAAATAATAGCAACAAAGATAAAATAGATAATTTTGTAGAAAAATATAGAACAATAAATAATAAATTCAGAAGAAATGGAATTAAATATTGGGAAACAATATGTTGTATTTAAGAAAGAGAATAATCAGGAACTGCTGGGAAGTGAGGAAAGAGAAGAGGGTGATTTTGATTCGGGTGAAGAGCAATAATGAAATAATGACAAGTCAATAGGAGGAGGGTATAAAGAAGGAAAAGATAAATACTAGTTTAGAAAAAAAGAAGCAAAAAATCACAATAAGTAACACTGCATAAGAAATGGACAGACAAGAGTTATTTGTTACGTCGTGTAAAATTTAATTTTACAAAACTCTTACAAACCTCTAACACCCTTATTATCAAGACTGCCAAGTAACAGATACAGGTATATTTTTCCTTACATCTATAAACAATCAGATAGACTAATCAAAGCTGTCATCAAGTTTAAATCAGTAAATGCATGTTTCATTAGTTAGTTGGGTTACTGCAAAGGATTCACTCCATATGTAATAATGAATACATTTTGGTATATAATATAAGTTTTGACATATAAGAAATTAATTTATTCTGTTCTGATTAGAAAAAAAGTAATTCCAATAAACAAATGCAGCTTAGTTATTCTTTCATTAACTGAAATGGATGTGCTTAGGATTCACCAAGACAGATTTAATGATATAAAGGGGGCAATAGTAATTGAATGCTGTAAGAATCTTAAACTAGGAATTATATGTTTATTAGGCAGAAGATGTTTAAAAAGGGATAGTGATACAACTGATGCCTTCTGGGGAAACACAATTATATGGTGTGCTTTTTATTTAATTTCTCCAAGTCTTCTGGGTTTCTAATACATTGATGGGAATGGACCCCATTCCTAAGTCAAAGTATGATTAAAGTTCATGAAATTAGTATTGTTTTGATCTTTGTTGTTAGTGAGAAATGCTTTTTGCAGCACCCACAATGTGCCCAGAACTGACTCATTCTGCAATTCATATGGAGTTACATGTACTGGTAACATATCTAACTATGATTGTAAATTATTTTTTATAAGACCCATTGCTCCTGCTATTATTGGAACTGTCTGGGTACCCTTCTTCCACATAGCCCTCATTTCTGCCTGCAGATCCTGGTATTTTATGACTTTGTGTCATTCTGTAAGTAAGACACTATAGTCAGTGGGTGTAGCAATTTCAGTGACCAAGGCTAGTTTTATCTTCTTTTCATGAACTACTATACTTGGTTTTCTCACATCTATTTTTTTAACTGTAGGTAATGGGTGAGCCTATGTGATATCAATTTCATCATTTTCTATAATGCTTTGTGGTTCATGATTCCAGTGTTTTTCAGATACTTCAATATTATAATATTTGCACAATCTCCAAAGCAACAATCTTGCCGCATTATTATACCCTTCGGTACACAGTCCTTCTGTCATTAGTGTATCACAGCCAGCAACGAGGTGTGCAACTGTTTCCAATTCTGTTTTACAAAACCTACACTTGTCTGTTTCACCCACATGTTCAATAAACTTTGTAAACCAACGTGTATGGAGTCCACTGTCTTGGGACGCCAACATTAATCTTTCATTTTTTGGTTTAAATTCACCTCTCTTAACCATTCCTGCATTTGATCCTGATTAACGTGAGTTGTTCCAAGAGTTTTATTTACTTGCAACTATATTTATGCATTTTCCACATTTATTGCCTTCGCATCTGGTCCTTCACCTTATATTCTTTCTTTTGTTTGTTGGCACATTCAGTTGCTGCCTGTTTTTTATCTACTTCTGGTTTGATTTCCATTCCTACTCTATGCTGATATGCTTCTGCTCAGCTATGCAGGGAATCATCTTAGATTTATTTTTCTCATGTTTTAAAACTTCCACAACATTGGGTCTGGTGAGATCAGCAAATATCTATGCGGTTGTGCAATTGCATATCTATACATGTAATCTATTTCGAGGATGCCCATACCTCCTTTAGACCAGGGAATATATAGTCTTGGTATACACTGATTTTTATATAAGTATTTGATGAACATGAAGCATCCTTCTTGTTTACCTGTCCAGCAAATCCAACATCTTTTGGGGCCAATCAATCACTCCAAGCTGTAAGTTAGGACAGGAAGAGGAAATTGGTTTATAGCTTGGACTTTGTTCCTAGATGTCAGCGCTGTTTTCAGTATTAATTTTGGTCTTCTGCAATATTCCTTGCTAAGTTTTATTCTTATTTGTTCATGTTTTATTGTTGATCCTTCATCAATTCCCAAATATTTATATACTCCCTCTTGCTCAGGTTTTCTTATATCACATTTCTGTCCCAGGCTGATGTCTTCTTGGTGCTGCAAATCATGCATACTTGCCATGATTTCCCCTTGGTGTGCTGTAATAATAGATTGTAGATGATTACGTTTTACCTCATGACTGGAGGTTGGAATTTTAATATAAGTTGTATGCATTGTAGCACTATGGAACTGTTTGGCTAACATTTCCTGGGATTATTTTATTTGTTTTATAGCCTCTGCAACATTCTTGCTCATCTCTGCCATCTTGTTTTTTTTTCTCTCCGAAAAGATGCTGGTATGGATTTTTCAAAGCAAACTGCACAAAAGTAATTACATTCCAAATTGTGACATTAAGTACCAAGTTGAGCAGCCTTCCACGAATGATTTAAAACAAATGGATTACAAATAAACATTCTGAATACCGTTATTCCTTGTGGGAAGTTGAGAAAGTTAGAATCTCATAGAAAGCCTTCTGAAATGCACACATGCCTATGTGCATTCCTCCATACCAGCCACATTGATAAGTTATTCAGTACTGACACTGCAGTGCAGACAAACAGGGGTGATGCACTACTGAGTCATATTCTTCAGATGAGATGTTAAACTTAAGTCCCAGTTGCCTAAGTTGGTAGCAGATAGGATAGTTGCAAAAAAATCCCATGGCACTTATCAAAAAAAAAAGAGTTGCTTTATTTATATATACATTATTTTCACATTATTCTACATTATTTGCATATTTTGCTTCACCATATGTATCTTATTTAAATCATTTTTATATTTTCTTCATCAGTAATCCAGCTCACTTTTTGTACATACTTATTCCATTCCAGTTTCCTTAATTTTTATCTCTTCTCCATTGCTTTTTCTACAACCATTTTCTTATTTCTTCAAAAACATCTTCATCCCTTCTGTTTTTGTTATACAGTAGTCCTTCACACATTCTTTTCCACAATACCCAGAATGTAACAAATCATATTTTATCCCACTTATCAGTTTCCTTCCCTTTTCCTATTTAGCATACAGTATCATTTCCATATTCGTTTCCTTGAAGCTTTCCCAACTATACACATTTTTAAACTTTTTCCAAAAAAGACTTATTCACTTTACATTATTAAAAAAAAAAAAAAAAAAAAATGTGTTGCAGTTTCCTCTTCCCAAATATAAAATCAGCACCTACAGACACAGCTCTGATTCAAAACCAATATCTAGCCTATTGTCTGCTGAAGAACTTTTATATTTTACGTTTTTGTAACTCATGTCACTTATCAGATGTTGCAAATCTTATGAAGAATGTTGTCAGTAGAAGATTTTTGAGAAAAACTTTCAGAAAGCAAGTGGTTTTCTGTCAGCAGGAAGCAAAGGGATAGATTATCTCTTGCTGTTCAGTAATGAATGAGTTAACTGTGTTATAAATCTTATAAACAAAACACAGCCCTGTGTAGAACTAATAATAAATGATATCACATATTCAGATCCAGGGACCATAGCCAGTCTAGTACTGGATAAATTTAGTTGTAACTTCATCCCATTCTCCACTCCTACATGCTCATATCTTATACTCGCATCAACATCAACCTCAAATGTCCCGTGAGCAAGTCCTCAAGGCACTATCCAAGGCCAAGAACATTTTTCCCATGGGGCTAGATAACATACAAAACTACCTCTGAAACAGGAGCTGTCAGTCCCCCTGCAGAGGTTATTCAATGTCAGTCTTCAAATAGGGCCTGCACTTGCCCTCTGGCATGAAAAATAATCATATGGTACATACTAATAGGAAACGTCTGACAGCATTCCTACATAAAATGCCAAAGGGCACTACTGGCTACATGATCAAATGAGGAATAGCAAGCATTGTTTTCAATGATAGCCGAGTTGTTTACTGCAACACAGCAGTTATAATGTAACAGGTGTTCATTGTATCTTACATTTTTATATATAATGTAAATGTATTGTTTACAACTCAAATATTGGTTCAACATTTAATGTACTGTTGTTTTTTTATTTTGTAGGTTTCATATATGCATTCTTGACATATTATTTTTGTACTCCTTTGTACCCGGGTTGAGACCAAAAATGATCAAAGACCAGTTCACCATCCCGGTAAAGAAATTATAAATAAAAAACTCAAATAAATAAAATGAAAATAAATAAAAATAAATATCTAGTGCTAGCAAATACCCACATATTTAATCATTGTGAGGTAACAATAAAGGATTTTCAGTAAGCACCCAGCCATTGGGGATGCACAACCAGTGCATTTCTTTGTGCCGGTCCCAAGCCCAGATAAATGGGGAGGGTTGCATCAGGAAGGGCATCCAGCATGAAAATTTGCCAAATCATACATGCAGGCAACAGTACAGATATACATACCGGATCGGTCGAGGCCTGGGTTAACAACGACTGCCACCAGTACTGTTGGACAACAAGGTGCTGGTGGAAATTGAGCTACTGTTGGCCGAAGGAGGAGAAGAGGAGGAAGGCATGCCCAAAGGCAGGTAAAGGCTAGGACTGTGATAGTGAGGGTCGGAACTTTGAATGTTGGCAGTATGATTGGTATAGGGAGGGAGCTAGCTGATATGATGAACAGAAGTAAGGTTGGTATATTGTGTGTGCAAGAGACCAGATGGAATGGGAGCAAGGCTAGGTGTATCGGAGGCGGGTTCAAATTGCTTTATCATGATGTGGATGGGAGGAGAAATGGCGTAGGCAATATCCTGAAGGAACAGTATGCTAAGAGTGTTTTGGAGTTGAAAAGAATGTCGGATAGAGTGATGTTTATGAAGCTGGAAATTGATAGTTTAATGATAAATGCTGTTAGTGCATATGCTCCACAAGCTGGATGTGGGATGGATGAGAAAGAAAAATTTTGGAGTGAGTTGAATGAATTTGTAATGACTGTACTCAAGGGTGAGAGACTGGTGATTGGAGCAGATTTCAATAGGCGTGTTGGTGAAGGGAACAGAGGGGATGAGGAAGTGATGGGTAGGTATGGTGTTAAGCAAAGGAATGCAGAAGGTCAGATGGTAGTAGATTTTGCAAAAAGGATGGACATGTCTGTGATGAATATGTATTTTAACAAGAGGGAGGAGCATAGGGTGACATACAAGAGTGGAGGAAGATGCACACAAGTGGATTATATCTTATGGAAAAGGGCCAGTCTGAAGGATATTGTAGACTGTAAAGTGGTGTCAGGGGAAAGTGTAGTTAGGCAGCATAGGATGGTGGTTTGTAGGATGTCATTGGTGATCAAGAAGAGGAGGATGAGTGTGAGGGCAGCACCAAGGATCAAATGGTGGAAACTGAAAAAGGGTAATTGTGAGGTGATGTTCAGGAAAAAGTTAAGACAGGCACTGGGTGGCAGTGAAGAGTTACCGAATAGCTGGGTAACTACAGCAGAGCTAGTAAGAGAGATGGCTAGAAAGGTGCTTGGTGTGACATCTGGACAGAGGAAGGAGGACAAGGAGACCTGGTAGTGGAATGAAGAAGTACAGGAGAGTATACAGAGAAAGAGGTTGGTGAAGAAGAAGTGGGATTGTCAGAGAGATGAAGAAAGTAGACAAGAGCATAAGGAGATGAGGTGCATGGCAAAGAGAGAGGTGGTGAAGGCTAAGGATATGGCGTATGAAGAGTTGTATGAAAGGTTGGACATTAAGGAGGGAGAAAAGGACCTGTACCGATTGGCTAGACAGAGGGATCGAGCTAGTAAAGATGTGCAGCAGGTAAGGGTGATAAAGGATAATGAGGGAAATGTACTCACAAGCGAGGAGAGTGTGTTGAGCAGATGGAAAGAGTACTTTGAGGGGCTGATGAATGAAGAGAATGAGAGGGAATGAAGGTTGGATGATATGGGGATAGTGAATCATGAAGTGCAGTGGATTAGCAAGGAGGAAGTAAGGATAGCTATGAAGAGGATGAAGAACGGAAAGGCTGTTGGTCCAGATGACATACCTGTGGAAGCATGGAAGTTTTTAGGTGAAATGGCAGTGGAGTTTTTAACTAGATTGTTTAATGAAATCTTGGAAAGTGAGAGGATGCCTGAGGAATGGAGAAAAAGTGTTTTGGTACAGATTTTTAAGAATAAGGGTGATATGCAGAGCTGTAGTAACTACAGAGGGATTAAACTGATCAGTCACATCATGAAGTTATGGGAAAGAGTAGTGGAAGCTAGGTTAAGAAGGGAGGTGATGATTAGTGATCAGCAGTATGGTTTCATGCCAGGAAAGAGCACTACAGATGCGATGTTTGCTCTGAGAGTGTTGATGGAGAAGTACAGAGAAGGTCAGAAGGAGTTGCATTGTGTCTTTGTGGATTTAGAGAAAGCATATGACAGAGTGCCTACAGAGGAGCTGTGGTATTGTATAGGTTTATAGGTTCATACTAGGCTATCTGCCCTAGGGCATTTATAAGCCTAGCCAGAGTTGTGTGGCTTTCACCACTCCTTAGGTTGAAGAATACTATACCCATTAGTTTGCTGTGCCTCTGTCCAGCAGTGATACAGAGATGATCCCCGGGGTAAACCTACGATCTCCCATCCACTGGTCAAGATTCCTCTTGAACAGAGCCAGTGAGGTGCTCTGTCTCACATGGACCGGGATTCTGTTCCACAGCATAGGGAGTCTCTGGATGATGAATCTGTCCCTCCAGCACGTCCTATTTATATCCGTGTTGAGGTTTAAGTCTCTTGCTCTTGTGGCTCTGGTGGATTTGGATTTTTTGAGGTGGAGCATGTCCATTAATTCCGGGTTGGACATGGCCTTGTATGTCAGGCACAGGTCACCTCTGAGCAGACGGTATATGACTGAATAGAGCTGGAGTTTCTTCAGTCGGGCAGCATATGGCATATTTTTGAGCCCCTTTATCCTTTTGGTAAGGAACTTTTGGGGTCTTTCCAATTGCTGCAGGTGTCGGGTAAGATATATTCCGAATGGGGCATTGTACTCAATCATTGGTCTGATAAGTGAAGAGTACAGGGGAACAATGACCTCCCTTGATCTGGATGTGAATCCCTTCATAATCAGGTGGGCAATGTAGAAGGTCCTCCTAACCACTTTGGCAATGTGAGTGTCAAAAGAAAGGTTACTGTCAACTTGGGTCCCCAGGTCCCTGATAACCTCTTCTGTGCTTAATGGATTGCCACCTATGTGGTAACTTGGGGTTACCTTGTTTTACCAAAGGGTATGACTATACATTTTTTGGCATTTAGCTTAAGGCCATGGCTCTGGCACCAGTTATCCGTTTCTATGAGACCTCTCTGAAGGATATCTGTGTCTGATGGATTTTCAACTATGGCACCCAGTTTGCAGTCATCTGCAAACTTTGTCAGCCACAATCCTCCTATGTTTGCCTGCACTTCTGAAAAGTAGATGCCGAACAAGAGGGGGCCCAGGACGGAGCCCTGTGGGACACCGCTTGTGACCGGCTTGGAGTCTGACATGGCACCAGCAACTCTAACCCTGTGGGTTCTATCCTTGAGCCAGTTTGCAACCCATCTTGTGACATATGGGTTTACATTTAAGCTGGTGAGCTTTTCTATGATACCCGAGTGGGGTATTGTGTCAAAAGCTTTTGCAAGGTCAAGGTAGGCTGTGTGAACTGCCTTACCCTCATCAATGGCATTGGTGACTGTTTCAAAAAAAGTCGACCAAGTTCAAGAGGCATGATCTGCCCTTGACAAAGCCGAATTGGGTAGGATCCAATGTCTGTAGGTCCCCTATGTCTTTATTTATGAGTTCCATTATGATCCTCTCCATAGCTTTGCAGACCAGGCTTGTTAAGCTTATGGGGTGGTAATTACCAGGGTCCGTAGAAGCACCGCCTTTGTGGAGTGGGACCACAGTTGCCGTACGCCACTCGTTGGGTACGTATCCTGTGGTAAGGCTAAGATTAAACAGCAGCCTTGTGTGTGGGTTTAGTTCCTCATTGAGTTCATGTAGCACACAGCCGGGGACACCATCCGGTCCCATTGATGCTGTGTTTTTAGCTTTAGAGAGAGCAGCTCTCACCTGGGCATTTGAGATGATTGGGAGGCTACACTCTGCTGGGATAGATATTTCTCCTTTTGGGGGGAGGGAGGAGAGAAATTTTCACTGAACCTGTCTGCCAGTATGCTTGCAATGTCTGTGGGTTCAGTGATTTTTGTATCATTTTGGACTAATTCTGAGCATATCTGGGAGTTTCCACCCAGATTTCTAACATAGCTAAAGAAGGCCTTATGATTGTCTTTTGAGTCCTTGGCGATTTTTCTCTCAAAGCTGGCCTTGGATGATTTTATGAGTGATCGTAGTTTTTTACTAGTATTGATCAGAGATGTCTTCCCTTTAAGGGATTTTGCTCTATCTTGTAGTAGCTTTCTCCTCTTGTTGTAAAGTTTGTTTATGGCTGGGGTCCACCAGATCGGGTGCTTGCCTTTGGTGGAAAGGGTCTTGATTTTATTTGGGATTGCTTGATCCATGCAATCCTGGAGGTGCTTGTAGAAAGCATTTGTAAGGGATTCAGCAGCATGGGTTGTGGTTTCCAATGGCTCAGGGGCCTTGAAGGATACCACACCAGTCTTAAAAAGTGTGAAGTTGGCTTTTGAGAAGTTCTTCACTGTGGTCTTTTTTGTTGGGGGTGGGGGCGGATGTGGATCTCCAGTGAGATTAGTTTATGGTCTGATCTCACCAATGAGGGATATACTTCTGGTGTGGAGCATTTTGTCCCCATGTTTGTGATGATCAGGTCTAGTATATTTTCACCTCTTGTGGGAATGGTGACAAGTTGTTCCATAGCATTTGAGTTTATGAACTCCAGGAACCTTTGGGCTAGGGTATTGGGGCTTGAGTAATGTTCCCAGTCTATGTTTGGGTAGTTGAAGTCACCCAATATGATGGTGTTTGGAGAGACATTTATACTCTCCAGTGTCTTCAGGAAGGCTGTGTGGGGTTCCTGAGTTTGAGAGGGTGGCCTGTAACATGCTACAAACTGTAGAGCAGTTTTGCCTATGGTTAATTGCACCTGAATGGTCTCTGATGCTTCGTGAGTTGCCACCAGCCTGGAGGTGTGGGTATCCTTGATGAATATGGATACACCCCTCCTTTTGTGGTACAGTCCGGGTTTTGGGGCCGGGCATGATATGAGGTAAAACCTGATAGTGCCGGGGTGCTCTCAGGAGCCTTGAACCAGGTTTCAGTCACAGCACAGACATCGATGCTCTCCATACTGAGGAGGGCTTCAGGGGCGTGCATCTTGACATTTAGACTTCTGGCATTGAGCAGCATTACCCTTAGTTTTTTTCCATTATTGTTTTCTAGGGCGGTGGGTTTAGAATTTGAGCCTTGTCTAAAAAAAGGCACTATGGGGGTGGCAAGAGCCTTTGCCAATATCCGGAAACCCAGGGGTGACAGGTGCAAGCCGTCCCTATGGCAGCGTGGCTTGTCAAGCATGTCATTCCAGGCAGACAGACATTGGATCCCCTTAGAAGGACAACAGAAATTAAGCCAATTATTAAAACTGATCATTTTGTCTCTGTATTGTGGCATCATTCTTGGTGAAGGTAGGATACTGCTCAGGGTCAGGGTCATACCAGCCTGGGCTACATAATCTGAAAGCTCCTTTATGTCTCTTTTCATGTAGTCCAGGGAGGTACGTCTCAGGTCATTCACACCAGCATGGACAATGACTGAGTCATACTTGTACATGCTGTGGAGTGACCTGAGTGCTTGTGTTATGTGGCGGATTCTAGCACCCGACAGGCAGCTTACTGTGACCATCTCCTTGTTCAGTCTGGTGAGTGGGACGTCAGTGTGTCTGACTATGGAGTCATCTAAGACAAGTGTGTCTGGCATTGTGTTTGGCCTTAAGGGCTGTGACTGATTTGCACACTGACTTTGTGATCTATGTGTTGCTTGTGTTATGTCATGAGGTGGCAGTTGTTTGCGTGTCTGCTTTGGAGGCCTCTGCTGTTTTGGTAGATTTTTGATCAGTGCCTCTGAGTATGTCTTTGTGTGTTTATGTGTTTGATTTGTAGTTGTGATAGTTCTATGTGAGACTGGGTTTATGGTGTGTGTGGTTACCTTCTCCTCCTGTCTGGTTTTCCCAGTCCTGAGTTGAGAGAGCTCAGCCTCCAGTTTGGCTATATAGTTGCATCTCTCGCATGTATTTGTGTTTGTGGGAGGAGGAGAGGGTTGTCTGTGTACATGAGGCAATTGTAACATGGCCTCAATATTTCCAGATTCACCAGCTGAGCAGGAGAGGACGTTAGCAACTGACCCTTTGACATGCTAGAAGAAATGAAAAAGTTTGCTGTGTAACTGAGTCAGAAAGGACCTATAGGGAAGTGGGTACTCAAGGGGGTTTTAAGCTAGTGAAGTACATTGTATAATATAGAAGTGCTTTACCTGACTAAAAAATGCTTTAGGAACAAGTGCTGAGCTTTACAGATAGAGAATAGACTGTTTAGATTACAAGTAGAGCAGTTCTAAGGGAAAAAATGAAGAGCAGACTTTACGGAGCCAGAAATAGTTTAACCTTGCTTAACCGGCGCTGCCCGATGGTGCTCTAGTGGCAACTCCGCGCTAAATGCAGAAAAGGCAATAAGTCAGTAGTACAGGCTAGCACACTTTAGTGGGCAGCCAAACAATTAAATTAAACAGCAAACAAACACTTTTCGACTTGAATTAGACTAATTTCGACTAAAATGTACTTTTAAGTGCAGATAATAAAAAATGCATAAATAACTATGAAAACAGTTAAAGCTTGCTCTAGGTAAGCAGTAGAAGGTAAAACAAATATAAAAAAGAACAGGATACTTAATCAGGAAAGCAGTCACTTTTTTTCAGTTCTCTGTAGCCAGGAAGACTCAACAGGACCACGTGGAGCTGTGTCTGAGCAATATGGCTTCAAAAAAATGCCAGAGGCAGATTTTAACCAGGGAACTTCAAAAGAGCTAGAAATGGTCCAAAATGACCAATTACTACAGCTTCTTGTGCTGAGGTCACTTCCCTCAAGGACAGGTAGGCTATTCAAGGCTCCCCACTCCCACTGGTGAGCTAAGAAACTTCCTTCTATCCAAGTAAGGCAATGGACAACACAGGAACTACAACACAGCCCAGGATACAGCAAGGCCTGTAAACTGGTCTAACTAGTTTAGGAGAGGCAGGAAAACAAGGAATTTTTTTTGTTTTTTTTTTTGTTTTTAAATAGAAACACACAGAAATGCAGAAAAGGCAATAAGTCAGTAGTACAGGCTAGCACACTTTAGTGGGCAGCCAAACAATTAAATTAAACAGCAAACAAACACTTTTTGACTTGAATTAGACTAATTTCGACTAAAATGTACTTTTAAGTGCAGATAATAAAAAATGCATAAATAACTATGAAAACAGTTAAAGCTTGCTCTATGTAAGCAGTAGAAGGTAAAACAAATATAAAAAACAACAGGATACTTAATCAGGAAAGCAGTCACTTTTTTCAGTTCTCTGTAGCCAGGAAGACTCAACAGGACCACGTGGAGCTGTGTCTGAGCAATATGGCTTCAAAAAATGCCAGAGGCAGATTTTAACCAGGGAACTTCAAAAGAGCTAGAAATGGTCCAAAATGACCAATTACTACAGCTTCTTGTGCTGAGGTCACTTCCCTCAAGGACAGGTAGGCTATTCAAGGCTCCCCACTCCCACTGGTGAGCTAAGAAACTTCCTTCTATCCAAGTAAGGCAATGGACAACACAGGAACTACAACACAGCCCAGGATACAGCAAGGCCTGTAAACTGGTCTAACTAGTTTAGGAGAGGCAGGAAAACAAGGAATATTTTTTTTTTTTTTTTTTTTTTAAATAGAAACACACAGAAATGCAGAAAAGGCAATAAGTCAGTAGTACAGGCTAGCACACTTTAGTGGGCAGCCAAACAATTAAATTAAACTGCAAACAAACACTTTTCGACTTGAATTAGACTAATTTCGACTAAAATGTACTTTTAAGTGCAGATAACAAAAAATGCATAAATAACTATGAAAACAGTTAAAGCTTGCTCTAGGTAAGCAATAGAAGGTAAAACAAATATAAAAAACAGCAGGATACTTAATCAGGAAAGTAGTCACTTTTTTCAGTTCTCTGTAGCCAGGAAGACTCAACAGGACCACGTGGAGCTGTGTCTGAGCAATATGGCTTCAAAAAAATGCCAGAGGCAGATTTTAACCAGGGAACTTCAAAAGAACTACAAATGGTCCAAAATGACCAATTACTACAGCTTCTTGTGCTGAGGTCACTTCCCTCAAGGACAGGTAGGCTATTCAAGGCTCCCCACTCCTACTGGTGAGCTAAGAAACTTCCTTCTATCCAAGTAAGGCAATGGACAACACAGGAACTACAACACAGCCCAGGATACAGCAAGGCCTGTAAACTGGTCTAACTAGTTTAGGAGAGGCAGGAAAACAAGGAATATTTTTTTTTTTTTTTTTTTTAAATAGAAACACACAGAAATTCAGAAAAGGCAATAAGTCAGTAGTACAGGCTAGCACACTTTAGTGGGCAGCCAAACAATTAAATTAAACAGCAAACAAACACTTTTCGACTTGAATTAGACTAATTTCGACTAAAATGTACTTTTAAGTGCAGATAATAAAAAATGCATAAATAACTATGAAAACAGTTAAAGCTTGCTCTAGGTAAGCAGTAAAAGGTAAAACAAATATAAAAAACAACAGGATACTTAATCAGGAAAGCAGTCGCTTTTTTTCAGTTCTCTGTAGCCAGGAAGACTCAACAGGACCACGTGGAGCTGTGTCTGAGCAATATGGCTTCAAAACACTAACAGTTCTTGTCAGAGAACTTCCAAAAACAAAGGCTAATACACCACTCATGTGTAGAAACTTCCTCAGCAAGAGGCATAGGCCAGGCTCCACGGCACAAGAACTCTCTACAAGACGCACTGGTAACACAGGAATAAACAAGGCCAAGATGATGCTTAAATAGTTAACACATAAGAAAGGATAGTAAAGGCATATCCTTTAGTGGCAGAAACAATAAATTAAAAAAGCAAATTGATAAGTACAACTTTAACAAAGCATTAATAATAACAAAAATGTCACTTAAATAACTAAATCGTAAATTTAGTTTAATGAGAAACAAAATGCAAAAAGAGATAAAATCATAAAGTGTCTAACATTCAGAGCCAAAAAATAAAAACACAGGATATACAGAATAGCTTTAAATTCCGAGCAGTAAACTCAGAATTCAAAAAACTGAGCAGCAAATGCTAAAAGCTAGGCAGAGGTACTCCAAAAAAGATCAATGCCAAAACACACTAGCTAAATTCTTATCCAACTAAGGCAGGAGCATGGAAGGCACCGCCCAGAAAGCAAGAAATCTTCTAACCAGTAAGGCAAGGAAAAGCAAGAAATCTGTATTCATTCAATAAAAGTCTAGGATTAGGAAGGCAGGAAAAGGATATTTCACTTTAGTGGCAACAGAAATACAATAACGAAAGGAAATCAGTATAAAACATGCAAAAGAACATTAAATTCAAACATAAAACATGCATAAACAGATAATTTCACTAAAATTTTTTAAGTAGAAAATAAAAAACAGAAGGATATAAAGTAAAGCTTTTAGTTAGAAGAAAATAAAAAACAGATGGAAATAATTCAAAAATGCATGATTTTACAGGAATAAAAGCAGAATCAAATGAAATCACAAGCTTGTGGAGCAAAGGAAATCAAGCGATTCAAGTCCAGAAATGTAGATATCTCTATGAAGAGCAATACAACACAGGTATCAAAGGCTCCACATCCCAGGTAAGTTAAACTCTTACAGGGAAAAGACAAAATTACAAACAACCAGGAACAGAAGGAAAGTGTATAGTAGGCTAGGAAACAAGAATTATTAGATTATTTTCAAGTAGAAACAACTTCTCTAAAGAAAAGGTAACAGGCACACACATGGCAGCAAAAATTAATTAAAGGTAAACATTTTGGATGAATAAACAACGACAAATCTTTTTGTTAATAATAAAATGCAGAAAAGAAAATTTAAGTTTAGTACATAGAAGTAACAAATAAAAAAAGGAAAATCATATAATCACTTTAGTCACAAATGTATTAACAGACAGAACTTATGAAAAAGGTTATAAAATGCCAGAAGATTAACTAAAATAAAAAGCAGAAAGTCCAAAGACCATTATACAGTTCTGAATAGGTAAAAAACCAGGAATTAACAGGAAGTCCTGCAATGGTTAAAAACTACCATACCAGTAGGCTGTGTAACAAGAACTTCAAAAGCATGGTACAGAAGGCCTTAACTGGCTAACATTTAAGAGGAGGAAACAGGCAAATCATTGTTTGTTTAAAGAAACTCACAATCAGAAGGCAATGGCCATCGACAGTAGCACATATAGCAGCAAATTAATGTAACACAAAAAACATCATCAATCATAATCTTAAATGTCTTTTAGTAGAACAAAAATGAAATAATATGAACAGTTAAAGCTTGCACAGTAAGCAGAAAGGAAAAAATTAAAACAAAGAAACTTAAAGAAATCTTTAAATTAACAGTAAAAGATAATAACTATTGACTAACAAATGCTCATAATGCAGAGGAATTTAACAGAACTTAAAAAGTAAAATGGTCCAGGAAGCAATACTAAGTTTGCTAGCAAATCCTAACGGACTCGTGGCTAGTAGTTCCCAACCCTGGTCAAGAATCCCTTCCAAAGGCATGGAAACACAAGGACTCAACAAAGCCAGTACACAAGGCTGAAAGCTAACTATAGGGCAGGAAAGCAAGAAAGCTTTCTATTTGATAAAAGAACACAGGAAGTAAAAAGGCAATAAGCAGAAAGGCATACATTAGGCAGCAACAATTATTAACAGAAAAAACTTAACCAATAAGAATTATGTTACTTTTAAGTTAGTAACAAAAACATAAATAATTAAAACAGTAAATTTTAAGGTAGAAAAAGTAAAATAAATAAAAAAACAGGTCTTAATAAAAGAGTAACTTACAGTTCTTACAGGAGATAACAAACACTAGAAGTTTAGAAATGCTTCAAAAGCCAAGCAGTTTAAAACGAAATTCAAAAGAGTAAATGGCCAAATAACAATTATAAGTCTGGTGAGTAATCCTCAGGCAGTAGGCATTCTAGCTCAATGCACAGGTAGCCAAGAGGCCTTCTACCAGTAAGCAAATCTTCAATCCAAAAGCCAGGATAAGGCTAAATGCACTACAGGTAGAAGCCAATAAGGATTTTCACTGGACTCAAAATAGGATCAACAATGCAAGGCAACACGGAGTATAAAGCAATCAGTACAGCAATTAAAAGAACAAACATAAGAATATAATTGTAAATTATAAGAAAAGAAATAGTATATAGAAAACATAAAGAAAAGCTAAAGTATAGTAAAACACTTTTGAGCAAACTTAAATTAAACAGCAAACAAACACTTTTCGACTTGAATTAGACTAATTTCGACTAAAATGTACTTTTAAGTGCAGATAATAAAAAATGCAGTAAATAACTATGAAAACAGTTAAAGCTTGCTCTCGGTAAGCAGTAGAAGGTAAAACAAATATAAAAAACAGCAGGATACTTAATCAGGAAAGTAGTCACTTTTTTCAGTTCTCTGTAGCCAGGAAGACTCAACAGGACCACGTGGAGCTGTGTCTGAGCAATATGGCTTCAAAAAAATGCCAGAGGCAGATTTTAACCAGGGAACTTCAAAAGAGCTAGAAATGGTCCAAAATGACCAATTACTACAGCTTCTTGTGCTGAGGTCACTTTCCTCAAGGACAGGTAGGCTATTCAAGGCTCCCCACTCCCACTGGTGAGCTAAGAAACTTCCTTCTATCCAAGTAAGGCAATGGACAACACAGGAACTACAACACAGCCCAGGATACAGCAAGGCCTGTAAACTGGTCTAACTAGTTTAGGAGAGGCAGGAAAACAAGGAATATTTTTTTGTTTTTTTTTGTTTTTAAATAGAAACACACAGAAATGCAGAAAAGGCAATAAGTCAGTAGTACAGGCTAGCACACTTTAGTGGGCAGCCAAACAATTAAATTAAACAGCAAACAAACACTTTTCGACTTGAATTAGACTAATTTCGACTAAAATGTACTTTTAAGTGCAGATAATAAAAAATGCAGTAAATAACTATGAAAACAGTTAAAGCTTGCTCTAGGTAAGCAGTAGAAGGTAAAACAAATATAAAAACAGCAGGATACTTAATCAGGAAAGCAGTCGCTTTTTTTCAGTTCTCTGTAGCCAGGAAGACTCAACAGGACCACGTGGAGCTGTGTCTGAGCAAGTCTGAGGAAGTCAGGAGTGTCAGAAAAGTATGTAAGAGTGGTACAGGATATGTACGAGGGTAGTGTGACAGCGGTGAGGTCTGTGGTTGGAGTGATGGATGCATTTAAGGTGGAGGTGGGATTACATCAAGGATCGGCTCTGAGCCCTTTCTTATTTGCAATGGTGATGGGCAGGTTGACAGACGAGATCAGACAGGAGTCCCCATGGACTATGATGTTTGCAGATGAAATTGTGATCTGTAGTGAGTGTAGTGAACAGGTGGAGGAGACCCTGGAGAGGTGGAGATATGCTCTAGAGAGAAGAGGAATGAAGGTCAGCAGGACTAAGATAGAATATATGTGTGTGAATGAGAGGGAGGATAGAGGAATGGTGAGGATGCAGGGAATAGAGGTGGTGAAGGTGGATGAGTTTAAATACTTGGGATTAACAGTTCAGAGTAATGGTGAGTGTGGAAGAGATGTGAAGAAGAGAGTACAGGCAGGATGGAGTGGGTGGAGAAGAGTGTCAGGAGTGATTTGTGACAGACGAGTACCAGTAAGAGTGAAAGGGAAGGTCTACAAGAGAGTAGTGAGACCAGTTATGTTATATGGGTTGGAGACAGTGGCATTGACAAAAAGGCAGGAGTCAGAGCTTGATGTGGCAGAGTTGAAGATGTTAAGATTTATACTGGGTGTGACAAGGATGGGCAGGATTAGGAATAAGTCAGCAGTCAGTCAGTCAGAATGGGTCAGCCCAGGTTGGAAGGTTTGGAGAAAAAGCCAGAGAGGCAAGATTACATTGGTTTGGACATGTGCTGATGAGGGATGCAGAGTATATTGGAAAAAAGATGCTAAGGATGAAGCTGCCAGGGAATAGGAAAAGAGGAAGGCCTAAGATAAGGTTTATGGATGTGGTGAGAGAGGACATGCAGGTGGTTGGTGTGACAGAGCAAGATGCATAGGACAGGAAGAAATGGAAACAGTTGATCTGCTGTGACGACCCCTAACGTGAGCAGCCAGAAGAAGTAAGCATGAGGCAATTGCTACACAGTCTTCAAATACCCACTGCTATAAGGCTGGTTACAAAAGGGACAAGAGCTGGCTGCAATTCCATAATGGCCAGTGCAGGTGAAGGGATAACAGAAACCAGAATAGCTTAATAACCTATGTGACGATGTGAGGTATTCCCAGCTATGCCAGGAGAAGTAAGGAAGTGGATATGCATCATAAACCAGTACAGCTAGCTAGAACTTTGTAAAAAAAGATATTTCATTTGCATATCAAACTGATTTGTACAGATGCTTATGTTGAAAAATGTATCTGTAAAGCTGCTTGTGTTAACATGTACCAACAATGATTCCAGGTTGTATTATTACTGAAATTAAAATTGTAACAGAGGATACTGGAAGAGAAGAGGTTAATCTCAGTCCAGCAAACTTTGAAAAATAGTAAGAAATTAAGCTACTAAATTTGGGCCATAAAGATTATTTGATTGTGGCCAGAGACAAAATGTATGTGCCAGAGAATGGTTTATTAAGTTTTGTAGGATAAGTGGAAGTGTTTTATTGTTTTATGACTGCCAGAAGCTGCAACAAATATTGGCAAAGCTCAATCTATGTGTATTATTGACACGTGCAAGATTCTGGGTCAGTTGCTAGGAAAGGGAGTAGCATGGGAACCGGAAGTTAGATGACTATATGTATGTGATGTTATTCTGTAATCTGTCACTATGTTTAATACTAGATGAGAGTGAAGTCTCAGAGCATTCTGTTTTTGAAACCTGACAAAAAAGGACCCCCTCACCTACTTCATCTTGCCTTGCTCTTGTAAGTGAAAAGAGGATAGTAATTCTTTAGATCAGTCAGGAAAATATAGTGAGATTAGTTCAAGTACTGTTTTTCTGTATCTGTATAAATCTTTTTATCTTTGTTATGTTAATATTCTCTGTGATTGAAATTCTGGTGTTTAATGTAAATAGATATTTCATATTTTCATGTTATTTTATTAATTATTATTAAATATATTTAAACTTTTTTGTGACTGGTCCTTTACAGAATATTTCAACCTTTGAGAGTACTCGTATCTATGTGGTGACTCTGTGGCCACTCCTGAAAGCCTTACTGCTTTGGTCAAAACACTACCATTTGTACTAATATTAATTTTACTCAGTATAATTAGTTCCCCTTGTAAGACCCTTAGAGTACCTGGCAATGGAGTGTATGGTGGCAGTAACTACCTTATAGTCTGGGCAGACAGGGGCATAGCTAATAAATCTGTGCCAGCCTTTGTGTATATGTGTGTGTGTGTGTGTGTGTGTGTGTGTGTGTGTGTGTGTGTGTGTGTGTGTGTGTGTGTGTCTGTGTGTGTGTGTGTGTGTGTGTGTGTGTGTGTGTGTGTGTGTGTGTGTGTGTGTGTGTGTGTGTGTGTGAAAATCAAATGTCAAAGAGTGTGTATGTCAACTGCTTATACACAATGCACTGGTTTCACAGAGAGGGCACTGGAGGACTTGGTTTGCACACTCTGCTGAGGACTCGACTCTATAGCTATGCCAATGGGGACCTAGAGGAAGAAAGAGAAAGAAATCCAAACCCTGAACTGAGTGTGTTTCCTGTGTGTTTTTAAGGGAAATTGTGCATGATGCAGAGAGCTGTATCTGGAAATACTGTATGTATCTATTTTTGTTCCAAGTGAACTTCTCTTTCCAGTGTCAGTGGTGAGGATTCAGGCTCCTTTGAGAGGGGTAACATCATAACCTACTCTTGGTATTATAAAACAGAAGGGTTTAATGGATTGAGATGCGGCTAAAGGCTACAAGAAAATCTGTGACTACTTATCAATAAAGTAATCGGTAATAAGTGACCAATATAAGTCAGAATATTTTACCAAATATATTCAGATGTAGTTTCTATTTTATACATACCTCAGATATTTGAATACTAGACCAGATTTTTTTAAAAATATGTACACTCATAAACATTCATAAACTTAATCATATAAATAAGCATACAAAACCCCTATGCATTACCACTCTAATAATATTGAATACTTATATTACATTCACTTATTTGCTCATTCTTACAGTGATATCTCTTGAACATAGCAGTTATCACATTTATTTATCCAGGTTATATTCAGGGCCATGAAACAAAACATTAATTTTTAGTCAGAAATAAAAATGAAATATACATAAAATATGAAAAATATAAATAGTTCATACTTAGTTTCATGAAACAAAATATTAATTTTTAGTCAGAAATAAAAATGAAATATACATAAAATATGAAAAATATAAATAGTTCATACTTAGTTTCAGGTTAAGCCATTATTCATCTTTTTAGTGCTTCCCATTTACTGAAATTTAATCTATCTTGTCTGGCAGTTGTACTACAATAACTGAAAATTGGAGATCACACAGTACCCACCTCTCCATTATTCCCCCCATCAAAATGGTACCCCAGGTTTTACTGCCATCAAAATAATTTGTACATATGCATTTTGAACCATTAAATACTAAAAATACTAAATCTATTTCAGTTAATTCTTTCTTGTCAAGAAATGTTTAAGTAGCAGCAGACAGCTTACCTGAAAATTAGACCTTTCCATGCAGAATATATAGTTGTATATCCTAATTATGTTAAAACTGTCCACAACTCACCTTCAACACAGATACACTCTCCAGCCAAAATGTTTTGAATTCAAATAAGATCCAAACTGCTGAAATCATTCATTCATTTCTCAACACAATGGTAAGACAATCTAATTCATGCTTACACTTCTTTTAGAAATCAAGCTAAACTCACCCAGCAACCATCTGATGTCCTGTGTCCCAGTATAGCTTCCAAATGTAATTATTTATTTTTTCATTTTCAGAAGTGGACAACCAATAACATTTGATCTGAACCACTATTATGTAGCCCTCCAAAGTATTTCCAGAAAAAAGGACTTCTGCCTGATTTCCACCAAGAAATAATATTCAGAAATGTTGTATTTTTTAGGATCCATTTAATTTTATAAAGAAGAAAAAGTAAATAAATGCCCATCTGCATTCCACTCTATTCACCATCAAGTATTTTATTTAACTCCATAAAAATCTTAAAACAAGCAAACTCTTCATATTTTCCATAATCTAAACAGTTTTTAACTTGTATCCTTGTAATAAACACTAACCTTCCAGAACACACACTTACCCATAATCCCATAGCAAAAACACAACAATGAAATAAGTAATGTTGCATCTTCCTCACAAAGTGTCAATATGTTTAATCTTATATCTGTAAGAAATCCTGCCAAGTGAATTCTTCATTTATACACTTAAACCAATAAATGTAAAGGGTTATAACTAGAAAGTAACTGTATTCTCTCTGATCCTTTAACAATTATTTATAGCATTAAGTGCTACCTTCTTTCACACAACAAACACTAGCAAATTAGCAGTGCTTCTAAATATCTAAATGGACCTTTGTCAGAGAAATGATCACAATGAATTAACAGTGTATAAGAAATAGACAAGTCTAACATTATTAGTATCACTGTCTAATATATAATATTACAAAACTCTAAAACGCTTATTATCAAGACTGGCCTTTACCAGATACATATGTGCCTTTCCTTCCATCCATCCGTAGATAATAAGATAGCTTAATAAAAGTCGTCATCAATTTTAAATCAGTAAATGCATTTTGATTGATTTGCTGGGCTTCTGCAAAGCATTTGCTTCAATCTATAAGTATTGGTGGATACATTTGGCTATATAATATAAATTTGAACATACAAGAAATTAATAATTCATTCTGTTTTGATTAAAAAACACATCCTTAAACAAACACAGCTTAATTATTATTTCATTAACTGAAATGAATGAGCTTGAATTCACCAAGGCAGATTTACTTTAAAATGTTCCATGTAATTTATGTCAAAATGCTTTTGTAGCTCTTCAACAAGGGCTTCTTGACATTTTATGTACCCTAATTCTCCTTCACCAGAAATAAGAACTTAATTTTTGTATCTTTTTATGAAGATTTACTGAAATTTTATTTTGTTCCAAATTAATCTACATCTCATATGAAAAGAAAGTACCTTTCATAAGAGTCACGGTCGTGTTAAAATCCCAAATCACTATATGCATTATTTTATCAATATGTCCCATAAAGTTGTTTAGTTCTGCACATTTAGGAAAAAATAGTAAGAAAAGCTAATTAAATAAAAGTGAGTCCTTCTATGGTTTAGCTCTGGCATATTCAATATGAATAAAATATGTCTTCTTTAGTTTTACAATTTTTAATAAATAATTATCCAAGTTTAATAGATTTACTTCTAGTTCTTAGAAAGTTATATCCTTCTTTTTAGGAGCTACTGCCTTTGCTTAAAATGGATTGCACATTTAGCTTTTCATTTTCATCCCATTGTCATCAACCCAAATATTCCATTTGCAAAACAGTTTCTAGGATTCAATAAAATCCTGTCTGGTAATACTCACCCTATAATGCAGGCTCATCAATTAATGTGATAATGGTAATATGTGATTCAGGGACAGGTAAAGCTGCAATGAGGGAGCAGTGGAAGTTTTAACTGACAATTATAGTCCCAGCAAAATTAAATATATCACTATTTTTCACATTTAAGCTTGGTCGGCTGGCAAAGAATCTATGATGTCACTGCTAATTTTTCTAGTATTAAATGTCCCTTATAGATGGTTAATAGAAATTATTTGAAAGATTAAAATGGTATATCTCAGCTATAGGGAGTCCAAAGGGATTTTTTTTCTCTAGACATCTTAAAGGTTACTATTTTAACTCTACAAGATGCTCTAAGTTACTGATTATGTCCTCTAAAATTAAATACTGATTAACCAGTAATTACAAGAAAATTAGCTAACTGTGAAATTCACATTAGAGGTTTACACTAACCTGAAGTACTCCATTTGGTTAGTCACAGAATGATATCATCCATCTGATTTTGTAAGATCATAGATGATGAAATAATTTAATCATATAGGATCTTTCAGTATCAGTTTACTAATAGTAAAAATGTTACAATGTATTTTTGCAGATCCTCTGGATCAGCCTGTCTATGAAGATCAAGTCACTGTTGCAAGAGTTAACCATTCTACTAGGAGTTAAATGCTCTCTGTTTTGCTCCTTTTTTATTTTTGCTAGATTACTGAGCTTTCAATGTTTTTCTTTGATTCTTTACATGGAATGAACAAAGTGTGATGTGTGTGGCACAGATTACAGTTGTTTTCCAAGACAAGGCATTTGAAGTAGAAGAGCTGTGCAAATCTCTTTCTAACTTGTTTCATGTATGACCTAACATAAAATCAGATATACAATGTATTACCCTTCAATTTGAATTTTAGCTGAGAATGTTATCAATTTTCTGTGGAACATTTCTGTTGTTCCCTTGGTAGGATTTAATCATTAATTTCCTGGTGCCCTAAAATGAAATACAAACATGGGTCTTTTTTAGGGACAAATGTTCCTCACATTATTACTCCTGATGGGGACTGCTCTACTAGGAAGTGTTTTACCATCCCTGAGGTTATTCATACCAGAGTTATACTGAACTTTAATAACATCTTAGACACTTACATTTTTAACTTTTTCTTATTACTCTACCTATGTTTTTTTTTTTCATTTGGTAGGCTATAGTTAGAAGCTGTAAGCTAATTTATTGGTATCACCTAAATTGTTTCCAAAAGTCAGGAGGCTGTTGTTCTTGTTTGCCCTATCCTTGTTTAATAGAATTTATTTTAAAATACTGAATGCCTGATGTTTCGGTTTATATTGTTTCCTGTTTAATTTTGGTCAGTTAAGCATCTACATGGTAGGGAAAGGTGAAAATAGTAGATTAAAGTTTCATTATCCATTTTAAGTTAAAGTAGCAATGTGTATTACACATATCTCTTTATTTTTTGATAAGCTAGCACAGTGTTTATATTTTTCCTTCCTAGTCAGTTTTTGGAGAACTATCTTTAACTGTGCATATTCTTTTTCTTAGCATGAAACATTAATTTAGGTATTTTTAATCTATATTATTTATGTCAATAAAGCGTGAAAAGGTTTTTCATAAACAGTGAGCAATCATATTTCTTTTTGAATTTCTTTTTCTGATCTTAGAAATGTTATTAGTGAAGTGTTCTTTCTACCTCGTATTAGGCAAACAGGTTTAACACACTAAGAGTTGCATATACAAGTTGAAGATGACCCCTGATTTTCCTGATTTGGTTTACAACACATTTTGTAAATAGGTGTTCATGATACTGGCAGGTATAAGGTTTAGCAATTGCATTAGTTGCTCTGTCACATGTAGTTTCTATGGTAGTTGTACTCTTTAAATTAATTCAGGAACTGCATTGTTTAGTTTTTCAAACCACCCTCATTCTGGTTTCACATGTAGACATATTCACATATTTACATTCATTTCAGATACTAAGCAGATATTCATAGTAAATGGAGCTGTACCACAACTTGTCCTGTTCTGATATGTGGAGTTGCCCTGTACTACCATTTTGTCATCCATCATCATCATCCAAATTCCAAAAAGGGCAACATCTTAATTTGTGACTATTCATCACCCACTACACAGCTGGAACAACTCTGCAGTTGAATAACTATTCATTATGCTGTTACGAGGACCACACAGAGGATAGTGCACCCCCATTCACAAATGCATGCTTGCATGTACACACATACACACACACACACACACACACACACACACACACACACACACACACACACACACATACTCAGAATAGCCATTCCTGTGCAGGCACTCAAGTACCCACTCACACACTGTCCCACTGCACTTATATTACATAAATAATAGCACACAGACATAGACACACATGTACACCTCTCATTGATTCACACCATGACTTACTGATATTGGCAATCTTTACAGATTTCCACGTTTGACGTGCACAAATGTGCAAAGCAAAAGCACTCTGCATATTTATACCCCCCCCGGCTCTCTGCCTTGCCAAGCACTTGCATAGTCTGAGCATCTCTGAATCCCAATAAAACAATACATCTAGATGCAAGGTAGCTTGCACTTGTATATTTTGTAAGATAAACTTGAATACTTGCCTATTTCTGTTCTTTTTTTATTACAGAAGCACATATATGTAATTTTGAAAGAATTCAGAAGTACTGTTTTCTGTTTATGGAACACTGTGATATATTTTCTAAATATTCATATTCTTTAGTTCATTTGGACTGATTTCAGTCTTTCTGTTTCAGTGCCTTTAAGACAGAGTCAAATCAGATTACACCTAGAAGGACTGACAAGATATCACTGGTTTACAGATAGATTATTGTGTAAGATTTTATCAATCACATAAATAGGAAATGGATCCTGTTCTTCACTGTTTTCAGTTGCTAAATCTCTTTTTAGTTGCATTTGCAGTATATCACTGAGTAAGCATGCTTAGGTCTTACTTTCCAAATTAAATGTATTTTACCTGATATTTGATATATTTGGACATTTTATGTCTTTTTAAGCATATATGTTTTGCATTTGTATGAAAAGTACTGCACAGAGTTTTAAAAAGATTTAAACTTAAAAGAAGATGCTATTTGTCAATTTAATTTACAATAACTTTGCTTAGATTATTATGGTACATTAAATGTACATAAAATGTGGTTCGAAATATTGTGGCTGCAAGAATTTTTAAAATGAAGGCAAATTCTTATATTCTGTTTCTTACTCAACTGACAGTCTTAATATTAATGCTGAAGTCCATTTTCATAGTTTAATTTTCAGAGTTGCTGAAGAAACCATTGCTTTAAGTGAATACTTATATTATATCACAGATGAGATAAACATCTTAATGAGTCAAATTCTAATGGTTAAGAATCTTCAAACCTGTGTATAACTGTCATAGGTTTCATGGATTCGTATGTTTAGATTATCCTTAGTTCAGGCTGAAGGCCATCAAGGAGCACAGAAACATTTACATCAAATAAGTAGCTACTATCACATACCCAAACATTTAATTTATTTGTAAATGAGGTTCTCAGATAGTCTTATATCATTTAGCTCTTTATTCTATAAACCTAGATCAACTTGAATAATAAAAATCATACCTGTTTTTTATTTTATGTGTAGAATAACAAACTTCAACTAACATGCTTGTCTTCTTTTTGTTAATATATCACAAACTCCAAAATAGTTATCAGGGAAGTGTCATTAAAATCCCTAAAAGTTATGTAAAATTTGGTTCTAATGTGGCAAGATATTGCAGCCTAATAGTATAATTTAATTTCCTACATAATGGTAATCTCTTGGCAAAATTTCATTGAATTAGTTTTAATTTATTAATTTTAGTTGTTATATAGACAGATATGCTGCTTAATCAACTTAAAGAAACATGTTAATATGTTTGAGTCTCCAATAGCCATGCTTTTGACTATCAAGTCAATTTGCCTCATAGATTTATTTTTGAAATAGTTAGCAATGTTGACAGTCTTCAAGATATTTAATCACATTTTGGCCTCTTTGTGTTTGCATGACATACCTTTTAAGAACCAACCTTTTCATACAAAAATTTCAAATCCATGGAACGTATCCTGCAAAAGACTGAACATCCAGCCAGCTGCAAAAGCATTAGGGCACCTTTCATTCACCTGTACAACTGTTGGAGTTTGAGAGTGAGCAGGTATAAAAACGGATACACGGGTACCAAAAAATTCAGAACTTTCTTGCTGTCAAAGCAATTAACAAGTCTCGCTTACAGCTCTGACTTCATAGATCTGGAGTTCAGCATGTTATTGCAAAGTGGGCAAATAAGGGGGACTGGATTCCATTTTTCTGAAAAAGTATATATTTTCTGTCAGAATTTATGTCTAGTAGGAAGGGACAGTGTTTGTGTGGATGACAAATATATAATAATCACCACGCATCTTTTCTCTTCTATCTAGAGGAATAACACAATACTCAGAATTGTTCAATTTGTTGATAGTTCATTCATTAGACCCTTAGAAGCAGGATAAGTACCCTTTTACTTTATTTAGAGAACCAGAAATCGAAAGCACTTACAAGTAGGATCATGGATCAAAGATCCAGCTCCTTGAACATTTTCCCATTGATGCCGAAGAAAAGTTTCAAGGAAAGCTTCCTTCTCTTCTCTGAACTCTGTGTTGCTGCAATCTTAGGATAGCAACTCTGCTGTGTGTTCCTTAGAGCCCCTGAATCATCCTCCAGTTCCTCTTGACTCCTCTAGCATTGTACCTTAGGAGTTTTCTAGAGAGCAAGAGGTCATCATGTCCTCAAAGCTGCTTGCACATCCATCTTGGACAGGAGAAAACCAATTGTTATATCATCTGAAGAGGAGTCAGATGTTATTTCCATTCAGGGCTGTGCTGAGGACTCAGATTCCCAGTGGCATGACTGGATGTCTGAGTGCTTCTTTTTGGCAGACATGCCCATGAAAAGGCAGCACAAAATTAAACACATTCAGCACAGGGTCTCCTGCAGCTAAAAGAACTAAAGATAATTAGCTACAGTTTTCAAAGGGTTTGTTTGAAGCCTTTCAATCATTATAGTCTGGACTTTCTCAAAGAAAAAGATTTCCTTCCTCATCAGATTCTGAATCTGAATTGGATGTACGGGTAACAGTTAGACTATGCATCTCAGTTATCTACTCCAGAAAACTGGGAATTTGAATCAGAAGAATCTTGTCATCCCTTTACTTTCTGCCTCTCATCCATCCTACTTCCCTCTTCCCTTTGCATATCTCACACTTCCTCTCCTTTCTACTCCTCTTCCCCCTGCATGCCTCTCTCATCTTTTCTCTATCCTCTCCCCATAGTATCCTTTCCTGCCACTATTCCCACTTGCCTCTTCTAATGTCTTAATACCTCCTATATATATAATGATATGCTGCCATCACTGTAATTTAAGCCATCTCCATCACCCATCGTATCCATAAAGCTTTGCTAAGCATTATTCCATTCTTCCATCCATGTTTTGAAATTGTAAACTATTTCATGAACTAAATGTTGTAGCATATTTTTGCATCTGTAAATACGTGTATGTTTTTAGCATATCCTTGTACCTGTAAAAATGTATTGATAATTTGTTTTGCAATCCTATTCACGCGGGCTGTGCCTGCAAACAGTCCACTGAGATCACTGCACTACTGGGAAAACAAATGTAAATAAATAAATAAGAAGGAAACATTTCCTCTACCTCTCCTGCTGAGAAGTTGTAATTTTCTGATGTATTAAGTAGGATGAAGGCTCTCTAACTGGGAACAAAAAGAAATACGAGAAACCCAGAAGAGATATTATAATTTATTACAAGTGCATATTCCTCAGTCTTTGTCTGTTTCTCCTGTTTAGCTAGTGCTTTGCCTGGCAGTTAGTTACCAGCTGTAAAAAAAAATCTGACAAATTACATAAAATATCTCAAACTCACAAGTGTCTGTTTAGGAGCCTCAGAGCAGATCATTCTGTGGTCCATCTGCCAAAACCTTCTTCCTCTAAATATTGCATGACAGCTAATCTTATTCCATCTGATAAAGATGGCAAAACCTTTGATTAATTTGGAAAAAAGGGATATACTTCTTCCACTCTAGCATTTCAAACAATAAACTGTGAAGCTCATATGTATAAGATTTTGTTGGTTTCATTTGACAAAAAGAAAACCTTGTCAGGTGACCTTCCTCAGTGTGATATTAAGACTACTTTAAATCCCTTTTTTCATCTGTCACTAGTAATGAAACCTCTACTTAAATGTTCTTATGTTATGTCTGATGCAGTGTCCAAGGCGGCTTCTACTGCCTCAGTAATGAGAAGGTTTGCTTGGCTGCATTCTCAGAATTTGCCAGAAGATGTGAAGGCTGTACTGTCGAATGCCCCCTTGGATAAGGAAGTACTATTTGGTTCTTCTTTTGTGGAAGTACTTAAAAATATTTGATGAAAGGGGAAAGCTCATTCAGGAGCTATCGCAGATATTTTAATCTTCCATGTCTAAATAAAACAAAAACTTTCCAGCTAGCTCGGGATCCTTTTAGAGGAAGCAATACAAGCATTCCCAGAAAAAAAAGCATGTAAGCAAACTTGTAAGAAACAATGGCAAGGAGGTCAAAAAATAAATGAAGTTACACCCAAGCCCAAGGCCAATCTAAAAAGACCGACTAACAATCCATCTAGTCATCCTCTCTCCTCTCCCCTCTGCCTACTCTGGCAACCTTATAGGGCTTTCCCAAATAATAAACCTCACTTCCCACTTTACTACCAGATCACATCAGCACCTGAGTTTTGAGAATCATTCAAAAAGATTGCAACTGGCAGTGGAACCCCCTTTCAAGGGATCACCTCCTCAAAAATCTTGCTGTTTCCTCATATTTTGGACCAAATGTTAACAATAGGCATTAAAGAATTTGTTTCCAGATCAAATAGGACAAGGCTTTTATTCAAGGATTTTTCTCATGCCAAAAAGGAAGGCACTTGGAGACCAGTTTCATTTATTTATTTATTGACATTTGATTACCGGGAAGGTCTGACTGGGTAGAAACCCATTTTCAGCAGATGCCCTGGGAGAAAAGCTCCAAATTATTACAAAGCATTTTAAGAAAAATAATTTTAAGGCATTTGCATTGATAAAATCGAGGAATCTCTGGGCAGTTGTGTTCTGGCATGAGTATTTTTTTCCAGTTTATAGCTGGGTAGTTAAAGTCACCCAGGATCAGGGTAAAAGGTTGAATCTTGTTAGATATGGAGATGCCCATATAGGTGGAATAAGCATTAAAATTTGGAGCCTGTAGCTAGCTATGATTTGAACAGGTGTCTTGTCAATGGTTAGCTGCACCTGGAATGTGCCCTGTGCTTCATACTGTTTGACCAGCCTGCAGGTGTGTGTGTCTTTAATATATATTGAAACTCTACCTCCTTTGGCTTTGCTGCCCACAGTTTGGAGTATAGGATGAGTAACCAGGTAAGGCTGGGGCGGTCTCCATAGCTTTGAACCAGGTTTCTGTGACTGCACAAATGTCAGCATCTTCCAGCATTAAGAATGCTTACTATGAGTGCAGTTTCATGTTTAGACTCCTAGCATTTAGGAGCATGACCTTTAATTTGCATTTTGTTGAAATTTTTATGTTGGTAGTATTGACCTCATGACTTTTCCTAAAAAAGCCAGGGGTCTTTGACAGAAGCTTGAAGCCCAAGTGAGACAGATGCAGGCTATCTCTAGCAAAGAATCGTGGTGTGTCGATCATATCTTTCCAGGCTGTCTGGTACTGGATCTCCCTGGAATGACACCAGAAACAAAGCCAATTGTTAAAGTCAATCATTTTCTGTTTGTACTGAGGCATAATTTTGTGTGTACAATGCTGATTAAGGCTAGGGACATACCTGCCTGGGACACATATTCAGGAAACTCAATCATGTCTCTCTTCATATAGTCCAGGGAGGTCCATCTCAAGTCATTCACGCCAACATGTACTATGACAGAGTCATAACAGTATCTGTTGTTGATAGACTTGAGTGCGTGTGTGATATTGCAGATTCTGGCACCTGACAAACAACTAACTGTGACTTTATCCTAATTCAGCCTGGTGAGAGGTACATCTGTATGTCTCACAATGGAGTCTCCTATGACTAATATGTTGGGTTAATGGTTAGGACTTAGTGGTTGCAAGACACAGTTGTGCGGACTATGAGTGGTATGTAGTGTAGAGGGTTGTCGAGTTTGTGTGTGTTTTTGACTCTGAGGTCTCCTTTGTTTGGGTTTGTTTTTCTTGAGAACCTCCACATATGAGGGTATGTGTTGTGTAGTTGTGGGTGGTGTGTGAGATGTAGTAATTGTGTTAAGAACCTTCTCAGTGCCAGATATACTGGCTTGTGAGGGAGAGAGCATAGACCCTAGGTTTTTAATGTATGTGCATCTCTCACAAATTGTGTTCCTAGGTGGTAGTAGTAGATGGTTGTCCATGTACATGAGGCAGTTGCTACACTGTCTCAGGATGCCCATATCAACTAGGCTGCCAAGAGAAACCGTAGGAAATTGTCCATCCATATTTGTCAGAATCTGAGGGAGAGAGGCCAGGGAGAGTAAGGGGTAGGCCTAAAGCCCAAGTGCTTAAACCGTAACTAAGAGGCTTAGAATAACACTTCCAATTTAAGCAGGCTAAAAACAAACAGTACAAGAGAACAAATAGCAGAAAAACCAAGATGAAGTAATAGAGTACGAGGAGGAAACATAAATACTGTAAAAGCGGATGTCTTGCTATCATGTGTTGGGCCATTAATTATTTCTGTGAAACCATATAAGTTTATGCTAGATGTAGGGAACCTAGAGTTTTTGTCCAGCCAATTGACATTCAAATCACCTAGTAGTATTTTGTGTTGTGGAAATGTTATGGCTATCCAGTGTAGGATATCTTCCAGTATAGCTGTATTGTCGCAAGGATGGATGTAAAGGACAGTAATACATATTTGTTTATAATTGTTTATTTTAAGGAAAGCAATAAGAAGCTCTACTGAACTGAATTTTGGTGTTGGTATGTTGTAAGGGGAAATGTGTTAGGTGGTGGGAAATATTAAAGCAATACCAGCACCTTCCTTCTTTATACAGTGATTATGGGCAATATTATAGCCAGGAGATATAACTTCAGTCATTTATGCTGGGTTTAAGCCAAGTTTCAGCACAGTGTGAACATCAGGCTTATGTTGGGTAATCCAGGCATGCAGTTCAACAGTTTTATTTCTTGTGCTTCTAACATTTATGGCAGCAAAAAATACATCACTGAGGTTGGGGATTGGCTGTTGTTGGATTAGAGAAGTGTGTGGGAGAGAATTATCTTAGTATTCATTGTAATATGTGGGGCCAGAATTAGGGTGTATATCTCCTCCTAGAAGGATTTTAGTATATTGGGGAATTATGAATATTTACTTTTTGTTTTGGTTTGAGGTGAAGTGCAGTTAATCAGCCTATATTTGAAATAAAGATGAGGGGCAACATTAAATAGGTTTGTGAAATGTGTGGAGAGAGTAAACAGGAAGTACGGATAAGTGGTTGGGACAGAGCTGGAGAGATGTTGAGAGATACTAGGAAGAAAGATACACAGCAGGAGGAGAAAACTAGAGGATAAGCTGAAGAGTAACACAGTTAAGTACAAGAATCTGTATTTTATAGCTGTCAGGTAGAGGGGAAAAAGCAGTGAATAAGGAAACAAAGAGTTGCAAGGCAGTAGGAAATTCGGTGATGGTAGATTCTGAAAGACTGCAGAGGATAGGTGAGAAGAGTTAGGTTGTCTTATCTGGAAGTTAAGGAATAAAGGGGGTATGAAAGGCCAGAGTGTAATGATTTGTTTCTAAATTTTCACATAAAATCCCAAAGTTAAGATGTTCTCTCTACAGAGTTTCTTGTCACTCATTCCTCCTCATAGTTTCTGAAAAGATGCCGATATCACATTCTCATTCTCAAAGATTTCAGATGCTTTTTTATGATTTTCTGTATCTGGTTCACATTTTCAGTTTTCTGTTTAACTTTTTAGGTTATCTATAGCTCCAAGAATGTTTACAAAGTGTTTAGCTTAATAGCCCACAACAGATTACTGTGAGTATACATTTTAATACTTAGAAGACTGTCTTATCTTTATAGACTCTTTCTTCTTCGGCCTGCCTATAATCTCTTCTTTTTGTACGAAAAAAATGTTTCTCAATCTGTGATTTCAGGTGAACTTAGATAAATCTTCTTTCATTCCATCCAAAATGATAGTTTTCCTAGAGTATCTCCTCAACAATTCTACCATGATGACATTTCTTCCCAAGAAAAGGTGGACTGCTACAAATAATGTATCCTAATATTTTCCAGTCAGGCTCTTTTACTAGCCAGGGGCTTCCTCAAGATTCTAAGTTTTATGGCTTTTATTGTTCTCATGACCTCTTGAGTCAGACTCTAAATGAGAAAAATTCAGCAGTTTCTCAAATCCTTTTGGACTCAGGCCAGCATCCTCTCTCCTTTCATATTCAAATTCTAAGTTTTGCCAAGACAGACATCCTTTGTTGGTTGAACCTGTTATCCCTAAACACTCTAACACCTCCTCAGTCTGTGACCAGAGATGCATCAGACTTTTCTTGGGGCTATGCAAAGGTGAAAAGGTCCAAAAGTCTCTAGAACCAGCAAATCGAAGCATATAAATCTCAAAGAAATGTTTAAATTAACATTGGATTTCAGGGTTTCTTCAAGTAATAACAGACAACATTACAGTTAAGTGGTACATGCATAAATAAACAAACAAGATGGAACCAGATCTTATCCCCTTTGAAGCCAGGCAATGTAAGCTTGTGAACTGGCATCTCAGTTATGTCTTTTCATACAGGCTACCTACACGCTATCAGAGTAGAATCTGGTAGTGGACAAGTTGAGCAGAACCAGGACAGACCCTCATGGATGGAAGCATCATCCTGCGTCTTCCAGGAATTGATCCATCTGTGTGGAACTCATCACATAGACTCTGTTCACAAATACAACTATAAAAGTTCTGCTCCAGGACGTCTTACACAAGATCCTGGAAGGCATAAGCCTTACAGCTAAATGGATAAGAATGTTCCTGTATACCCTTCCACACTTCCCTCTAGTAACCTAGGTTCTTCTAAAGATTCAGACGGACTTTCCATGGATGAATCTGGTAATATCTTTTAGGCCCAGACAACAGTGGTTCTCCCTTCTTTTGAAAATATCCAAGAGCAATTTCCACTAGTTTCCTCAAAAGATGGATTTACTCACACAAGTCAGGGGTTTTCTGATTCACTCCAACCTTCAGCTTCTTCAGTTTAATGTTTGGACTATAGTATTGTAATACTTTTTAGGCACTTGTTCTGGAAACATGCAACAGGTATCAAACAATGCAAAACAAAAACAAACAAACAAAAAAACAAATACTTGAAAATCACGTATGGCTAAGTGGAATATATGTTCTAACTGGTGCCAAAGTAAGAACAAAGGTCCTTTTAAAGGCTTTCTACTGAAATGTCTGCACTCAAAATGCAGAGTGCCAACAAGCCAAAAAAAAAGACAGAAAACCCAGGAGAAGAATGAATCTTGAAGATTGTATTTCTCCTTGAAACTTCTTTTGGGGGACGTGCACCCCGCACTTCCCAAACTTATATATACCAAATCCAAAATTGCTATACCTTTGAGAAAAGAGAATCTCCTGAGAAATGGCCATCTTGGGATTAGTATTTGTATGTTTATTTTTCGGCCATTCAGTCTCTGTGTTTCCAGGACTTGCTGTAGCGGGTCCTGATATTCAAACGGTTACCTATTTTAAGGAATAGATTCCTTTGTTTTTTCTGTGTCTGGGTGAGCTATTATCCTCTAGCCTTTCTTTCTCTTCCATCAAGATTCACCTCCTGGATATCTGTTGCTGTCCCTTATTCTTTAAAAAAAGTGAATCAGTTTCTGAAAGGCAGCTATATATCTCTCCACCTAGAAAACAGGTGGCCCTTCATGGGATCTTAATTTGTTTCTAAAGAATCTTATACTTTGTTTTGAACCAGTTCTTGAGGCTGAGTTAAAGCTCTTATCATAGAAAATAGGGTTACTGATTTCTCTGACTTCTGCAAGAAGAGTATGTGTATTACAAGCTCTATATTAACTCAGCCCTATCTTACATTTCACAAGACTTGGGTCACCTTTAGAACCAATCCTTCCTTTATACCCAAAGTGGTTTCAGGGTTTTATTTTGGTCTATCCATTCATATCCCTGTTTTCTATCTGGAAATAAAATAAATAAAAAATAATAATAATAATAAGGGAGAAATAATTATAGCTACTCTGGATATATACAAGCCACCTCAGGTACTACATTGATAGAACAAAAAACACTTCAAGAATTCCAATCAATTGTTTATTTCCTATGACATCAAGAAAAAAGGACAGTTTCAAAGTAAACCATTTTCAAATGGTCTTCGCACTCAGTTCAGTTTTGATATTCTCATTATAAAAAATTCCAGGCAAAGTCAGAACCCACTCTACCAGGACTATGGCTACTTCTATCGCTTTTTGGAAAGTGATGGACTCTAGAAATGCAACACGGTATTCAACTAATACCTTTACCAAGAATTACAAAACTGATTCTTTCTCTAGGACCAGAGCAGGCTTTACTAGGACTATTCTCTAAGGGGTCCTAGACCCTGATCCTTCTTCCGCCTCCCTTTCTTTCTAAGCTGTAGTATTCATCCCATACCATTTAGGCTACTGCAGCAGCAATCAAATGATGAACACAGTAGGTTTATATAAATAAATTTATCACAACAGTCGATGTTAAAATAGATCACTGCTGCAGTACAGACACCTCCCCACCTCCCCCCTTATATTTTTTGATACTCATTGTGGGGATCCCTTCTTTCCTTATCCTCCTAGCATATGATCAGGCTCTAGTCTTCTGTTCTCTGTGGTACGAAAGCTCTGAAAATTTGGCACACATATATACTGACTCATCACCAAACTGCAATGGTCATATTGGTACATGGAAGGTATCCTAAAGCTTTGGAAGCTTGCCAGACATCTGATCCTTGGTAGGATACATCCCATACAGCCTAGGCTACTACACCACTGATCTACTTGGATATGTACTGTTATGGTAAGTTTACTTACACAACTGTATTTAATTTGTTATTATGCCAATGAGTACATTCAATGGCAGCTTTCTTGTTAGACTTACATTTACTACACCTCTTAAATGTATCCAACAAATCTCTTTCAAAGCAGTCTAACACAGTTATTCAGCTTCCTTACATATTGCACTCGATTTAATTGATATAATGTGCCTGATATCCTCAAAAGCGGTCTTTGTATCAACGTAGATTTTAATTAAAACACAAGCAAGGTATATATCAAAAATGTAAAAAGTAATATCATTATGATCTGAATCTCCTAAAGCAGCAAGTACCTTTACCTTAGAAATGTTATCCATGATTCAGATATAGAATAATACAATTTTTTATGCTAAGCAGGATATGATCTACCTGATCTTTTCAGATATATTCCTTAATCAACACAACTGTCTTTCTTTTTTGGCTTACATTAATCAAGATTTAAGAACTGTTTTATTTTAATTGCCTGTGGTATGGTACCCACAACTGATAAGGTTTCTTGTGATCCAAGATATCCCTCTGACCATTAGTTGACAAATCTATTTATTGATTTTGAAAACAAAGGATCACCTGCTTCTAAATGGGGTTAAATACTATCATTCTGCAAGATATTTATTATCAGCTAAGTTGCATGACCTTTGCATCTTTCAAAGACTCTGTTAGAGGTTTCTTAATCAGTAAAACTACTTAATCAAGGCAGAAGGCTTGATAGAGAAGATGACTAATTTATAACAAGAGATGAACATGGGTGGGATGGGGTGGTAGGATATGGGGGGTGGCTAGATTGATAAGGAATAATTTAAGGATATTAGAGTTCTTAGAGGGTAGGAGGGTAGTTAAACAATTTGCTCCAGTAAATTGGTATTAACAAAAATTAGGAAAGACTGAGCATATCCATTTTTGGAAGTGTAAGTGTGCCAGTCAATGCCTGAGTAACTGAAATCATTCAATAAGAAGACATCTGGTGTGATATTTAACCATTCAATAGTGTTAAGGTAATTTCCATAATCTTTGGAGGACAGTGATGGGGATGGGAAGCTAGCTGTGTGCACTAATCATCTAATCTTTATCTACAACGTTTTTAGTTGTTTCCTAGTCATATACTATTGTTTATTTGCTACCGTGGAAGCGGGTAGATATAACCATGAACACCGGCTCTTTTTCATCTGTTTCCCCAACGGTTTTATGGGTATAGGTCTGCAGCTGTGAATACAGGCCAACAAAACCAAACTAAACCATCTGCTCTGTCCATTAAAACCCATGCTAGATCATAGTTATTATTTAGATTACTATCTGAAAATGGATTATTTTATTAAATATCAACTTGTTTTGTCCATTATTTACTTTGTGTCTATGATTTAAATAAAAAAGCGTAAGATGCGAAGTTAAGCTTAGGTTGTGCAGCCTTCCAACAAACCATTTTTGTTTTAAACCTTATGTTTCAGTTAGTTTATTGCTTTATGGGTTGTAGATACCTCAGTTGTGTCAAATCCTTGTTTATAGGTTGATGAATTTTTTGTAATTTTATGATTGGATACTCATCCCCTGCAATATCTAATTTCCTGGTTCTATTCCTACTTGTGTTCTATTTGTTGTAAAATGAAGGTGTGTTTATTAGTAGTAATGTGATTGGTTGCTCACTATTATTTTAACCAATTGGACCCTTTGTACACTTAGATCTGATGAAGGTGAGTTTCGCTGAAAGCGCTCATTGTACTTAAGCCTGTTCGTTGTTTTTTATTCTAAGTTTATTAAAATTTATTTGAATATATTTTTTTCATTTCAACAGTTTATTTAGTCTACAGCTACATCAGCCTACAGCTTTGTCATGGTGACGTATTCAAGATTATTTTTTCATTTCAGCTGTGTATTCATAGTTGGATTTGTCAAGGGTGGTTTGTATCTCCAGGACCTCAAAGTTACGATCAAGGGTATTTTGATATAAAATTAATGTGTTTCTAACAAACGTAGGTACTCCCTTGCAGTTACCCATAGGCTTGAAGGCATGATAAATACTAAACTCAGTTATAGAGGAACTGCTTTAATTGTACTGAAACCATGCCTCAGTAACTACATAAATATGATTGAGTATCAGTTGCAGGAAGGCTTCTGAACTTCTAGACCTACATATACTGTCCAACATTGCTGTTTCATAAGTCCATAGGTAAGTACTAGGGAACCAGCTTGCAGACCATTATGAGCATAGACAAAAACCCTATTCAGAGGTTCGCTCTGGCTTCAAGGAGGGCAAGACAAGATAGACTTAAGAGAAATTTGAGGCTACCCATCTGATTATCTAGGTTAACCTTGAAGGTGACAAGGGTACTACTCTGCTTGGCATGTAGTAGAAATTTGTTTCAGAACTGAGGAATATATTGGGATATGAATCTATCACACCAACATGTCTTAATTATATACTGATGAAGGTTCACTTCCTTTAACCTAGTATTTACTTAATGAATAACTAAATAAATACATTTTTGAGGCCAATGATTTTTTTAGTTATGAATCTCTGAGGTCTGTCAAGTTGTGTGGTATGTTTAGACAAACTTACTTCTCCTGGCATAGCTGGGAATACCTCACATCGTCACATAGGTTATTAAGCTATTCTGGTTTCTCTTATCCCTTCACCTGCACTGGCCATTATGGAATTGCAGCCAGCTCTTGTCCCTTTTGTAACCAGCCTTATAGCAGTGGGTATTTGAAGACTGTGTAGCAATTGCATCATGCTTACTTCTTCTTCTTCTTCTTCTTCGTCTTCTTCTTCCGGCTGCTCACGTTAGGGGTCGTCACAGCAGATCAACTGTTTCCATTTCTTCCTGTCCTCTGCATCTTGCTCTGTCACACCAACCACCTGCATGTCCTCTCTCACCACATCCATAAACCTTATCTTAGGCCTTCCTCTTTTCCTGTTCCCTGGCAGCTTCATCCTTAGCATCTTTTTCCCAATATACTCTGCATCCCTCCTCAGCACATGCCCAAACCAATGTAATCTTGCCTGTCTGGCTTTGTCTCCAAACCTTCCAACCTGGGCTGACCCTCTAATATACTTATTCCTAATCCTATCCATCCTCGTCACACCCAGTGCAAATCTTAACATCTTCAACTCTGCCACGTCAAGCTCTGACTCCTGCCTTTTTGTCAATGCCACTGTCTCCAACCCATATAACATAGCTCATAGGTTCATAGGTTCATAGGTTGATACTAGGCTATCTGCCCTAGGGCATTTATAAGCCTAACCAGAGTGTGTTTGGCTTTCGCCACCCTTTTAGATTAGTTGACTGTGCCACTGTATAGTAGGTCACAGAAGATAGCCCTTTTGAGGTTAGTTTACTGTGCCTCTGTCTAGTAGGGACACAGAAGAGATCCCAGGGATAAACCTACGATCTCCCATCCATTCGTCAAGATTTCTTTTGAAGAGGGTCATTGAGGGACTCTGCCTACATGGATTGGGATTTTGTTCCAGAGTGAAGGGAGCCTCTGGGATATGAATCTGTCCCTTCAGCATGTCCTATTTATTTCTGTGCTGAGGTTTAAGTCCCTGGAGCGTGTAGCTCTAAGGGATTTGGATTTCCTGAGGTGGAGCATGTCCATTAATTCTGGGTTGGACATGGCTTTATACGTCAGGCACAGATCGCCTCTGAGTAGGCGGTAAGCAACTGAGTAGAGCTGGAGTTTCTTTAGCCTAACTGCGTAGGGCATCTTTTTGAGTCCCTTGAGCCTCTTGGTAAGGTACTTTTGGGGTCTTTCCAGTTGCTGCAGGTGTCGGGTAAGGTACATCCCAAATGGGGCACTGTATTCAATTATGGGCCTGATGAGTGATGAGTAGAGGGGCACAATGACCTCTCTTGATCTAGATGTGAACCCTTTTGTGATAAGGTGAGCTATATAGAAGGTCTTTCTAACCACTTTGGCAATGTGATTGTCAAAGGAGAGATTGCTATCTACTTGGGTCCCCAAATCCCTAATTACTTCTTCTGTACTTAATGGATTACCACCTATGTGGTAATTTGTGGGCACTTTGTTTTTCCCAAAGGGGATGACTATGCACTTTTTGGCATTTAGCTTTAAGCCATGGCTCTGGCACCAGTTATCCATCTCTGTGAGACCCTTTTGGAGGATGCTTGTGTCAGTCGGTGAGTCGATTATGGCACCCAGTTTGCAGTCATCTGCAAACTTGGTCAGCCATAGTCCTCCCATGTTAGCCTGTACCTCAGAGAAATATATACCGAACAAGAGAGGTCCCAGGACTGAGCCTTGTGGGACACCACTTGCAACTGGTTTAGAGCCTGACATGGCACCTGCAATTCAGACCATGTGGGTTCTATCCCTAAGCCAGTTTGCAACCCATCTTGTGACATAGGGGTTGATATTTAAGCTGGTGAGCTTATTTATGATGCCCGAGTGGGGTATTGTGTCAAAGACTTTTGCGAGGTTCAGGTAGGCTGTGTGGACTACCTTCCTTTCATCTATGGCCTTGGTGGCTGTTTCAAAGAAGTCAACCAGGTTCAAGAGGCAAGATCTGCCCTTAACAAAGCCAAATTGGGTAGGATCCAGTGTTTGGAGGTTCCCAATGTCCTTGTTTATGAGTTTCATGATGATACACTCCATAGCTTTGCAGACCAGGCTAGTCAGGCTTATAGGGAGATAGTTTCCGGGGTCCGTTGTGGCACCACCTTTGTGGAGTGGGACCACTGTTGCTGTACGCCATTCATTGGGTACATATTCTGTAGTAAGGCTGAGATTGAACAGTGACTTTATGTGAGGGTTCAGTTCTTCTTGCAGTTCATGTAAGACACAGCCCAGGACACCGTCCGGTCCCATTGATGCTGTGTTTTTTGCTTTGGAGAGGGCAGCTCTCACCTGTGCATCTGTGATGTCAGGGAGGCTACACCCTGTTGGAATAGACATTTGTTCTTTTGGGGGGGAAGGGGGGGAGGGGGGGGAGAAGTTTGCACTGAACCTGTCTGCCAGGATGTTGGCAATGTCTGTGGGCTCAGTGTATTTTTTGTCATTTTGAACTAACTCAGAGCATATCTGGGAGTTGCCACTCAGGTTTCTGACATAACTAAAGAAGGCCTTGTGATTATCTTTAGCATCTTGTGCAATTTTTCTTTCGAAGCTGGCCTTAGATGATTTTATGAGGGATCGTAGTTTCTTGCTAGTACTGATCAGGGATGCCTTCCCTTTTTGTGATTTTGTTCTATCATGTAGTAGCTTCCTCCTTCTGTTGTATAGCTTATTTATGGCTGGGGTCCACCAGACAGGTCTCCTGCCTTTGGAGGAATGAGTCTTGGTTTTATTTGGGATAGCATGATCCATGCATTCCTATAGGTGTCCATAGAAAGCGTTTGTAAAGGATTTTGCGGTTTGGGCCATATTTTCCACTGGCCTGGGGGCTTTGAAGGATTCCACCTCAGTTTTGAGAAGTGTGAAGTTTGCTTTTGAGAAGTTCTTCACAGTGGTTTCCTTGGCTGGGGATGGGGACGGGATATGGATGTCCAGTGAGATTAATTTATGGTCAGATCTTACCAATGAGGGGTATACCTCTGGTATAGAACATAGAGTCCCCATGTTGGTGATGATCAGGTCCAATATGTTTTCTTGTGGGAGTGGTGACCAGTGGTTCCATAGCATTTGAGTTTATAAATTCTAGGAACCGTTGGGCGAGGGTGTTGGGGCTTGAGTAGTGCTTCCAGTCTATGTTTGGGTAGTTGAAGTCACCCAATATAATGGTGTTTGGAGAGACCTTCATATTCTCCAGTGTTCTCAGGAAAGCCGAGTGGGGTTCCTGAGTTTGGGAGGGTGGTCTGTAGCAGGCTACAAACTGAAAGGCTGTTTTGCCCACTGTTATTTGCACATGGATGGTCTCCGATGCTTCATGCAGTGCCACTAACCTGGAGGTGTGGGTATCTTTGATGAATGTGGATACTCCCCCTCCTTTTGCGGTTCGGTCTGAGTTTCAGGGCCGAAAAGCATGGTATGAGGTATAACCTGGTAGTGCTGGGGTGCTCTCAGGAGCCTTGAACCAGGTTTCTGTTACTGCACAGATATCGATATTCTCCATACTGAGGAGAGCCTCGAGTGTGTGCAACTTGAGGTTTAGACTTCTGGCATTGAGCAGCATTACCCTTAGTTTCTTTTTCTTTGTGTTATCTATGGAGATGGGTTTGTCTTTTGAGCCTTGCCTAAAAAAGGCACTATGGGGGTGGCAAGAGCCTTAGCCAGTAATCAAAAGACCAGGGATGACAGGTGCAAGCCGTCCCTAGCGAAGCAACGTGGCTTGTCAAGCATGTTATCCTAGGCTGACAGACACTGGATCCCCTTTGAATGACATCAATACTTTAGCCAATTGTTAAAATTGATCATTTTGTCTTTATACTGTGGCATCATTCTTGGTGAGGGTAAGATGCTACTCAAGGTCAGGGTCATACCGGCCTGGGCTACATGATCAGAAAGCTCCTCTATGTCTCTTTTCATGTAGTCCAGGGAGGTACGTCTCACGTCATTCACACCAGCATGGACAATGTTGGAGTCATATTTGTACTTGCTTTGGAATGACCTGAGTGCTTGTGTTATGTGGTGGATCCTGGCACCTGACAGGCAGCTTACAGTGACCTTCTCCTTGTTCAGCCTGGTGAGTGGGACGTCAGTGTGTCTGACAATAGAGTCACCTATTACAAGTGTATTAGATGTGTTGTTTAGCCTTAAGGGCTGTGACTGTGTGGCAGACTGACTTTGTGAACTATGTGATACGTGGGTATTGTTGTGGAGTAGCGGTTGCTTGGATATCTGCTTTGGAGGTCTCTGCTGCTTGGGCAGATTTTTATTTAGAGCCTCCGAGTATGTTTTTGTGTGTTTATGTGTTTGGTTTTCTGTTGCGATAGGTCTATGTGAGACTGGATTTGTGATGTGTGTGGTTACCTTCTCCTCCTGACTGACTGCGCCAGTATTGGGTTGAGAGAGCTCAGCCTCCAGTTTGGCTATATAGTTGCATCTCTCACAAATATTTGAGCTTGTTGGGAGGAGGAGAGGGTGGTCTGTGTACATAAGGCAGTTGTAACATTGCCTCAAGATTCCCAGATTCACCAGCTGGACTGGAGAGTAAACCCGAAACTGACTTTTGGACATGCCAGAATAGTATAAGGAACTACTTTTTGACTGATCAAAAAAGGACCAATAGGGAGCCAAGTACTTAAAGGGAGTATAAGAGGGTGTAGTGCTTTAGTTTATTAGTGCTTACTTATAAGATTACTTATACGAGCAACTGCAGGGCTTTAGAATGAAAATAGAGTGCTTACTTTGAGATTTAGAACAGTTCTAAGGGAAAAAGTGATGAGCACACTTTGTGGAGCCGGGAATAGTTTAAACCCGTTTAAGCGGTGCTGCCCGATGCTGCGCTATGCGCAAAATCGTGCAAAACCGCACAAATGTGGGTTCTAAAGCAGGAAAACTGAAAGAGATAGGAAATGACCCAGAGCGGCCAATAAGCTACTAGTTTCAGGGCTGAGACCACTCCTCCAGGGACAGATAGGCTGCTCAAAGCTCCCCACTCTCACTGGTGAACAGAGAGGCTTCCTCCTATCCAAGTAAGGATATGGGCAACACAGGAAACTATACCACAGTCTGGAATTCAGCAAAACCTGAAATCTGGACTAATCTAGTTCAGCAAAGGCGGGAAAAGAGAATATATTTTTTTGTTTTTTTGTTTTTTTCAGGAAACAGCAGAAAAACACACAGAAAACACTGTAAATGCTATAAACAGGCTAGTGCACTTTAGTGTGTAGCCCACAACAGTTATACTATACAAAAACAACTTAAATTGATATAAAACAAGTGCAAAAACTGTAAAAAGCAGAAAGCAAATGCAATTTAAACTTTTTAAAGGACAGATCAGTTAGAAATTCACTTTTTAGGCGGGAAAAGGCAGTGGGAGCAAAAAAAAAAAACCAGAGAAAAAAATACTTAAATCTGGAAAAGTCTCTCTTGGATCTCTCTGTTGCCTGTATCACTCTGCAGGACACCACGAGGAGCTGTGTGGAGTTGTATACTGGTGCAAAACCACGCAAATGCAGGTTTGAAAGCAGGGAAACTGAGAAACTGAAAGAGATAGCAATTGACCCAAAACGGCCAATAAGCTACTAGTTTCAGAGCTGAGACCACTCCTCCAGGGACAGATAGGCTGCTCAAAGCTCCCCACTCTCACTGGTGAACAGAGAAGCTTCCTCCTATCCAAGTAAGGATATGGGCAACATAGTAAACTATACCACAGTCCGGAATTCAGCAAAACCTGAAATCTGGACTAATCTAGTTCAGCAAAGGCAGGAAAAGAGAATATATATATATATTTTTCAGGAAACAGCAGAAAAACACACAGAAAACACTGTAAATGCTATAAACAGGCTAGTGCACTTTGGTGTGTAGCCTACAACAGTTATACAATACAAAAATGACTTAAACTGATATAAAACAAGTGCAAAAACTGTAAAAAGCAGAAGGCAAATACAATTTAAACTTTTTAAAGCACAGATTAGTTAGAAATTTACTTTTTAGGTGGGAAAAGGCAGTCGGAGCAAAAAAAAACCCAGAAAAAATACTTAAATCTAGAAAAGTCTCTCTTGGGTCTCTCTGTTGCCTGTATCACTCTGCAGGACACACGAGGAGCTGTGCGGAGTTGTATACTGGCGCAAAGCGTGCAAATGCGGGTTTTAAAGCAGGGAAACTGAAAGAGATAGGAATTGACCCAAAACGGCCAATAAGCTACTAGTTTCAGGGCTGAGACCACTCCTCCAGGGACAGATAGGCTGCTCAAAGCTCCCCACTCTTACTGGTGAACAGAGATGCTTCCTCCTATCCAAGTAAGGATATGGGCAACACTGGAAACTGTACCCCAGTCCGGAATTTAGCAAAACCTGAAATCTGGACTAATCTAGTTGAGCAAAGGCGGGAAAAGAGAATTTTTTTTTTAAGGAAACAGCAGAAAAACACACAGAAAACACTGTAAATGCTATAAACAGGCTAGCGCACTTTAGTGTGAAGCCTACAACTGTTCTACAGTACAAAAATGACTTAAATTGATATAAAACAAGTGCAAAAACTGTAAAAAGTAGAAGGCAAATGCAATTTAAACTTTTTAAAGCACAGATCAGTTAGAAATTCACTTTTTAGGTGGGAAAAGGCAGTCCGAGCAAAAAAAACAGAGAAAAAAATACTTAAATCTGGAAAAGTCTCTCTTGGGTATCTCTGTTGCCTGTATCACTCTGCGGGACACCACAAGGAGCTGTGCGGAGTTGTATACAATAACAAACTTTTTAAATCACAGATTCGTTAAAAAAACCTGGCGTTTTAGGCGGAATTAGTTGAGACAGCAAGAAAAGCAGAAAAGTGATACTTAATCACTCTAAAGTCACTCTTTTGTCTCTCTGCTCCTGTAGACTCTGCAGAACACCTGGAAGGCACTTGCTGAGCGGAATACAAGCGTAAAAACTGTGCAAATGAGGTTTTTATAGCAGGGAAGTGAAAGAGATAGAAATTAGCCCAAAATGGCCAATAAACTACTAACTTCTGGGCTGAAACCACTCCTCTAGGGACAGATAGGCTGCACAAAGCTCCCCTCTCTCACAGGTGAACAGAGAAACTTCCTTCTATCCAAGTAAGGTAATGGCAACACAGAAACTTGTAACACAGCCCTGGATTCAGCAATAACCTGAAAACGGGACTATACTAGTTCAGAAAGGTGGGAAACAAGTATATAATTTTTTTTTCAGAAAATAGAGCAGATACAATCAAAATTAGCCAAAAAAGGCCAATAAACTACTAACTTCTGGGCTGAAACCACTCCTCCAGGGACAGTTAGCCTGCTCAAAGCTCCCCTCTCTCAAATGTGAACAGAGAAACTTCCTTCTGTCCAAGTAAGGTATGGCAACACAGAAACTTGTAACACAACCCTGGATTCAGCAATAACATGAAAACTGGACTATACTAGTTCAGAAAGGCAAGAAAGAAGTATATATATATATTTTTTTCCAGAAAATAGAGCAGATACACTCAAAACAACACTTTACCCAATTAACCAGTTAAAAAACTTAAAACTGAGCCCTGTTCCAGCAGTCTTCAATCAGACAAGTTCTAACTGCACAGTCCTGCCACTAGGGTACAGAGAAACCTTCTCCAAAAAAGATGGCCTGGGTCAGTGCACAATTCATACAAACAAAGCTAGATCCAGCCGGTCTGAATCTAGTCTATGCTACAGCAAACAAGACATACCGATTTCAGAAAGAAACAGTTCAAGCAAGCATGCGCAATAAGCCTTTAACCAGAAATTCCCAGCACAGAAGGGCAGAATCTAGCCTCTCCTCCCACAAGAGTGCAGACCACAAACCTTCTTAATGTAAAATAACTGGCCTGAAGCCCAAGTCCTTAACCTAAAACTAATACACTTTTAGAATAACAGACACTGAGCCTTCAATCAGCAGTTCCCAACTTAGAAGGATGTACGCTACCTGTTCTGCCACAACAGTGCAGACCACAAACCTTCCTAATGTAAAACAACTGGTTTGAATCCCAAGTGCTTAAACCAAGGGCCTTAGAATAACAGTTACAATTTAATCAGGCTACTAACAAGCAGTAATAAAGGCAGCAGAATAAATTTAATTGAGTACTTTTAAAAGAGGCAAAAGCAAAATAAGGTAATAAAGTAGAAAGAAACACAAATACAGTAAGGCAGATGAAGTGCAATTTTTTTTTTTTGAGATGGAGGAAACAGGGCAGATTAAGATACTATAGGGGAATGCCCTTCCCAAGTGCTCTCTCTGTACACAGCAGAGGAGATGGGACTGGTAAGAGTATCCAAAATCAAAATATGATCTCACTGTACTCAGTTGAGTGAGCGAACGAGATGGGTCCAGGAGGAGTGTGCAAAAAGAGATTTACAGCAGGGGCGGGCAATTCCAAAGCCACCAAAATTAACACCACAACAAGAAACAGGGGGGGTGGGGAACTAACTGCAGAGATTCAGAGACACAATATTTACTGAATCCAAGACACACAATATTTACTCACTCAAATCTTAAATAAGTGCAGAAAATATACTTAAATCAGCTTGTGTCTAGTTGATATATGCAGACAAGTCTCAGTAGCCAGCAACTCGATTTAAAATGATTACTAGAAATGTAACCAACACAGATTTTAATGCTAGCAGAAACCCCCAAGCTAATTAACACTAACAAAGGAATTTCAAAGCAGTCTAACAACTTTCAGTGAGCTCAGATAACTGCAGAGAGACAGAGACACAATATTTACTGACTCCAAGACACACAATATTTACTCACTCAAATCTTAAATAAGTGCAGAAAATATACTTAAATCAGCTTGTGTCCTGTTGATATATGCAGACAAGTCTCAGTAGCCAGCAACTCGTGGAGACCTTCCCTTTCACTCTTACTGGTACTCGTCTGTCACAAATCACTCCTGACACTCTTCTCCATCCACTCCATCCTGCCTGTACTCTCTTCTTCACCTCTCTTCCACACTCCCCATTACTCTGAACTGTTGATCCCAAGTAATTAAACTCATCCACCTTCGCCACCTCTACTCCCTGTATCCTCACCATTCCTCTATCCTCCCTCTCATTCACACACATATATTCTGTCTTAGTCCTGCTGACCTTCATTCCTCTTCTCTCTAGAGCATATCTCCACCTCTCCAGGGTCTCCTCCACCTGTTCACTACTCTCACTACAGATCACAATGTCATCTGCAAACATCATAGTCCAAGGGGGCTCCTGTCTGATCTCGTCTATCAACCTGTCCATCACCATTATAAATAAGAAAGGGCTCAGAGCTGAACCTTGATGTACTCCCACCTCCACCTTAAACGCTTCCATCACTCCCACTGCAGACCTCACCGTTGTCACACTACCCTCGTACATATCCTGTACCACTCATACATACTTCACTGATAGTCCTGACTTCTTCATACAATACCACAACTCCTCTCTAGGCACCTGTCATATGCTTTCTCCAAATCCACAAAGACGCAATGTAACTCCTTCTGACATTCTCTGTACTTCTCCATCAGCACTCTCAAAGCAAACATCGCATCTGTAGTGCTCTTTCCTGACATGAAACCATACTGCTGATCACTAATCATCACCTGCCTTCTTAACCTAACTTCCACTACACTTTCCCATAACTTCATGATGTGACTGATCAATTTAATCCCTCTGTAGTCACTACAGCTCTGCACATTACCCTTAATCTTAAAAATTGGTACCAAAACACTTTTTTTCCATTCTTCAGGCATCCTCTCACTTTCCAAGACTTCGTTAAACAATCTAGTTAAAAACTCATGTGCATTATTTTCAATAATGGTTTCAATAAGATGTGAATAAAGCATAATTAAGACTTCTTTGAATCTAGTGGAGATGCCATTGGAAATTATTTGAACCAGATAAAAGATTTTCTGAACTACTGTGGCGAAGGAAGTTTCAACAAGAGTCTGTAAATCCCTTACAACAGTGTCTGGTTTGAGGGATACATCACCTATGTGGTAAGTGAAATTGTTTTGTTTGCTAAAATGAAATATGCTACTTTTTTACATTTAGTTTGAGACCATTGCCCTTGCATCAGTTGTTATGTTGGTCTAACCCATGTTAGAACAATCTGGGGTCAGTTCTAGATTGAATAACAGCACCCAATATATAGTCATCTGCAAACTTAATTAACCATAGGCCAGGAGTGTTGTCCAGAAGGTCTGAGAAATAAATGCCAAATAGGAGAGGGCCAAAAACTGATCCCTGTGGTACACCACTGGTATCTTTTGGTTTCAGAAGTGGTTCCCGTGACTCGAACCACATAGATTCTTTCAGACAACCAGTTAGCTATCCAACACACAATGTAAGGATGTATATTCAGACTGACAAGTTTATCACTAATGCCTGCATGGGGAAGACTGTCAAAGGCCTTGGCCAGGTTTAGATATGCTGTATGCACTGCATAACTATGATCCACTGATTTGGTTACTTTTTCAAAGAAATTATTGAAGTTAAAACAGCAGGACCTTACTTTGACAAAGCTGAATTGATGAGGGTCCAGGGAGAAGAGATTTTTAACTTCCAGCTTAATGTGGTCTGAGATAATACATTCCATAGCTTTACATATGAGGCTAGTGAGACTAATGGGTCTATAGTAACCAGGGTTTGTGGTTGGGCCACCCTTGTGTAATGGCATTACACTGTCTGCTTTCCTGGTTTCAAGACTGTAACCAATGGAGAGGCTTAGATTTAAGAGGTTAAATAGGGGGTTCAGAATGGCCATATTTGACACTGATAATCAGGGAGCCTGGTACTACATGTTATGAGGCCCCAAGGATGAAGTATTCTTAGTTTTGAGAGGGCTGCAAGAATTTGTTCAACAGTAATTAAAGGGGGTGGCTGAATTGTGGAACCTGTAGAATAGCTATAACTGTAAAGTTTGTGCTAAATTTGTTAACTAGGATAGTAGGTATTTCCTTTGGGTGGGAAATTGTAGTATTATTGCACACTAGCTCCAAATATTGTCAGGGTGTTAGTTCTTAACTTACACACACATAGTTAAAGAAGGATTTGTAGTTATTTTTCATTTTACTGATTAATTGTTTCCTTAAGCTCTTCATTAGTTTGCTTAAATTGTGCTCTCCAGGTACATAGAATAAGTCCTTTTCTAAGCATTAATCAGTTTCTTTGTCTTTCTATACAATTTATTTATAAAGGTATTACACCAATGTTTTTTTTTTAATTTCTCATTATATATGGTGTGGATAGGGGCCACTTTATCAATGCAACTATTTAAGTAGGAGTAGACATCAAAGGCATAGGTAACAGCTTGAGCAATGGGATCCTTTATAGGACAGTTACAGCAGAATTGATTTAAGTCACCAAGTAACTGAACAAGGTTTGCATTTAGAAGTCCCTAAACAGAAAGCTATTTACGGGGGAAGTACCACCAGTTTTAAAGGATAAGGTCACAATTATGGTTTGATTTAACAAGGCATGATGATACATAAGGAGATGTGAAGAAGAAACCATATCTGTGAGGGCTAGATTAAGGATATTCAGGCCTCTAGAAGGATGTTTGACTATTTATGAAAGAGAGTTAGCAGTTATAGTGTCAAGGAAGTGCAGGGCATACTGACCATTTGCAAGTGTAGATCAGCCAGTTTATTGAGGGATAAATGAAGTCCCCTAGTAGAAAGGTCTTGGGTTTAATGGGAATTCCATCTAATGTTTTAAGATAACTATCATGCTCAGAAGGGGGCATTTCTTCTGAATATTTCTTTTTCTTCAAGGTATTGTGATCTCGGATTTGATATATATATATATATATATATATATATATATATATATATATATATATATATATATATAAATATATATATAGTGTGTGTGTGTGTGTGTGTGTGTGTCTGTCTGCGCACGTGCTTGGGGTGTATGTGAAGGATTTGCTCCCCACATAAGGGGGTGCAGGGTTAGACCCATACAAAAAAGCAAGTTTAAAGCACAAGAGTGATGTTGAATATTTACATTTCTCCTACATTTTTTGGTCTTTGAGTCTCTGAATTCTGCCTCAGTCCTTCCTAATTCTGTTCATTACAAAAGAATTAAGACATAAGGATCTCATCAAAAGAACTTCTTGCAACTGTATCTTACCTTAAACTGCCAAAATTCCACATACTGATGAATTTTCCACATTTTATAATACAAAAATAGCTCTGTTCCGAGATTATTTATGTACTTATGTATTTATTTACATTTCTTTATTTGGGATAGACCGACTGGATAAACCAGCCCCTTTTCAAAGAGTCCCAGGGAGGAAAGCTCCAAAAGAAATAATAACAGTAGTAAATATTCAACATACAAATACTCAGGTAATGTTTAGCAGCATTACAAGCAAAATTCCATGAAAACTATTTAAAGTATTACTGTACAATATACAGAATGCTCAAGTGACATTAACAGCATTACATACAAAATGAGGATAAATAAAGCAGATAATTATAAAATAAACAAGTTTTTTGTTTTGTTTTATGCATTTTGTCATAAGAAGAGAAGACAGAAATATAAGATAGATGAGAGAACAGAGAGTCATTGATATGTATGTACACATAGGAGGGGTACTTTAGCAATGAATTAACCTGTGGAATAACAGGCCAAAGCCAAGAGTCAAGCAGGAGCAGTTTTAATTTATCTGTGAAGATATGTGGGTGCTGCTGAGGAGTCTGATTGCTGGAGGAATTCAGTTCCAGGATTTTGAGATACAATTGGAGTAAAGAGCATTTCCTGCTTTGTGAGCTTTAAGAAATGAAAGGAGATAATTGTCAGCAGATCAGAGAGCTCTATTGTTGAAGTGGAGTTAAGGTATAGTGCTTAGGGCAATGTATTGTTCAAGGTGAAAGACCAATATGTGTGCATATTGAAGTTATGTGTAGATGAGGTAGCTCAAGCCCATTTTGGTGCCTGAGGGCAATACAGTGATGTGTGGAGTATTTGTTTTAGTATTCAAATTTGGCTATTTTATTATCTCATTACTAAAGTTTAGTTGTCAGGATGGACTGGAGATTCATGAAAATAGTTGAGAAATAGTGAAGTGTAGACTGCAGGTAGGTGGATGCTGCTGCTTTCAGTCAGATATTGTTTGGTTCTATGTAGTAGACCTAACTGCTGATGTGTTTTTTTTTAATTGCTTGTTAGATATGGAGATGGAATGACATGGTGTCATCTAATATAACCGCTGGCAATTTAGTATTGGAGACTACTTCAATATTTGTGTTATATGCAGAGGTGATTTGGAAGTTAGCTTTGCATTTGGTATGAGACTTAGAAGTGAAAAGGAGAAGTTTTGTGTTTTGGGGGTTTAGTATTAGGCCTCATTTTGCTAGCCAGTTTTCCATGGGGGCAATGAATGTTGTGTGCACTGTTAGAGAAGAATGAGATTTTGGGCAGAGCAGAGAAGGGTTGCATCACAGCGTTATGGTTGCCACTGATTTAGACATTAAGTTGGAGTCAATGGTTAGTATATAGATTAAATACTGATTTCATGGTGTTGATGACATGGGAGTTAAATAATGAAATTATATTGTCTGGGTAGGGATTGGGTTGCTCTCCTCTACTTAGGGTTACCACCTGTACCACTTTGTGAGGGACAGTCCTTCTTTGGGCAGTTGTGTGGCAAATGTCCTGAGATTTTAGGACAAAATTATTTCCTCTGTTTTATGTAATAGATGCATAAAACAGTTATTCTGTATCTGAAACACCTAAATGTTATAACAAACAGAATATGCAACTAAAATGCTACAAGAATAAGCTTTTATTTAGGCAATAAGTGAAGTTTTGCCCTTTGTACTGGCCATAGGTATATTTTGGCCTCCAAAATCTGATGTTTGTACCACAATTGTCCCACTTTGGGCATTTGAAAAGGTGGCAACCCTAACTCTACTAAGTGAAATACATTTCTTGATGGAGCACCAGAAAGTAACAGGATTTTTTTGGTGATTATTTTGCATGTTAAAATAGTGATTTATTTTCTGTTTTTAACTTTTATTTTGATTTGGCTTGATTGAAAAAGCGTCTGAAGTTTTGTAGATTTTGTTGTGTTTTCTTAACTTGTCATGTTTTCCATGCCTTATCCCTATCCAGTATTAATTTATGCATTGTTGCAGATAGCCAAGGATCGTGTTTTTTCTTACCTTCTTTTTGCGTATGGGTGCCGGTTTGTTTAGAGGAAGGTGGTAATAAACAAGTGGATGGTATCATCTAAGAGAATGATTTTGAGAGTAGCCTAGTTTATAGAAGTAAAATATATTAAGAAAATTTCTTTTCTAGGCTACACATAGACCACCATTATGGAGATGACTATAAATTAAGATGAACAGCCTGCTGTTTTTTATATTTGTAGAACTACCCTAAAATCGATTGTTCACAATGAAGTATCTTGGCTATATAAAATGGATGAAGTGCTTCCGTATTATATTGTAATACTGTCTTCTGTTGCTATCTGGTCTGGGTTGTGCCAGAAAAGGCTATTCGGTCCAGATCATCTACCACATTAACAAACATAAATTAAATAAAACAATTAAATAAGTGTTGCAGTACATAGTGCAGAAACCTTCGCATAGCACTTAGTCTAACCCTGTGTATTGACCAGCTGACAAGGTACCAATTACCTGCATTCTGCTGTAAAAAGGAAATAGGCTAGAGAGTTAGAATTAGGAAGTTCTTTCCTCAACTGGTGGCTCATAAGGGGTAAGCTGCTTTCCTGCAAGACACTGGAGGTGTAGGGTGAGACAGCCCAGCAGAGACTAACTTGTGAATTATACTTGGAATAGTCACCTCTGATCACAGCCTACAGATTAGGATATTATGCACAGACTCTTCCTGAATTAGCTATGAAAGAGCTTATTATTGGTAGAAAGAAACCTCAGGTACAGTTTTATTTTATTTCAAGCCAAGTGGGCTATTACTGTGATTTTCCTGTGATGTTCTGAAAAATAAACCAGTGTTTTACATTTAACTTCTGTCGTCGCTGTCTTCTTGAACTTTACATGATTGAAAATTAAATGTATTTTGTTGAAGAAAAGAATATTTTCCTTTTTCAGCATTATTAGTTTACAGACCAATATAAGCCTATACAGTTGTATTTGCAGATGGCAACAAAAGAGAGAGATTGCGGTGGGGTTAGAATTTGAGGATGCCAAGTGATTTTTTTTTAGGTTTACCTTGAAGATGCGAAAAGTGCCACTCTGCTTCACATATAGTGTAATGTTATCAGACGTATGGAATACTTTGGATATGAACTGATCATGCCAACATGTCAGATCTGTCTGTTGATAAAAGTTTAATTTCTTTAACCAGATATTTTAGGAGACAGTTTTTCGGTGAAGGAATTGGAGGTCAAGGAGGGTGGTATCTTCATGGCTGGAAAGGCTACACACAAATGACCATTAAGGAGGTAATAAGAGACAGTACAAACAGAGAGAGGGCTGCCAGTCTGTGCAGATAACTGAGGGCCTTTCGGTCTTTGAACTTTTAAGCTAGAAATGTCTGAGGTCTCTCAAAAAGAGTTATGTATTTAGACACACTTAATAAAGGGGCATTATAGTTAGTAATGAATCTTAGAAAAGATGAGTAAATGGTAATTAAGATCAAAAGGAGATGCCTTTGGAAATTAGATAAGCCAGAAAGAAAGTTTTCAAAATTGAAATGATAAGAAATTATCAATAAGAGTGCCTGGTTGCCTTACACCAGTGGCTAATTTGGTGGTTTGTGTCACATATATGTTATGATGTGGAACAGTTTTGTTTACCAAATGAGTTATACTACATTTCTTCACATTTAGTCTGAGACCATTGTCCTTGCACTACATGTTACAATAGTGTAACCCATGTTGGCGCAATTGTGAATCAGCACTAGAGCTAACAATGGCACCCAACTAACACTCATCTGCATGGGACAGGGTGTTGGTGTGAGGGTCTGAGAAAACAGATACTAAATGGGAGAGGGCCTAACACTGAACCATGTAGTAAATTATTTGCAATGTTTTTCTTTCAGAAATGGCATTTGTTTCTCTAACCACATTTATTCTGCTATTCATCCTGTAAGCCATCCACCACACAAAATATGGGTTTATATTTAGATTTACAAGTCCGTTAGTAATGCCTTCATGGGGAATAATGTCACAGGTTTTGTCCGGATCCATATATGTGCACTGCATAACTGCTATACACTGCTGTGGTTACTCTTTAAGGAAATTAATGAGGTTAATGATGTAGAATTTGATTTTGACATAGCTAAATTAATGAGGGTCTTGGATTAAAATGACTCTGTCAAGACTAATGTGGTCTGAGACAATATGTTTCATAATTTTACATATTAGGCTTTTGAGACTAAAGGGTATATTTTACTGGGATCAGTGATTGGGCCATCCTTGTATACAGACTGTTTTCTGGGCTTTAGATATGTAGCCAATGTAATGACTTAAATTAAAGAAGTTATGTAGAGATTTAGATACTAATAATCAAGCAAGATGGTATGTTATCAGGTCCTATGGATGAGGTGCTCTTAAGTTTTGGAAGGCTTGAGAGCCCTTGTTCCACTGTAATTATAGGGGTAGCTAGGAGTCTAGAATCTGTGGAATATCTATGACTGCATAGGCAGATTAAAATATGCACTATATTTGTCAGCTAAGATGTTAGGCATGTGCTTTGAGTCAGAGTGACCACTGCTATTATGAACCAGCTCCAAACATTGCTGGGTGTTATTTTTTAATTTCCTCATTTAGTTAAAGAAAGGTTTGTAGTTATTGTTGGTTTTGGTGGCTATTTTGTGTTCATATTCATATTTAAACTTTGTAATGTTACTTTTTAACAGTTTACATTTACATGCATTATACATGACATATACATATTCCTTCATTTCAACAACTGCCATTTACTCACACCAACATTACATAAATTGCTCAGGTCTTGCCTTCTCTTAAACCTCACTCATCCTGAACATTTTCTGCATGTGCTTTTCCAAAAAATAACATTTATTTATATGTAATTTGCTCCTCGCCTTTTCAAATCATCCTACCTATAGTTATTTTAAGTCTTTTGTAATATTCAGCACTTCAGTTACAGCTGGCTTAGATTTTGATTTCCATTTTCTAGTGATTGCTTTTTTTCTGGCAACCAACAGCATTAAACCTATTACTATACCTAGCAAATTCAAATCCTGTGTCCTAACTCAAAACAATAATTTCCTTAGTTACAGCTACTTGCTTCCCCAGTGTTTCTGGGAAAGTACTCTGTAGAGAATTTTTAAAATCTGCTAACTCATTAAACTCCCTGAAACATGTTTCCTGTTACCTCTGTCTTCCCCATCACAACTCCAGCATCTACTTGAGGAAAATTCTTTGAAGTCAGCTTAGAGTGTAAAAATACCTATGTAGATACTTCAAGCAAAACTCCTAACCCCCTAAAATGTATGGACTTTGTTGCATACTTGGGACCCTTATAGATGGTCTTCCTTCCTTCTATGTTCCTTTCTAAATTTCCTTTCCAGTCTCTCTTCCCAAATTTATCTAAACTCATCCGATTGATTCTTATAGCACCATGCAATATTTTATATGCTATACTAATCATTATATCATCTCATTATATCATAGACAATAATCTCACATTTGACCTACAGGTCAACTAAACCATACAGACCATTAATAAGAAGCTTGGATCACTGTATAGAAACAAGACATTTTTAACCCCTCTGGTTAGCACTGCAATCGCCCGGTCACACCTTCTCTCTACTCTTTTATATGCCTCGCCTGTACTCTCAAATCTCAACAAATCCGAACTAGGTAAGCCATCCCATAGCTACAACCATATTGCCAGATTCGTCACTGGCTCCACCTATAGAACCCACCATTGCCAGAACCTGAAACAATTAGAGTGGCTAGAACTGCCCAGCTTAATTCAATTCAATCAGCTCTTAATAGCGCACAAAATTCTGTACTACCCTGAGGATACTCCCTCACTTATAAATATTATTAAGCCATATAGCAACCTGAGATCCCTACGGTCAGCCAACAAACTACTGGTCCAAACCCACAAAGCTAATAACTCTGCTGGTGAATCCCTGTTTGCCAACTTTGTTGGCAAAACCTGGAATTTGTTACCAAACTATATAACCCTACAATCCTCCAAAATTCTCATCAAAAAAACCTCAAACAGTATTTCAAAGTGAACTGGCTTTGCCCTTGTACCAACCCTGATTAAGTTATAAACTGAAAGTATAATCTGTAAATATCATAACATGCAACTACGTCACCAAGCTCTATATCCAATCTGGCATCTCTTGCTTTTAATTGTGTCTGTAGGGAACACTACTAAACCATTGTACATAATCACTTTGTTTTATATTTTCTAATGTTATCTAACTTCTTGTGTAATCTATGTAAGTTTGTCTATTTGGAGCTTTTCTCCCTGGGCCTCCGCTGAAAATGGACAGGTATCCAGTCGGACTATCCCAGTTGTCGTGTCTTTCGGCTTTTTCCTGGTTAGGGGTCGCCACAGCGGAACTCCGGTCCGCTAATGATTGGCAGTAGATTTTTACGTGCCAACTTGCCAGGTCTGATGCACAACCTTCAACGAAGGTACGCCCATTCACGCATGTCTCCACACAGAAGACGCTGTAGCTGAGAATCGAACCGGACAGTGTCTTACTATGAAGCGACAACGCTACCGCAGCACCACCACCGCAGTTCAGTTGGACTATCCCAGTAAACACATGTAAAATAAATAAATAAATAATCATCCCTTTTTAACAGCTGTTCTGGACTGTACTAAAATCTCAGCCACTTTCACTTAGCACTCCCCATTCCTTTCTCTTTGCCTATATTCTGATATCAGTCCTTTGTAGGGAATGAAGATATATTATGAATTCTTCTGCTTGGCCTCATCCCACTCTAATACCTGTCTCTCTCTAGTTATTTGCTCTCAGTACCTTAGTTTCTTTGTCAGTTTTCATCATTAATTCCAGTCCCCTCATGTTCATTTTCCATACGCGTACTTGCATTCATCCCTTTTGGCAAGATCTCCTTTTTCCATTTCAGTGTTGGCTTAGTTCTATATAATATTCTGCATGGTTATTGTTATTCTCCTTAGGGATCTGTTGCATTCAAAATGTTCTCCTTATTTCTCCATACCCCCAGCTGTTTCATCATCATTCTTTTACATTTTGATTTATAACATTTTTCTGCTGTGGATATGACCCTTAGCTGCAAATTATAAAATTTCCTTTCAGATCAGGTAATCCTAAGCCACCTTATTTTAAGAGGAGGAACAACTTATTCCACTTAACTGTTGCCCACTTCCCCTCCAAAATAAACTCCTTCAACTATTACATTTAAGCTCTTTACTATTCATGTCAGTGTGTTTTTAAGTTAGGTAGAATGAGTTATCTTACAAGAATTAAGTAATTTCTTTCTCACTATACCATTTACTTATATAGATATTCCCACTGAATGGGCTTGTTTTTAAATGTCTCAGTACATTTGGTGTGGATAGAGGATACCTTATCAATACAACTATTAAGTAGAAGGTCATAGTCACAGTCTGTAACTTTAGCAGTGGTGTCTGTCACTTTAGCAGTGGTGTCTGTCAGAAGAGGTAAACAACTAATTAAAGTAGGTTTGCTTTTGAGAAGTCCATAAATGCTGTGCTATTTCTACAGTAAGTATCACCAGTTTTAAAAGAAAATGCCACTGATGTATGGTCTGATATAAACAGGGAAGGTGATTCATATACAGGTGAGCAAACAGTAGCCCTATCTGTGAGGAAAAGATCAAAGGTATTTTTGCCCCTAGTATAGTGATTAACTATTTGTACAAGGAAGTTAACATTTATAATGTCAAGAAATCACTGAGTATGCCGGTCATTGGCAGTGTAAGGCGGACAGTTTATTGAAGAATAGCTGAAGTTGTTCAGAAAAAATGTGCTGAGATTAATGAGAATTCCAGCTTAGGTGTTAAGATAGCTGTTGTGGTCAGAAGGAGATATAGCAAGTACTCTCTAGCTGTCTATGAAGAGTAATTAATGTCGTTTAGAGTGATTTGAACATCTAGAAGTTCAAATTTGCTGTCAAGAGGAATCATTCTTGAGGTACCATTATGTCTGAAGAGACAATAGACACTAAAGCCAAAAACAGAGTGTGTTTTCCACTGTAGTCAAACAATGCCTTTGTAACTACACATACACAAATGTGTTCAAGTTGCAAGGTGCCCTAAAATTCAGGACTTTTTTTTTTGGTTAAGATTCCTGTCTTTAAGTAAAGTCACTTTAATATGCCCTGAATTAGACCTTACTTTTGTAGGAATATCCTGCAGATTGATCTAACAAAGGCACTATGGGAGCAGCAAAGGTTTGAACCAGAGTATAAAAGCCATGGTGAGACCAGAGCAAACCATTCTTGACAATGCAGGAAGACAAGCCACCCATCTCTTCCCAAGCTCACACATACTAGACATGATAAGAATGCCACCACCTTCATAGCCAGTTAATAAATCCAATTAGCTTGTCTTTGAATCTAGATTTTACTCTTGCTGATGACAAAACATTAGCACTACCTATACATAATTACATTTGTCTGGAGACACCCTGTTTTACCCATCCAGGTAAGGGTATTGTCTGCACGCCTGATAATGGAGCCAGCTCTATCATTTCCATGGGTGGATGCAGTCACAGTGGGCATTACGTTTTTATAGTTTGCATCCTTGTGACTCTTAAGGGTACATGTACTGACTGTGAGCATGCTCAGTGAAGGCTCATGCGTGGCTTCAGGACCTGGGACTCTTAGAGGTACATGTACTGACTGTGAGCATGCTTAGTGAAGGCTCATGTGTGGTTGTAGGAACTAATAATTTCCTATTCATTAGTCTGGATGGTTTAGGTAGTACTGTCTTAATGACGTCAGGATAAGTTGACTGGTGGAAGTGTTATCTGCCACAGTAGTGTGTGTTGTGTTTACTGAATGTATCTTAAGGTAACAAGGTAAACCCCACGTTTAATAAATACTTATGCCTCTTATATATTTATTTATTGTATTTATTTTACATTTGTTTACTGGGAAAAGTCCGACTGGACATGCGTCCTTTTTCAGTGGAGGACCAGGGAGAAAAACTCCACATAATATACAATATAGAACAATTAACAGGACAATTATAAAACACAGGGTAGATACATTTGGAAAGCATCACCAAAATACAGTCTGGCAAAAATATATCAAATGAAAGTGAGGTGGGTAACGTCCAAGTTCATTAAAAACTTACAACTCTTACACATCAAATCATGGTGAGATGCCAATTAAGGGTTTTCTATAAATATGAGGGAGTTACTCCACTGCATTAAAATACCTAATGCTGTTAGGCTGGCTACAAAAGGGGCAAGATTTGAATGAGATTCCATAATGGCCAGTGCAGGTCATGAGATACGAGGAAACAGGATAGCTTAATAACCTACTCAATGCAAAATAAATCATACCAGTCTGCATATCTGTCTCTCTGAGTAACTTACCACCACATGGATCATTATCAGATGAGAATCATGTTTTCATGATTGAGGCATCTAAGTGACCTTGTTACATCCTAGATCCTAGCACCAGAAAGATACCTAGCCATCACCCTAGTCTTATCCAGCCTAATGAGGGTTGTGTCCATATGCCTGACAGTAGTAGACTATTATTAACAGATTACCATGGGTGGCTAGAGTCTCAGTGGGCCTTAAAGGATGTTTACAGTCTGCACCTGACTGACTATGGGGCATGCTGGGTGAAGACATTTGTGTTGTGTGAATTTATGGCTGAGATTTCTTAGTCAATAGTCAGGGAGGATTAGGGACTGTTCTACTAACAACTTCAAAGTAAGCTGGAATAGAAGAGGTGCCCTGTGTACATCTATGTGTGTGTGTGTGTGTGTGTGTGTGTGTGTGTGTGTGTGTGTGTGTGTGTGTGTGTGTGTGTGTGTGCCGTGCTTAATAAATGCATTTTGAGGTGATGCGGTACCCTCCATTTTCCACAAATATTTACAACTCTCACATATTGAATCTTTACAGGGTAGCAATAAAACGTTTCCAGTATGCATGAGGAAGTTGCTATGCTGTCTTACTATACCTACTGCTATTACACTGGTTACAGAAGGTGAAAGAACTTAATGAGATTCTGTCATGGCCATTGCATTTGAAGTGGTATAAGAAAACAGGATAGCTTAAAAGCCTAGTCTTCTTATAAGATAGAATGGCATAGAATGCAATAGGATATGGTGATAATTTGAAGTATGGCTAAAGAAGAACAGAATATGAGATGTGATTACTGTAGACGCTGGACACAATAAGTAACAGAGCTAGTATGTGCATGCACAATAAAGGTAAAAGTGATGGCAGTAAGCAATATTCAGAAACAATTAAGTATTCAGTAACAAGTGTTAGATACAAGTGAGACAATTTTTCCAAATAGTTTCAAGTGAAGTTTCATTTTACACAGATCTCATCTATCTTAATATTAAAATTTTTCATACATAAACATACATAAAGTAAATTCTCTAAAAATAAGCACACAACAACCTTAGGCAATACAATGATAATAATCTGAAAAAAATCTTATTGCATTCATTTCTTGGCTCATTCTTAAAAAAATATCTATTGAACGAAAAACTGTTGACAGTTTTTTCTCCCAGATTATTTATAGAGGTCTTAAATATAATATTCATTCCTGTTACAAATAACCAGAAGCATGCATAAACCCAAATGTTGCTAATATAATTTTAGAATAACCTATCATATCTGTCTCAACTATACAGTTAAAAAACTTACTTAATTTGGCTTATTCATCTTGTCAGTGCCCTTTCTCTTTCCATCAGCATAAACACTATTCTTGTTTGCTTAGTTACACAATGACAACTGAATACTGTAACTTATACCTTACTTAAATCACTGTTAAGGGACTTAAAAATAGACCTGACATATGAATAATGAAACCTGATAAAGGTGGGGGTGTGGTTTTATATGGTAAAGAAGAGTACAGCAATGTTATTACTTCTATCCTTTTGGACAACAACATCTATACTTCAGTATCTAAGAATGAGATCAACATTGCTTACGGTAGAATTGACTCTTTGTTAGAAAAGCATTTAGTAGAAAACAGAATAGATGGAAAAACATTTTATTTCCTTAAGCAAGAAAGTCCTATTATTCCAAATGTATTTGGAATACCCAAGGTTCACAAAAACACAAAAGACCTTCCTTTCAGACTTATAGTTGCCGCAAGGGGTTCAAAAACACACCCTTTGGCAGTGTATATTGATTATTGGACAAAAGAAATTGTGGAAAATACAGACCATCTGATTCAAGATTCATGGGTGTTTTTGAGTAAATTAACATAGGAGATCTGGACAGAAAATGTTAGTTTTCTGACCATAGATGTTAAAGATTTATTTACCAGCAACCCGAGGGTTGAAGGGTATCAATATTTTGGAGATAGTTTATATAAATGTTTGACCATGACAGGTGATAAAATTTCACTTGTATTGGAATTAATGGAAATGGTACTTGATGACAACTACCTACATCTCCAAGGTGAATACTACCAACAGATCAGTGGGGTAGCAATGTGGGCAGCTTGTGCCCCCATTTATGCCTATTTGGTCATGTTAGAGTGGGAACAACAGTATATTTTTAACAGCCCCTTTATGGACAATATACGTCTGTATGTCGGGTTTTTTGGGCAATATTTTTGTTCTGTGGCTGGGAGGTGAAGAGAAAGTTCACTTCTTTATGTAAAATATTAATGGTACGACTTCTTTTTTTAAATTTACCTACACTTGGGACAAAGAAAGTGTAAACTACTTAGACACCACCATATCTCATACAAATGAGGGTTTCAAGTCCAGGATTTATAGAAAAGATACTTGAGGCAACAGTTATTTGCACTTTACTAGCAGCCACCCCACATTTCAGAAAAAAAGTTTGGTTAAGGGACAAGCAGTCAGAATTGCAAAGATGACTTCTGATAAAAAGGAACTTTTAAAAGAATTTGACAACTTGAAGGAAATGTTTGTGGACAGGGGTTACCCCACAGATTTTGTTCAGAATATACTGAACGAATTGTATAGAGGGTGGGGTACCAAGTATAACACACTTTTAGGTAAACCCTTATTGGTTTCTAACTATTTTAGAGACAAAAGGAATTACCAAAGAGCATGTTTAGTGGAGTTTAATGGCTTTACTGGGCCCTTCACAAACATCATTAGGGCAAATTGGAGTATGTTTAAAGTTAATAAAGAATTGCAAGAGGTAGTGGGGGATGAACCCATATTTTCCATCAGAACTGGGAGAAATTTGAAAAGTTGAATTTGAACAGGTAGATGTTAGAAATGTTAAAGATAAACAAGGTACAACTACCTGTGGAAGATGTAGATACTGTCCCTATATAATAAAGGAAAGTGTTTTGCATTTACAAAATGGGTTAAACAGCTGTGTGTATTTTTGTAAAGGCAACTGCAACACCAGGATGTTAGTTTATTTGGCTGTGTGTGGGGTTGCACAGCATTTTGTACAGGGAAAACGGAGAGGGCTTTGAAAGATAGGATATACGAACATTTATATGACATCAGCTCTAAAAAAAGAGACACACCTTAAATTGTACTTCCCCCAGTATTTTTTAAGTTTGGGATCATACATATTGTAAAAAACAATTCTAGGGGAGGGGACACTAGAAACATATTACTAAACAGAGAGCTTAGATGGCAAATCAAGGTTCAAATCTAGGATGTACCCAGGACTTAATGAATACATTTCAATTAAACCTGTATTATCCTTGAAAGCTTCACAAGTATAACATATTTTTTAAATCATCTATAAAATCATTGACACACACACATATATATACATATATATATATATATATATATATATATATATATATATATATATATATATATATATACATATTACACCTTTGGGAGGTTTAGGAAAGGATTATTTACTTGTTGGTTTCTAGCAGTGAACTTGTTTTATTGAGATTTTAACATTTTAATTAATTAAGTGAATTATGCAATTACTCAATTATCTGAAGTGTTTAATTAATTGACTGATATATAGGAGTTTTTTTTTTTAAAAATGGCATCTGATGAAGTCTTGTGCTCAAGACGAAAGAGCTTATTTTTGCCTGTTTGTGGATTTATTAAATATTTATTTCTTTACCACAAAAGATTGGACTTTTTTCTACTTTGATTTATGGTTGGATTCACATTTTTTTGATAATTTTAGAATAACCTATCATTTCTGTCTCAACTATACAGTTAAAAAACTTATTTAATTTGGCTTATTCATCTTGTAAGTGCCCTTTCTCTTTCCATCAGCATAAACGCAATTCTTGTTTGCGTAGTTACACAATGACAACTGAATACTTTAACTTATACCTTACTTGCCTTACTTGCCTTACTTGCCTTACTTGCCCCCATCATTCAGTAATGAAAACAGTGTCCCAGATTTAATGTGATCAAACAATTTTACATGCCCAAGTTCAACCATAAACAACTGAAAATGTTAACTGTGACTCAACTAACTGTACCTTGTCAAGAAATGATGAATTAACTAAACTACACAAGATGCAGTGATCCTCAGACTACAACCAAGATACAAACAAGTGCATAAACTGCACCAGATGCAGTGATCCTCAGACAACAACCGCATACAAGCAACTGCATAAACTGCACCAGATGCAGTGATCCTCAGACAACAACCGCATACAAACAACTGCATAAACTGCACAGGATGCAGTGATCCTCACACTACAACCGCATACAAACAAGTGCATATAACTGCACCAGATGCAGTGATCCTCACACTACTACTGCATACAAGCAACTGCATAAACTGCACTAGATGCAGTGATCTTCAGACTATAACCCCATACAAACAACTGCATAAACTGTATCAGATGCAGTGATCCTCAGACTACAACCACATACAAACAAGTGCATAAACTCCACCAGATGCAGTGATCCTCACACTATGACCACATACAAACAACTGCATAAACTGCACCAGATGCAGTGAACTACAGACTACAACCCCATACAAACAACTGCATAAACTGTACAAGATGCAGTGATATTCAGACTACAACCAAATACAAATAAGTGCATAAACTTCACCAGATGCAGTGATCCTCAGAATACAAGCATACAAAATAACTGGATAAACTGCACCAGATGCAGTGATCTTCAGACTACAACTGCATGAGAATCAGTGCATCTGGTGCAGTTTAAGCACTTGTTTGTATGTGGTAGTAATCAGAGAATCACTGCAGCTGGTGCAGTTTATGCAGTTGTTTAAATGTAGTTGTAGTCTGAGGATCACTGCATCTGGTACAGTTTATGTACTTGTTTGTATGTGGTTGTAGTCTGACCAAGTGATTACAACACTGCAGTGATATTTATCCGTGCTGCATGATCAGGGGGGTGTGCTCCTTACTATGTGTGGCAGATGCCTGGAGTTTAATGGAGCAATATGATGCACAGGGTTGTGCACAATCCAGTTCCATGTCATTAGCAATATTTATAAATGAAACATGGCTTTATTTACCTTTCCATGGCACACAAAGCTTAGACTTCATTTCCTTCTAATATTTTAGTCATTACATATACATTAATAGGTTCATAGGTTCATACTAGGCTATCTGCCCAAGGGCATTTATAAGCCTAGCCCAGAGTTTTCTGGCTTTCGCCACCCCTTTAGTTTGGAGGATACTATGCCCATTATTTTGCTGTGCCTCTGTCAAGCAGTGACACTGATATAATCCCTGGGGTATATCTGCGATCTCCCATCCATTGGTCAAGATTTCTCTTGAACAAAGCCAGCGAGGTGCTCTGCCTCACATGTACCGGGATTTTGTTCCACAGCATAGGGAGTCTCTGGGTGATGAATCTGTCCCTCCAGCACGTCCTATTAATAACCGTGTCAAGGTTTAGGTCTCCCGCCCTTGTAGTTCTGAGGGATCTGGATTTTTTGAGGTGAAGCATGTTCATCAATTCTGGGTTGGACATGGCCTTGTATGTCAGGCACAGGTCCCCTCTGAGCAGACGGTAAGCAACTGAATAGAGCTGAAGTTCCTTCAGTCGGGCAGCATAGGACATTTTTTGAGACCCTTTATCCTTTTGGTGAGGAACTTTTGGGGCCTTTCCAACTGCTGCAGGTGTCGTGTCAGATACATTCCGAATGGGGCATTGTACTCAATCATTGGTCTGATGAGTGATGAGTACAGGGGGACGATGACTTCCCTTGATCTAGATGTGAATCCCTTCATGATCAGGTGGGCAATGTAGAAGGTCTTCCTAACTACTTTGGCGACGTGAGTGTCAAATGAAAGGTTACTGTCAACCTGGGTACCCAGGTCCCTGATAACCTCTTCTGTGCTTAGTGGGTTGCCACCTATATGGTAGCTAGGGGTAACCTTGTTTTTCCCGAAGGGTATGACTATGCATTTTTTGGCATTTAACTTTAGGCCATGGCTCTGGCACCAGTTTTCCGTTTCTATAAGACCCTTTTGAAGGATATCTGTGTCAGATGTGTTCTCAACTATGGCGCCCAGTTTGCAGTCATCTGCAAATTTTGTCAGCCATAATCTTCCTGTGTTTGCTTGTACTTCTGAAAAGTAGATGCCAAACAGGAGAGGGCCCAGGACTGAGCCCTGTGGGACACCACTTGTGACAGACTTTGAGTCTGACATGGCGCCAGCAACTCTGACCCTGTGGGTTCTGTCACTTAGCCAATTTGCAACCCATCTTGTGACGTATGGGTTTACATTTAAGCTGATGAGTTTTTCAATGATACCTGAGTGGGGTATTGTGTCAAAAGCCTTTGCCAGGTCGAGGTAGGCTGTGTGGACTGCCTTTCCCTCATCGATGGCCTTGGTGACTGTTTCAAAAGTCAACCAGGTTTAAAAGGCATGATCTGCCCTTGAAAAGCTAAACTGGGTCGGATCCAAGGTCTGCAAGTCTCCTATGTTTTTATTTATGAGTTCCATTATGATCCTCTCCATAGTTTTGCAGATCAAGCTTGTCAAACTGATGGGCGGTAATTTCCCGGGTCGGTGGAGGCACCGCCTTTGTGAAGTGGGACCACAGTTGCCGTACTCCACTCCTTAGGCACGTATCCTGAGGTGAGGCTAAGATTAAACAGCTGCCCTAACTGCGGGTTTAATTCTTCATTGAGTTCATGGAGCACACATCCGGGGACACCATCTGGTCCCATGGATGCTGTGTTTTTGCCTTGAGAGAGCAGTTCTCACCTGAGCGTTAGAGATGTTTGGGGGCTATAATTCTCTGGTATAGATATCTCACCTTTTGGGTTTGCACTGAACCTGTCAGCCAGTATGTTGGCAATGTCTGTAGGTTCAGTAATTTTTACATCATTTTGAACTAATTCTGAGCATATCTGGGAGTTTCCTCCCAGGTTTCTAACATAGCTAAAGAAGGCCTTATGATTGTCCTTTGAGTCCTTAGCGACTCTTCTCTCAAAATTTGCCTTGGATGATTTTATGAGAGATCTTAGTTTTTTACTTATAATGATCAAGGGTGTTTTCCCTTTTAAGGATTTTGCTCTATGTTGTAGTAGCTTCCTCCTTTTGTTGTAGAGCTTGTTTATGGCTGGGGTCCACCAAACTGGACGCTTGCCTTTGGTACAAAGAGTCTTTGTTTTGTTTGGGATTGTCTGATCCATGCAGTCCTGTAGGTGCTGGTAGAAGGCATTTGTAAGTGATTCAGCGGCTTGAGTAATGGTTTCCGCAGTCTCGGGGCCTTAAAAGAGACCACACTAGCCTTTAGAAGTGTGAAGTCGGCTTTTGAGAAGTTCTTCACTGTGGTCTTTTTTTATCTCAGGTGGGGCGGATGTGGCCTTCCAGTGAGATTACTTTATGGTCTGATCTCACCAGTGAAGGGTATACCTCGGTGTTGAACATTGTGACCCCATGTTCGTGATGATGAGATCTAGTATGTTATCTCCTCTTGTGGGGATGGTGACTAGTTGTTCCATGGCATTAGAGTTTATGAACTCTAGGAACCTTTGGGCTAGAGTGTTGGGGCTTGAGTAGTGATCCCAGTCTATATTCGGGTAGTTGAAATCACCTAGTATGATGGTGTTTGGAGATACATTTATCCCCTCCAGTGTTTTCAGGAAAGCTATGTGAGGTTCCTGAGATTGAGAGGGTGGCCTGTAACATGCTACAAATTGTAGAGCAGTCTTGCCTATGGTTAATTGCACCTGGATGGTCTCCGATGCATCATGCGTTGCCATCAACCTTGAGGTGTGGGTGTTCTTGATGAATACAGACACCCCCCCCTCCTTTCTTGGTGATGTCCGGATTTTGGGCCCGGAACGCATGATATGAGGTGGTGTTCTCAGGAGCCTTGAACCAGGTTTCAGTCACAGCACAGACATCGATGTTCTCCATACTGAGAAGGGCCTCGAGTGCGTGCATCTTGAGGTTGAGACTTCTAGCATTGAGCAGCATTACCCTTAGTTTTTTTCCTTTTTTGTGTTCTAGGGTGGTAGGTTTAGAATTTGAGCCTTGCCTAAAAAAGGCACTATGGGGGTGGCAAGAGCCTTTGCCAATATCCGGAAGCCCAGGGGTGACAGGTGCAAGCCGTCCCTTGCAAAGCAGCGTGGCTTGTCCAGCATGTTATCCCAGGCAGACAGACATTGGATCCCCTTTGAGTGACACCAGAGTTTAAGCCAATTATTAAAGCTGATCTTCTTGTCACTGTATTGTGGCATCATTCTTGGTGAAGGTAGGATACTGCTCAAGGTCAGGGTCATACCTGCCTGGGCTACATAATCAGAGAACTCCTCTATGTCTCTTTTCATGTAGTCCAAGCAGGTACGACTCAGGTTGTTCACACCAGCGTGGACAATGACAAAGTCGTACTTGTACCTGCTGTTGAGAGACCTGAGTGCTTGCGTTATGTGGCGGATTCTAGCGCCCGACAGGCAGCTTACTGTGACCTTTTCCTTGTTCAATCTGGTGAGCGGGACGTCAGTGTGTCTGACTATGGAGTCACCAATGACGAGTGTGTCTGGCATTGTGTTTGGCCTTAAGGGCTGTGACTGTTTGGCACACTGACTATGTGGTCTATGTGTTGCATGTGTTGTGTCCTGAGATGGCAGTTGTTTGGGTGTCTGCTTTGGTGGCCTCTGCTGTTTTGGTAGATTTTTGATCAGAGCCTCCGAATATGTCTTTGTGTATTTATGTGTATGATAAACAGTTTAATACTTGTTTCTACTCTGATTTTAAATATAATTTATGTAGCTATTTTGAATAACATTTAACACTCTGACTTCAATAAAATGTGTGTAGCTATTCTGATACACTGATTGCTATTCAGCTTCAACTTTTCATATTTATTTTGTATATATACTTGATAGACCCTGTAATCTCGTACTTTAAATAATTTACAATTTGCAATAAAACCTTGTGTATAACTCTGCATATTTTTCTGGGACCATTATGTAGTTAATTTTCACTATTAATATAAACAGAAACTTTTTGAAAGAAGCATCTTTCCTCTGTCACTGTCCAAAAGGCTTGTCTGGCTATCCCCAATTCAAACCTTAGTTATATTCAGTTCATTCTTTATCGAAATGCATATTTTACTCCATGTCACTTAGCTACATTTCTGAGAAAAGATAGAAGACTTGTTTTTCACAGCTTCCTGATTCTCCCATGAAAAAAGATGAATTTATCCTTGTGTATTTATTAGTTTATCAAATGTAGTCAGCAACTCTTTCATTTTTGTCATTACTCTGTGTGGAGTATACCAAAATGGAAAGTTAATTTCTTATGATTGAATACTGACTGGCTACTAAAGGCAGATAAGAGGTTTGCAGTGGCAAAAGAGGCACGACTCAGCAATGCAGACTCAGGCTTAGTAGAATCCATCAATGGGAAATGTTCTGAATATAGGAGGAATAAGACTTTATCTTTCGACTCATCTGATTCCAACAATATATAGCATGCAAAATCCACAAATGTCTTGTTTATTAACAGTTGGATGGTGCAGCGCTATAGCAGTAGCATTGTCACCTCACAGCAAAAAGTTCTCCGGTTTGATTCTCGGCTGGAGTGCCTTCTGTACGGAGTCTGCATGTCCTCCCTGCATTAGTGTGGGTTTCCTCTGGGTGCTCTGGTTTCTTCCTATGTTTCAAAGACATGCGTCTGGAGTGTTTCTCCCTGGGCTTCTGTTAAAATTTGGCTTCGTTCCAAATTGGACTCTTCCTGGTAAACAAATGTTAAATAAATAAAATAAATAGTTGTTGTTGTGTCTTTTGGCTTTTCCCGGTTAGGGGTCGCCACAGCGGAACTCCGGTCCGCTTATGATTGGCAGTAGATTTTACGCGCCAAGTTGCCAGCTGTGACACACAACCTTCAGTGAAGGTATGCCCATTCACGCATGTCTCCACACAGAAGACGGTCTAGCTGAGAATCGAACCGACAACTTCTTACTGTGAGGCGACAATACTACCGCAGCACCACCACTGCAGTTAAATAAAATAAATAGTAAGCAGATGAATTTTAAAGTGCTTACCTGTTGAAGCAGACAGACTTTCAGCAGTATGGCTTTCAACTCCTAGTGTATGTGCTGTAAAGATAAAATGGCAGCTTAGTTTACTGCAGCAGGGACTTCGGTGTTATATATAAAAATGTCAGTGAAATGATAAAGCCTAAGTAACTATGAGAAAGGATTTTTCCATTTAATTTAGTTAACCAAATTAAAACAGAGACCACAGATTTATGGCTTTAAACCTTGCTATCATTCTGGGTGATGGCACAGTATCACTCAACATCAGTGTCTTGCTTTGGAGGCGAGTATCGCAAGAGCAAACAGGTACAGTGCCTAAGGTCATTTAGACTACCACCATGGACTACTATCAGGACATAATCATGTTTGTCAGGATAGAAGGATGTAAGAGCCCTTGTTTCATTCTAGCTCCTTGCACTAGAAAAACAGTTTTCCCTCACCCTATTCTTATCAATCCGGTGAGGGAGATGCCCATATTTCTTAAACTAGAGTCAGCTGTCACTAAAATATTACTATGGGTGTATACAGTTTTATTGGGTCTTTAGGGCTTAAGAGTTTGCCCCCTTGTGACTCTTAGAAGTATGTGCATTGACCATGGGCATGCTGGGCAAAGCTGACATGCTGCTGTGCAGACTAATGGCTGAGGCTTCATTGTGATTAATCTGCAAGGTTTAGAATGTGTTCTTGACAACCTCAGCCTATGTTGATGTAGTATAAATGCTCTGTGGCCCAGATGTGTGTGCGTGTGTGTGTGTGTGTGTGTGTGTGTGTGTGTGTGTGTGTGTGTGTGTGTGTGTGTGTGTGTGTGTGTGTGTGTGCATGTGTGCACATGTGTGCTATACTTAGCAAAAGTATTCTGAGGTAATAAGCTAGCTCCCAAGTTCAGTAAATACTTACAACTCTCACATATTTAATCATTATGAGGCAGTGATAAAGAGGTTTTGCCAAGGAAGAAGCTATCTTGACTTATACATGACCCCACCCACATTAACTTTACCAGGCATACAGCATCTCTTGTAAAGTGCTTTCAGAACTAAAACTATACCATCAAATCTCCCACCTCTTCTCTCCAGCAGAAAAGATCCACCATGGGTAAATTTTTAATTCCCAAATTAAAATATGTCCTGCCTGTTATAAGCCAACATTCATCCCATAAAACACAAAAAACTACCAGCTACTGAATTTAAACTCTAGATATTTGTTCTATTTGCAGACAGTATGATGCATAATTGCAAGCTACTTCACAAGACCCACTAGTTACCAATTTCAAACAAGGCGACTCTGCTCACAGATGCCCTGATATTTAAAATAGTTAAGCCAGGTTACTGACCACCGCACCACCACCAAAAAGTTAAACTTCCACTCGGGGACCAAATCTACTTGCTGTGAACTAACCAAGATGACACCCTTGTTCTGTCCAGACCAGGATTTAGACAAGCTGTTGCTGTAAAGGCATGGGGCTTGCTCTGTAGAACCACTTGCCTTACTTGCCCCCATCATTCAGTAATGAAAACAGTGTCCCAGATTTAATGTGATCAAACAATTTTACATGCCCAAGTTCAACCATAAACAACTGAAAATGTTAACTGTGACTCAACTAACTGTACCTTGTCAAGAAATGATGAATTAACTAAACTACACAAGATGCAGTGATCCTCAGACTACAACTGCATACAAACAAGTGCATAAACTGCACCAGATGCAGTGATCCTCAGACTACAACCGCATACAAACAACTGCATAAACTGCACAGGATGCAGTGATCCTCAGACTACAACCACATACAAACAAGTGCATATAACTGCACCAGATGCAGTGATCCTCACACTACAACTGCATACAAGCAACTGCATAAACTGCACTAGATGTAGTGATCCTCAGACTCTAACCCCATACAAACAACTGCATAAACTGTACCAGATGCAGTGATCCTCAGACTACAACCGCATACAAACAAGTGCATAAACTGCACCAGATGTAGTGATCCTCAGACTACAACTGCATACAAAGAACTGCATAAACTGCACCAAATGCAGTGATCCTCAGGCTACAACCCCATACAAACAACTGCATAGACTGTACCAGATGCAGTGATTCACAGACTACAACAACATACAAACAACTGCATAAACTGTACCAGATGCAGTGATCCTCAGACTACAACTGCACAAAAACAAGTGCATAAACTCCACCAGATGCAGTGATCCTCAGACTATGATGACATACAAACAACTGCATAAACTGCAACAGATGCAGTGATCCCCAGAATACAACCCCATACAAACAACTGCATAAACTGTACAAGATGCAGTGATCCTCAGACTACAACCAAATACAAACAAGTGTATAATCTAAACCACATGCAGTGATCCTCAGACTACAAGCGCATACAAACAACTGCATAAACTGCACTAGATGCAGTGATCTTCAGACTACAGCTGCATGATATTGCTCCTTAATATGTGTGGCAGATGCCTGGAGTTTAATGGAGCAAGATGATCCACAGGGTTGTGCACAATCCAGTTCCATGGCATTAGCAATATTTATAAATGAAGCATGGCTTTATTTACCCTTCTATGGCACATAAAGCATAGACTTCATTTCCTTCTAATATTTTAGTCATTACATATGCATTAATAACAATTTAATACTTGTTTCTACTCTGATTTTAAATATAATTTATATAGCTATTTTGAATAACATTTAACACTCTGACTTCAATAAAATGTATGTAGCTATTCTGATACACTGATTGCTATTCAGCTTCAACTTTTCATATTCATTTTGAATGTATACTTGATAGACCCTGTAATCTTGTACTTTAAATAATTTACATATTGTAATAAAACCTTGTGTATAACTCTAAATATTTATCTGGGACCATTATGTAGTTAGTTTTCACTGCTAATGTAATCAGAAACTATTTGAAAGAAGCTTCCTTCCTCTGTCACTGTCCAAAAGGCTTGTCTTGCTGTCCTCAAGTCAAACCTTAGTTATATTCAGTTCATTCTTTATTGAAATGCATATTTTACTCCATGCTACTTAGCTACATTTCTGAGATAAGATAGAAGACTTGTTTTTCACAGTTTCCTGATTCTCCCATGAAAAAAGATGAATTTATCCTTGTGTATTTATTAGTTTATCAAATGTAGTCAGCAACTCTTTCATTTTTGTCATTACTCTGTGTGGAGTATACCAAAATGGAAAGTTCATTTCTTATGATTGAATACTGACTGGCTACTAAAGGCAGATAAGAGGTTTGCAGTGGCAAAAGAGGCAGGACTCAGCAATGCAGACTCAGGCTTAGTAGAATCCATCAATGGGAAATGTTCTGAATATAGGAGGAATAAGACTTTATCTTTCGACTCATCTGATTCCAACAATGTATAGCGTGCAAAATCCACAAATGACTGGTTTATTAACAGTTGGATGATGCAGCACTACAGCAGTAGCATTGTCTCGCCTCACAGCAAAAGGTTCTCCAGTTTGAGTATCAGCTTGAGTTCCTTCTGTACAGAGTCTGCATGTCCTCCCTGCGTTCATGTGGTTTTCCTCTGGGTGCTTCGGTTTCCTCCTATGTTTAAAAGACATGCATCTGGAGTGTCTCTCCCTGGGCCTCTGCTGACATTTGGCTTTGTTCCAAATCAGACTTTCCCAGTAAACAAATGTTAAATAAATAAAAAATAAAAAGTAAGCAGTTGAATTTTAAAGTGCTTACCTGTTGACGAGACAGACTTTCAGTAGTAGTGCTTTCAACTCCTACCGCCTGTGCTGTAAAGATAAAATAGCAGCTTAGTTTACTGCAGAAGGGAGTTATGTGTTGTATATAAAAATGTCAGTGAAATGATAAAGGCTAAGTAACTATGAGAAAGGATTCTTCCATTTAATTTAGTTAAGCAAATTACAACAGAGACCACAGATTTATGGCTTTAAACATTGCTATCATTCTGGGTGATGGCACAGTATCACTAAACATCAGTGTCTTTCTTTGGAGTCGAGTATCGCAAGAGCAAACAAGTACAGTGCCTAAGGTCATTTAGACTACCACCATGGACTACTATCAGGACATAATCATGTTTGTCAGGATAGAAGGATGTAAGTGCCCTTGTTTCATTGTGGCTCCTTGCACTAGAAAGACAGCTTTCCTCACCCTATTCTTATCAATCCGGTGAGGGTGATGCCCATATTTCTTATACTAGAGTCAGTTGTCACTAAAATATTACTATGGGTGTATACAGTTTTATTGGGTCTTTAGGGCTTAGAGTTTGCCCCCTTGTGACTCTTAGAAGTATGTGTATTGACCATGGACATGCTGGGCAAAGCTGACATGTTGCTGTGCAGACTAATGACTGAGGCTTCATTGTGATTAATCTGCAAGGTTTAGAATGCAACCTCAGCCAATGTTGATGTGGTGTAAATTCTCTGTGGCCCAGATGTGTGTGTGTGTGTGTGTGTGTGTGTGTGTGTGTGTGTGTGTGTGTGTGTGTGTGTGTGTGTGTGTGTGTGTGTGTGTGTGTGTGTGCGTGTGTGTGCGTGTGTGTGTGCCGTGCTTAATAAATGCATTTTGAGGTGATGCGGTACCCTCCATTTTCCACAAATATTTACAACTCTCACATATTGAATCTTTACAGGGTAGCAATAAAACGTTTCCAGTATGCATGAGGAAGTTGCTATGCTGTCTTACTATACCTACTGCTATTACACTGGTTACAGAAGGTGAAAGAACTTAATGAGATTCTGTTATGGCCATTGCATTTGAAGTGGTATAAGAAAACAGGATAGCTTAAAAGCCTAGTCTTCTTATAAGATAGAATGGCATAGAATGCAATAGGATATGGTGATAATTTGAAGTATGGCTAAAGAAGAACAGAATATGAGATGTGATTACTGTAGACGCTGGACACAATAAGTAACAGAGCTAGTATGTGCATGCACAATAAAGGTAAAAGTGATGGCAGTAAGCAATATTCAGAAACAATTAAGTATTCAGTAACAAGTGTTAGATACAAGTGAGACAATTTTTCCAAATAGTTTCAAGTGAAGTTTCATTTTACACAGATCTCATCTATCTTAATATTAAAATTTTTCATACATAAACATACATAAAGTAAATTCTCTAAAAATAAGCACACAACAACCTTAGGCAATACAATGATAATAATCTGAAAAAAATCTTATTGCATTTATTTCTTGGCTCATTCTTAAAAAAATATCTATTGAACGAAAAACTGTTGACAGTTTTTTCTCCCAGATTATTTATAGAGGTCTTAAATATAATATTCATTCCTGTTACAAATAACCAGAAGCATGCATAAACCCAAATGTTGCTAATATAATTTTAGAATAACCTATCATATCTGTCTCAACTATACAGTTAAAAAACTTACTTAATTTGGCTTATTCATCTTGTCAGTGCCCTTTCTCTTTCCATCAGCATAAACACTATTCTTGTTTGCGTAGTTACACAATGACAACTGAATACTGTAACTTATACCTTACTTAAATCACTGTTAAGGGACTTAAAAATAGACCTGACATATGAATAATGAAACCTGATAAAGGTGGGGGTGTGGTTTTATATGGTAAAGAAGAGTACAGCAATGTTATTACTTCTATCCTTTTGGACAACAACATCTATACTTCAGTATCTAAGAATGAGATCAACATTGCTTACGGTAGAATTGACTCTTTGTTAGAAAAGCATTTAGTAGAAAACAGAATAGATGGAAAAACATTTTATTTCCTTAAGCAAGAAAGTCCTATTATTCCAAATGTATTTGGAATATCCAAGGTTCACAAAAACACAAAAGACCTTCCTTTCAGACTTATAGTTGCCGCAAGGGGTTCAAAAACACACCCTTTGGCAGTGTATATTGATTATTGGACAAAAGAAATTGTGGAAAATACAGACCATCTGATTCAAGATTCATGGGTGTTTTTGAGTAAATTAACATAGGAGATCTGGACAGAAAATGTTAGTTTTCTGACCATAGATGTTAAAGATTTATTTACCAGCAACCCGAGGGTTGAAGGGTATCAATATTTTGGAGATAGTTTATATAAATGTTTGACCATGACAGGTGATAAAATTTCACTTGTATTGGAATTAATGGAAATGGTACTTGATGACAACTACCTACATCTCCAAGGTGAATACTACCAACAGATCAGTGGGGTAGCAATGTGGAGTGCTTGTGCCCCCATTTATGCCTATTTGGTCATGTTAGAGTGGGAACAACAGTATATTTTTAACAGCCCCTTTATGGACAATATACGTCTGTATGTCGGGTTTTTTGGGCAATATTTTTGTTCTGTGGCTGGGAGGTGAAGAGAAAGTTCACTTCTTTATGTAAAATATTAATGGTACGACTTCTTTTTTTAAATTTACCTACACTTGGGACAAAGAAAGTGTAAACTACTTAGACACCACCATATCTCATACAAATGAGGGTTTCAAGTCCAGGATTTATAGAAAAGATACTTGAGGCAACAGTTATTTGCACTTTACTAGCAGCCACCCCACATTTCAGAAAAAAAGTTTGGTTAAGGGACAAGCAGTCAGAATTGCAAAGATGACTTCTGATAAAAGGAACTTTTAAAAGAATTTGACAACTTGAAGGAAATGTTTGTGGACAGGGGTTACCCACAGATTTTGTTCAGAATATACTGAGCAAGTGTATAGAGGGTGGGGTACCAAGTATAACACACTTTTAGGTAAACCCTTATTGGTTTCTAACTATTTTAGAGACAAAAGGAATTACCAAAGAGCATGTTTAGTGGAGTTTAATGGCTTTACTGGGCCCTTCACAAACATCATTAGGGCAAATTGGAGTATGTTTAAAGTTAATAAAGAATTGCAAGAGGTAGTGGGGGATGAACCCATATTTTCCATCAGAACTGGGAGAAATTTGAAAAGTTGAATTTGAACAGGTAGATGTTAGAAATGTTAAAGATAAACAAGGTACAACTACCTGTGGAAGATGTAGATACTGTCCCTATATAATAAAGGAAAGTGTTTTGCATTTACAAAATGGGTTAAACAGCTGTGTGTATTTTTGTAAAGGCAACTGCAACACCAGGATGTTAGTTTATTTGGCTGTGTGTGGGGGTTGCACAGCATTTTGTACAGGGAAAACGGAGAGGGCTTTGAAAGATAGGATATACGAACATTTATATGACATCAGCTCTAAAAAAAGAGACACACCTTAAATTGTACTTCCCCCAGTATTTTTTAAGTTTGGGATCATACATATTGTAAAAAACAATTCTAGGGGAGGGGACACTAGAAACATATTACTAAACAGAGAGCTTAGATGGCAAATCAAGGTTCAAATCTAGGATGTACCCAGGACTTAATGAATACATTTCAATTAAACCTGTATTATCCTTGAAAGCTTCACAAGTATAACATATTTTTTAAATCATCTATAAAAACATTGACACACACACATATATATACATATATATATATATATATATATATATATATATATATATATATATATATATACATATTACACCTTTGGGAGGTTTAGGAAAGGATTATTTACTTGTTGGTTTCTAGCAGTGAACTTGTTTTATTGAGATTTTAACATTTTAATTAATTAAGTGAATTATGCAATCACTCAATTATCTGAAGTGTTTAATTAATTGACTGATATATAGGAGTTTTTTTTTTAAAAATGGCATCTGATGAAGTCTTGTGCTCAAGACGAAAGAGCTTATTTTTGCCTGTTTGTGGATTTATTAAATATTTATTTCTTTACCACAAAAGATTGGACTTTTTTCTACTTTGATTTATGGTTGGATTCACATTTTTTTGATAATTTTAGAATAACCTATCATTTCTGTCTCAACTATACAGTTAAAAAACTTATTTAATTTGGCTTATTCATCTTGTAAGTGCCCTTTCTCTTTCCATCAGCATAAACACAATTCTTGTTTGCGTAGTTACACAATGACAACTGAATACTTTAACTTATACCTTACTTGCCTTACTTGCCTTACTTGCCTTACTTGCCCCCATCATTCAGTAATGAAAACAGTGTCCCAGATTTAATGTGATCAAACAATTTTACATGCACAAGTTCAACCATAAACAACTGAAAATGTTAACTGTGACTCAACTAACTGTACCTTGTCAAGAAATGATGAATTAACTAAACTACACAAGATGCAGTGATCCTCAGACTACAACCGCATACAAACAAGTGCATAAACTGCACCAGATGCAGTGATCCTCAGACAACAACCGCATACAAGCAACTGCATAAACTGCACCAGATGCAGTGATCCTCAGACAACAACCGCATACAAACAACTGCATAAACTGCACAGGATGCAGTGATCCTCACACTACAACCGCATACAAACAAGTGCATATAACTGCACCAGATGCAGTGATCCTCACACTACTACTGCATACAAGCAACTGCATAAACTGCACTAGATGCAGTGATCTTCAGACTATAACCCCATACAAACAACTGCATAAACTGTATCAGATGCAGTGATCCTCAGACTACAACCACATACAAACAAGTGCATAAACTCCACCAGATGCAGTGATCCTCACACTATGACCACATACAAACAACTGCATAAACTGCACCAGATGCAGTGAACTACAGACTACAACCCCATACAAACAACTGCATAAACTGTACAAGATGCAGTGATATTCAGACTACAACCAAATACAAATAAGTGCATAAACTTCACCAGATGCAGTGATCCTCAGAATACAAGCATACAAAACAACTGGATAAACTGCACCAGATGCAGTGATCTTCAGACTACAACTGCATGAGAATCAGTGCATCTGGTGCAGTTTAAGCACTTGTTTGTATGTGGTAGTAATCAGAGAATCACTGCAGCTGGTGCAGTTTATGCAGTTGTTTAAATGTAGTTGTAGTCTGAGGATCACTGCATCTGGTACAGTTTATGTACTTGTTTGTATGTGGTTGTAGTCTGACCAAGTGATTACAACACTGCAGTGATATTTATCCGTGCTGCATGATCAGGGGGGTGTGCTCCTTACTATGTGTGGCAGATGCCTGGAGTTTAATGGAGCAATATGATGCACAGGGTTGTGCACAATCCAGTTCCATGTCATTAGCAATATTTATAAATGAAACATGGCTTTATTTACCTTTCCATGGCACACAAAGCTTAGACTTCATTTCCTTCTAATATTTTAGTCATTACATATACATTAATAGGTTCATAGGTTCATACTAGGCTATCTGCCCAAGGGCATTTATAAGCCTAGCCCAGAGTTTTGTGGCTTTCGCCACCCCTTTAGTTTGGAGGATACTATGCCCATTATTTTGCTGTGCCTCTGTCAAGCAGTGACACTGATATAATCCCTGGGGTATATCTGCGATCTCCCATCCATTGGTCAAGATTTCTCTTGAACAAAGCCAGCGAGGTGCTCTGCCTCACATGTACCGGGATTTTGTTCCACAGCATAGGGAGTCTCTGGGTGATGAATCTGTCCCTCCAGCACGTCCTATTAATAACCGTGTCAAGGTTTAGGTCTCCCGCCCTTGTAGTTCTGAGGGATCTGGATTTTTTGAGGTGAAGCATGTTCATCAATTCTGGGTTGGACATGGCCTTGTATGTCAGGCACAGGTCACCTCTGAGCAGACGGTAAGCGACTGAATAGAGCTGAAGTTCCTTCAGTCGGGCAGCATAGGACATGTTTTTGAGACCCTTTATCCTTTTGGTGAGGAACTTTTGGGGCCTTTCCAACTGCTGCAGGTGTCGTGTCAGATACATTCCGAATGGGGCATTGTACTCAATCATTGGTCTGATGAGTGATGAGTACAGGGGGACGATGACTTCCCTTGATCTAGATGTGAATCCCTTCATGATCAGGTGGGCAATGTAGAAGGTCTTCCTGACTACTTTGGCGACGTGAGTGTCAAATGAAAGGTTACTGTCAACCTGGGTACCCAGGTCCCTGATAACCTCTTCTGTGCTTAGTGGGTTGCCACCTATATGGTAGCTAGGGGTAACCTTGTTTTTCCCGAAGGGTACGACTATGCATTTTTTGGCATTTAACTTTAGGCCATGGCTCTGGCACCAGTTTTCCGTTTCTATAAGACCCTTTTGAAGGATATCTGCGTCAGATGTGTTCTCAACTATGGCGCCCAGTTTGCAGTCATCTGCAAATTTTGTCAGCCATAATCCTCCTGTGTTTGCTTGTACTTCTGAAAAGTAGATGCCAAACAGGAGAGGGCCCAGGACTGAGCCCTGTGGGACACCACTTGTGACAGACTTTGAGTCTGACATGGCGCCAGCAACTCTGACCCTGTGGGTTCTGTCACTTAGCCAATTTGCAACCCATCTTGTGACGTATGGGTTTACATTTAAGCTGATGAGTTTTTCAATGATACCTGAGTGGGGTATTGTGTCAAAAGCCTTTGCCAGGTCGAGGTAGGCTGTGTGGACTGCCTTTCCCTCATCGATGGCCTTGGTGACTGTTTCAAAAAAGTCAACCAGGTTTAAAAGGCATGATCTGCCCTTGAAAAAGCTAAACTGGGTCGGATCCAAGGTCTGCAAGTCTCCTATGTTTTTATTTATGAGTTCCATTATGATCCTCTCCATAGTTTTGCAGATCAAGCTTGTCAAACTGATGGGGCGGTAATTTCCCGGGTCGGTGGAGGCACCGCCTTTGTGAAGTGGGACCACAGTTGCCGTACTCCACTCCTTAGGCACGTATCCTGAGGTGAGGCTAAGATTAAACAGCTGCCCTAACTGCGGGTTTAATTCTTCATTGAGTTCATGGAGCACACATCCGGGGACACCATCTGGTCCCATGGATGCTGTGTTTTTTGCCTTGGAGAGAGCAGTTCTCACCTGAGCGTTAGAGATGTTTGGGGGGCTATAATTCTCTGGTATAGATATCTCACCTTTTGGGGGGGGTTTGCACTGAACCTGTCAGCCAGTATGTTGGCAATGTCTGTAGGTTCAGTAATTTTTACATCATTTTGAACTAATTCTGAGCATATCTGGGAGTTTCCTCCCAGGTTTCTAACATAGCTAAAGAAGGCCTTATGATTGTCCTTTGAGTCCTTAGCGACTCTTCTCTCAAAATTTGCCTTGGATGATTTTATGAGAGATCTTAGTTTTTACTTATAATGATCAAGGGTGTTTTCCTTTTAAGGATTTTGCTCTATGTTGTAGTAGCTTCCTCCTTTTGTTGTAGAGCTTGTTTATGGCTGGGGTCCACCAAACTGGACGCTTGCCTTTGGTACAAAGAGTCTTTGTTTTGTTTGGGATTGTCTGATCCATGCAGTCCTGTAGGTGCTGGTAGAAGGCATTTGTAAGTGATTCAGCGGCTTGAGTAATGGTTTCCGCAGTCTCGGGGGCCTTAAAAGAGACCACACTAGCCTTTAGAAGTGTGAAGTCGGCTTTTGAGAAGTTCTTCACTGTGGTCTTTTTTATCTCAGGTGGGGGCGGGATGTGGCCTTCCAGTGAGATTACTTTATGGTCTGATCTCACCAGTGAAGGGTATACCTCCGGTGTTGAACATTGTGACCCCATGTTCGTGATGATGAGATCTAGTATGTTATCTCCTCTTGTGGGGATGGTGACTAGTTGTTCCATGGCATTAGAGTTTATGAACTCTAGGAACCTTTGGGCTAGAGTGTTGGGGCTTGAGTAGTGATCCCAGTCTATATTCGGGTAGTTGAAATCACCTAGTATGATGGTGTTTGGAGATACATTTATCCCCTCCAGTGTTTTCAGGAAAGCTATGTGAGGTTCCTGAGATTGAGAGGGTGGCCTGTAACATGCTACAAATTGTAGAGCAGTCTTGCCTATGGTTAATTGCACCTGGATGGTCTCCGATGCATCATGCGTTGCCATCAACCTTGAGGTGTGGGTGTTCTTGATGAATACAGACACCCCCCCCTCCTTTCTTGGTGATGTCCGGATTTTGGGCCCGGAACGCATGATATGAGGTAAAACCTGATAGTGCCGGGGTGTTCTCAGGAGCCTTGAACCAGGTTTCAGTCACAGCACAGACATCGATGTTCTCCATACTGAGAAGGGCCTCGAGTGCGTGCATCTTGAGGTTGAGACTTCTAGCATTGAGCAGCATTACCCTTAGTTTTTTTCCTTTTTTGTGTTCTAGGGTGGTAGGTTTAGAATTTGAGCCTTGCCTAAAAAAGGCACTATGGGGGTGGCAAGAGCCTTTGCCAATATCCGGAAGCCCAGGGGTGACAGGTGCAAGCCGTCCCTTGCGAAGCAGCGTGGCTTGTCCAGCATGTTATCCCAGGCAGACAGACATTGGATCCCCTTTGAATGACACCAGAGTTTAAGCCAATTATTAAAGCTGATCTTCTTGTCACTGTATTGTGGCATCATTCTTGGTGAAGGTAGGATACTGCTCAAGGTCAGGGTCATACCTGCCTGGGATACATAATCAGAGAACTCCTCTATGTCTCTTTTCATGTAGTCCAAGGAGGTACGTCTCAGGTTGTTCACACCAGCGTGGACAATGACAAAGTCGTACTTGTACCTGCTGTTGAGAGACCTGAGTGCTTGCGTTATGTGGCGGATTCTAGCGCCCGACAGGCAGCTTACTGTGACCTTTTCCTTGTTCAATCTGGTGAGCGGGACGTCAGTGTGTCTGACTATGGAGTCACCAATGACGAGTGTGTCTGGCATTGTGTTTGGCCTTAAGGGCTGTGACTGTTTGGCACACTGACTATGTGGTCTAGGTGTTGCATGTGTTGTGTCCTGAGATGGCAGTTGTTTGGGTGTCTGCTTTGGTGGCCTCTGCTGTTTTGGTAGATTTTTGATCAGAGCCTCCGAATATGTCTTTGTGTATTTATGTGTATGATAAACAGTTTAATACTTGTTTCTACTCTGATTTTAAATATAATTTATGTAGCTATTTTGAATAACATTTAACACTCTGACTTCAATAAAATGTGTGTAGCTATTCTGATACACTGATTGCTATTCAGCTTCAACTTTTCATATTTATTTTGAATATATACTTGATAGACCCTGTAATCTTGTACTTTAAATAATTTACAATTTGCAATAAAACCTTGTGTATAACTCTGCATATTTTTCTGGGACCATTATGTAGTTAATTTTCACTATTAATATAAACAGAAACTTTTTGAAAGAAGCATCTTTCCTCTGTCACTGTCCAAAAGGCTTGTCTGGCTATCCCCAATTCAAACCTTAGTTATATTCAGTTCATTCTTTATCGAAATGCATATTTTACTCCATGTCACTTAGCTACATTTCTGAGAAAAGATAGAAGACTTGTTTTTCACAGTTTCCTGATTCTCCCATGAAAAAAGATGAATTTATCCTTGTGTATTTATTAGTTTATCAAATGTAGTCAGCAACTCTTTCATTTTTGTCATTACTCTGTGTGGAGTATACCAAAATGGAAAGTTCATTTCTTATGATTGAATACTGACTGGCTACTAAAGGCAGATAAGAGGTTTGCAGTGGCAAAAGAGGCACGACTCAGCAATGCAGACTCAGGCTTAGTAGAATCCATCAATGGGAAATGTTCTGAATATAGGAGGAATAAGACTTTATCTTTCGACTCATCTGATTCCAACAATATATAGCATGCAAAATCCACAAATGTCTTGTTTATTAACAGTTGGATGGTGCAGCGCTATAGCAGTAGCATTGTCACCTCACAGCAAAAAGTTCTCCGGTTTGATTCTCGGCTGGAGTGCCTTCTGTACGGAGTCTGCATGTCCTCCCTGCATTAGTGTGGGTTTCCTCTGGGTGCTCTGGTTTCTTCCTATGTTTCAAAGACATGCGTCTGGAGTGTTTCTCCCTGGGCTTCTGTTAAAATTTGGCTTCGTTCCAAATTGGACTCTTCCTGGTAAACAAATGTTAAATAAATAAAATAAATAGTTGTTGTTGTGTCTTTTGGCTTTTCCCGGTTAGGGGTCGCCACAGCGGAACTCCGGTCCGCTTATGATTGGCAGTAGATTTTTACGTGCCAAGTTGCCAGCTGTGACACACAACCTTCAGTGAAGGTATGCCCATTCACGCATGTCTCCACACAGAAGACGGTCTAGCTGAGAATCGAACCGGACAACTTCTTACTGTGAGGCGACAATACTACCGCAGCACCACCACTGCAGTTAAATAAAATAAATAGTAAGCAGATGAATTTTAAAGTGCTTACCTGTTGAAGCAGACAGACTTTCAGCAGTATGGCTTTCAACTCCTAGTGTATGTGCTGTAAAGATAAAATGGCAGCTTAGTTTACTGCAGCAGGGACTTCGGTGTTATATATAAAAATGTCAGTGAAATGATAAAGCCTAAGTAACTATGAGAAAGGATTTTTCCATTTAATTTAGTTAACCAAATTAAAACAGAGACCACAGATTTATGGCTTTAAACCTTGCTATCATTCTGGGTGATGGCACAGTATCACTCAACATCAGTGTCTTGCTTTGGAGGCGAGTATCGCAAGAGCAAACAGGTACAGTGCCTAAGGTCATTTAGACTACCACCATGGACTACTATCAGGACATAATCATGTTTGTCAGGATAGAAGGATGTAAGAGCCCTTGTTTCATTCTAGCTCCTTGCACTAGAAAAACAGTTTTCCCTCACCCTATTCTTATCAATCCGGTGAGGGAGATGCCCATATTTCTTAAACTAGAGTCAGCTGTCACTAAAATATTACTATGGGTATATACAGTTTTATTGGGTCTTTAGGGCTTAAGAGTTTGCCCCCTTGTGACTCTTAGAAGTATGTGCATTGACCATGGGCATGCTGGGCAAAGCTGACATGCTGCTGTGCAGACTAATGGCTGAGGCTTCATTGTGATTAATCTGCAAGGTTTAGAATGTGTTCTTGACAACCTCAGCCTATGCTGATGTAGTATAAATGCTCTGTGGCCCAGATGTGTGTGCGTGTGTGTGTGTGTGTGTGTGTGTGTGTGTGTGTGTGTGTGTGTGTGTGTGTGTGTGTGTGTGTGTGTGCATGTGTGCACATGTGTGCTATACTTAGCAAAAGTATTCTGAGGTAATAAGCTAGCTCCCAAGTTCAGTAAATACTTACAACTCTCACATATTTAATCATTATATGGCAGTGATAAAGAGGTTTTGCCAAGGAAGAAGCTATCTTGACTTATACATGACCCCACCCACATTAACTTTACCAGGCATACAGCATCTCTTGTAAAGTGCTTTCAGAACTAAAACTATACCATCAAATCTCCCACCTCTTCTCTCCAGCAGAAAAGATCCACCATGGGTAAAAATTTTTAATTCCCAAATTAAAATATGTCCTGCCTGTTATAAGCCAACATTCATCCCATAAAACACAAAAAACTACCAGCTACTGAATTTAAACTCTAGATATTTGTTCTATTTGCAGACAGTATGATGCATAATTGCAAGCTACTTCACAAGACCCACTAGTTACCAATTTCAAACAAGGCGACTCTGCTCACAGATGCCCTGATATTTAAAATAGTTAAGCCAGGTTACTGACCACCGCACCACCACCAAAAAGTTAAACTTCCACTGGGACCAAATCTACTTGCTGTGAACTAACCAAGATGACACCCTTGTTCTGTCCAGACCAGGATTTAGACAAGCTGTTGCTGTAAAGGCATGGGGCTTGCTCTGTAGAACCACTTGCCTTACTTGCCCCCATCATTCAGTAATGAAAACAGTGTCCCAGATTTAATGTGATCAAACAATTTTACATGCCCAAGTTCAACCATAAACAACTGAAAATGTTAACTGTGACTCAACTAACTGTACCTTGTCAAGAAATGATGAATTAACTAAACTACACAAGATGCAGTGATCCTCAGACTACAACCGCATACAAACAAGTGCATAAACTGCACCAGATGCAGTGATCCTCAGACAACAACCGCATACAAGCAACTGCATAAACTGCACCAGATGCAGTGATCCTCAGACAACAACCGCATACAAACAACTGCATAAACTGCACAGGATGCAGTGATCCTCACACTACAACCGCATACAAACAAGTGCATATAACTGCACCAGATGCAGTGATCCTCACACTACTACTGCATACAAGCAACTGCATAAACTGCACTAGATGCAGTGATCTTCAGACTATAACCCCATACAAACAACTGCATAAACTGTATCAGATGCAGTGATCCTCAGACTACAACCACATACAAACAAGTGCATAAACTCCACCAGATGCAGTGATCCTCACACTATGACCACATACAAACAACTGCATAAACTGCACCAGATGCAGTGAACTACAGACTACAACCCCATACAAACAACTGCATAAACTGTACAAGATGCAGTGATATTCAGACTACAACCAAATACAAATAAGTGCATAAACTTCACCAGATGCAGTGATCCTCAGAATACAAGCGCATACAAAACAACTGGATAAACTGCACCAGATGCAGTGATCTTCAGACTACAACTGCATGAGAATCAGTGCATCTGGTGCAGTTTAAGCACTTGTTTGTATGTGGTAGTAATCAGAGAATCACTGCAGCTGGTGCAGTTTATGCAGTTGTTTAAATGTAGTTGTAGTCTGAGGATCACTGCATCTGGTACAGTTTATGTACTTGTTTGTATGTGGTTGTAGTCTGACCAAGTGATTACAACACTGCAGTGATATTTATCCGTGCTACATGATCAGGGGGGTGTGCTCCTTACTATGTGTGGCAGATGCCTGGAGTTTAATGGAGCAATATGATGCACAGGGTTGTGCACAATCCAGTTCCATGTCATTAGCAATATTTATAAATGAAACATGGCTTTATTTACCTTTCCATGGCACACAAAGCTTAGACTTCATTTCCTTCTAATATTTTAGTCATTACATATACATTAATAGGTTCATAGGTTCATACTAGGCTATCTGCCCAAGGGCATTTATAAGCCTAGCCCAGAGTTTTGTGGCTTTCGCCACCCCTTTAGTTTGGAGGATACTATGCCCATTATTTTGCTGTGCCTCTGTCAAGCAGTGACACTGATATAATCCCTGGGGTATATCTGCGATCTCCCATCCATTGGTCAAGATTTCTCTTGAACAAAGCCAGCGAGGTGCTCTGCCTCACATGTACCGGGATTTTGTTCCACAGCATAGGAGTCTCTGGGTGATGAATCTGTCCCTCCAGCACGTCCTATTAATAACCGTGTCAAGGTTTAGGTCTCCGCCCTTGTAGTTCTGAGGGATCTGGATTTTTTGAGGTGAAGCATGTTCATCAATTCTGGGTTGGACATGGCCTTGTATGTCAGGCACAGGTCACCTCTGAGCAGACGGTGGCGACTGAATAGAGCTGAAGTTCCTTCAGTCGGGCAGCATAGGACATGTTTTGAGACCCTTTATCCTTTTGGTGAGGAACTTTTGGGGCCTTTCCAACTGCTGCAGGTGTCGTGTCAGATACATTCGAATGGGGCATTGTACTCAATCATTGGTCTGATGAGTGATGAGTACAGGGGACGATGACTTCCCTTGATCTAGATGTGAATCCCTTCATGATCAGGTGGGCAATGTAGAAGGTCTTCCTAACTACTTTGGCGACGTGAGTGTCAAATGAAAGGTTACTGTCAACCTGGGTACCCAGGTCCCTGATAACCTCTTCTGTGCTTAGTGGGTTGCCACCTATATGGTAGCTAGGGGTAACCTTGTTTTTCCCGAAGGGTATGACTATGCATTTTTTGGCATTTAACTTTAGGCCATGGCTCTGGCACCAGTTTTCCGTTTCTATAAGACCCTTTTGAAGGATATCTGTGTCAGATGTGTTCTCAACTATGGCGCCCAGTTTGCAGTCATCTGCAAATTTTGTCAGCCATAATCCTCCTGTGTTTGCTTGTACTTCTGAAAAGTAGATGCCAAACAGGAGAGGGCCCAGGACTGAGCCCTGTGGAACACCACTTGTGACAGACTTTGAGTCTGACATGGCGCCAGCAACTCTGACCCTGTGGGTTCTGTCACTTAGCCAATTTGCAACCCATCTTGTGACGTATGGGTTTACATTTAAGCTGATGAGTTTTTCAATGATACCTGAGTGGGGTATTGTGTCAAAAGCCTTTGCCAGGTCGAGGTAGGCTGTGTGGACTGCCTTTCCCTCATCGATGGCCTTGGTGACTGTTTCAAAAAAGTCAACCAGGTTTAAAAGGCATGATCTGCCCTTGAAAAAGCTAAACTGGGTCGGATCCAAGGTCTGCAAGTCTCCTATGTTTTTATTTATGAGTTCCATTATGATCCTCTCCATAGTTTTGCAGATCAAGCTTGTCAAACTGATGGGGCGGTAATTTCCCGGGTCGGTGGAGGCACCGCCTTTGTGAAGTGGGACCACAGTTGCCGTACACCACTCCTTAGGCACGTATCCTGAGGTGAGGCTAAGATTAAACAGCTGCCCTAACTGCGGGTTTAATTCTTCATTGAGTTCATGGAGCACACATCCGGGGACACCATCTGGTCCCATGGATGCTGTGTTTTTTGCCTTGGAGAGCAGTTCTCACCTGAGCATTATAGATGTTTGGAGGGCTATAATTCTCTGGTATAGATATCTCACCTGTTGGGGGGGGTTTGCACTGAACCTGTCAGCCAGTATGTTGGCAATGTCTGTAGGTTCAGTAATTTTTACATCATTTTGAACTAATTCTGAGCATATCTGGGAGTTTCCTCCCAGGTTTCTAACATAGCTAAAGAAGGCCTTATGATTGTCCTTTGAGTCCTTAGCGACTCTTCTCTCAAAATTTGCCTTGGATGATTTTATGAGAGATCTTAGTTTTTTACTTATAATGATCAAGGGTGTTTTCCCTTTTAAGGATTTTGCTCTATGTTGTAGTAGCTTCCTCCTTTTGTTGTAGAGCTTGTTTATGGCTGGGGTCCACCAAACTGGACGCTTGCCTTTGGTACAAAGAGTCTTTGTTTTGTTTGGGATTGCCTGATCCATGCAGTCCTGTAGGTGCTGGTAGAAGGCATTTGTAAGTGATTCAGTGGCTTGAGTAATGGTTTCCGCAGTCTCGGGGGCCTTAAAAGAGACCACACTAGCCTTTAGAAGTGTGAAGTCGGCTTTTGAGAAGTTCTTCACTGTGGTCTTTTTTATCTCAGGTGGGGGCGGGATGTGGCCTTCCAGTGAGATTACTTTATGGTCTGATCTCACCAGTGAAGGGTATACCTCCGGTGTTGAACATTGTGACCCCATGTTCGTGATGATGAGATCTAGTATGTTATCTCCTCTTGTGGGGATGGTGACTAGTTGTTCCATGGCATTAGAGTTTATGAACTCTAGGAACCTTTGGGCTAGAGTGTTGGGGCTTGAGTAGTGATCCCAGTCTATATTCGGGTAGTTGAAATCACCTAGTATGATGGTGTTTGGAGATACATTTATCCCCTCCAGTGTTTTCAGGAAAGCTATGTGAGGTTCCTGAGATTGAGAGGGTGGCCTGTAACATGCTACAAATTGTAGAGCAGTCTTGCCTATGGTTAATTGCACCTGGATGGTCTCCGATGCATCATGCGTTGCCATCAACCTTGAGGTGTGGGTGTTCTTGATGAATACAGACACCCCCCCCTCCTTTCTTGGTGATGTCCGGATTTTGGGCCCGGAACGCATGATATGAGGTAAAACCTGATAGTGCCGGGGTGTTCTCAGGAGCCTTGAACCAGGTTTCAGTCACAGCACAGACATTGATGTTCTCCATACTGAGAAGGGCCTCGAGTGCGTGCATCTTGAGGTTGAGACTTCTAGCATTGAGCAGCATTACCCTTAGTTTTTTTCCTTTTTTGTGTTCTAGGGTGGTAGGTTTAGAATTTGAGCCTTGCCTAAAAAAGGCACTATGGGGGTGGCAAGAGCCTTTGCCAATATCCGTAAGCCCAGGGTGACAGGTGCAAGCCATCCCTTGCGAAGCAGCGTGGCTTGTCCAGCATGTTATCCCAGGCAGACAGACATTGGATCCCCTTTGAATGACACCAGTGTTTAAGCCAATTATTAAAGCTGATCTTCTTGTCACTGTATTGTGGCATCATTCTTGGTGAAGGTAGGATACTGCTCAAGGTCAGGGTCATACCTGCCTGGGCTACATAATCAGAGAGCTCCTCTATGTCTCTTTTCATGTAGTCCAAGGAGGTACGTCTCAGGTTGTTCACACCAGCGTGGACAATGACAAAGTCGTACTTGTACCTGCTGTTGAGAGACCTGAGTGCTTGCGTTATGTGGCGGATTCTAGCGCCCGACAGGCAGCTTACTGTGACCTTTTCCTTGTTCAATCTGGTGAGCGGGACGTCAGTATGTCTGACTATGGAGTCACCAATGACGAGTGTGTCTGGCATTGTGTTTGGCCTTAAGGGCTGTGACTGTTTGGCACACTGACTATGTGGTCTATGTGTTGCATGTGTTGTGTCCTGAGATGGCAGTTGTTTGGGTGTCTGCTTTGGTGGCCTCTGCTGTTTTGGTAGATTTTTGATCAGAGCCTCCGAATATGTCTTTGTGTATTTATGTGTATGATAAACAGTTTAATACTTGTTTCTACTCTGATTTTAAATATAATTTATGTAGCTATTTTGAATAACATTTAACACTCTGACTTCAATAAAATGTGTGTAGCTATTTTGATACACTGATTGCTATTCAGCTTCAACTTTTCATATTTATTTTGAATATATACTTGATAGACCCTGTAATCTTGTACTTTAAATAATTTACAATTTGCAATAAAACCTTGTGTATAACTCTGCATATTTTTCTGGGACCATTATGTAGTTAATTTTCACTATTAATATAAACAGAAACTTTTGAAAGAAGCATCTTTCCTCTGTCACTGTCCAAAAGGCTTGTCTGGCTATCCCCAATTCAAACCTTAGTTATATTCAGTTCATTCTTTATCGAAATGCATATTTTACTCCATGTCACTTAGCTACATTTCTGAGAAAAGATAGAAGACTTGTTTTTCACAGTTTCCTGATTCTCCCATGAAAAAAGATGAATTTATCCTTGTGTATTTATTAGTTTATCAAATGTAGTCAGCAACTCTTTCATTTTTGTCATTACTCTGTGTGGAGTATACCAAAATGGAAAGTTCATTTCTTATGATTGAATACTGACTGGCTACTAAAGGCAGATAAGAGGTTTGCAGTGGCAAAAGAGGCAGGACTCAGCAATGCAGACTCAGGCTTAGTAGAATCCATCAATGGGAAATGTTCTGAATATAGGAGGAATAAGACTTTATCTTTCGACTCATCTGATTCCAACAATATATAGCATGCAAAATCCACAAATGTCTTGTTTATTAACAGTTGGATGGTGCAGCGCTATAGCAGTAGCATTGTCACCTCACAGCAAAAAGTTCTCCAGTTTGATTCTCGGCTGGAGTGCCTTCTGTACGGAGTCTGCATGTCCTCCCTGCATTAGTGTGGGTTTCCTCTGGGTGCTCTGGTTTCTTCCTATGTTTCAAAGACATGCGTCTGGAGTGTTTCTCCCTGGGCTTCTGTTAAAATTTGGCTTCGTTCCAAATTGGACTCTTCCTGGTAAACAAATGTTAAATAAATAAAATAAATAGTTGTTGTTGTGTCTTTTGGCTTTTCCCGGTTAGGGGTCGCCACAGCGGAACTCCGGTCCGCTTATGATTGGCAGTAGATTTTTACGTGCCAAGTTGCCAGCTGTGACACACAACCTTCAGTGAAGGTATGCCCATTCACGCATGTCTCCACACAGAAGACGGTCTAGCTGAGAATCGAACCGGACAACTTCTTACTGTGAGGCGACAATACTACCGCAGCACCGCCACTGCAGTTAAATAAAATAAATAGTAAGCAGATGAATTTTAAAGTGCTTACCTGTTGAAGCAGACAGACTTTCAGCAGTATGGCTTTCAACTCCTAGTGTATGTGCTGTAAAGATAAAATGGCAGCTTAGTTTACTGCAGCAGGGACTTCGGTGTTATATATAAAAATGTCAGTGAAATGATAAAGCCTAAGTAACTATGAGAAAGGATTTTTCCATTTAATTTAGTTAACCAAATTAAAACAGAGACCACAGATTTATGGCTTTAAACCTTGCTATCATTCTGGGTGATGGCACAGTATCACTCAACATCAGTGTCTTGCTTTGGAGGCGAGTATCGCAAGAGCAAACAGGTACAGTGCCTAAGGTCATTTAGACTACCACCATGGACTACTATCAGGACATAATCATGTTTGTCAGGATAGAAGGATGTAAGAGCCCTTGTTTCATTCTAGCTCCTTGCACTAGAAAAACAGTTTTCCCTCACCCTATTCTTATCAATCCGGTGAGGGAGATGCCCATATTTCTTAAACTAGAGTCAGCTGTCACTAAAATATTACTATGGGCGTATACAGTTTTATTGGGTCTTTAGGGCTTAAGAGTTTGCCCCCTTGTGACTCTTAGAAGTATGTGCATTGACCATGGGCATGCTGGGCAAAGCTGACATGCTGCTGTGCAGACTAATGGCTGAGGCTTCATTGTGATTAATCTGCAAGGTTTAGAATGTGTTCTTGACAACCTCAGCCTATGTTGATGTAGTATAAATGCTCTGTGGCCCAGATGTGTGTGCGTGTGTGTGTGTGTGTGTGTGTGTGTGTGTGTGTGTGTGTGTGTGTGTGTGTGTGTGTGTGCATGTGTGCACATGTGTGCTATACTTAGCAAAAGTATTCTGAGGTAATAAGCTAGCTCCCAAGTTCAGTAAATACTTACAACTCTCACATATTTAATCATTATGAGGCAGTGATAAAGAGGTTTTGCCAAGGAAGAAGCTATCTTGACTTATACATGACCCCACCCACATTAACTTTACCAGGCATACAGCATCTCTTGTAAAGTGCTTTCAGAACTAAAACTATACCATCAAATCTCCCACCTCTTCTCTCCAGCAGAAAAGATCCACCATGGGTAAAAATTTTTAATTCCCAAATTAAAATATCTCCTGCCTGTTATAAGCCAACATTCATCCCATAAAACACAAAAAACTACCAGCTACTGAATTTAAACTCTAGATATTTGTTCTATTTGCAGACAGTATGATGCATAATTGCAAGCTACTTCACAAGACCCACTAGTTACCAATTTCAAACAAGGCGACTCTGCTCACAGATGCCCTGATATTTAAAATAGTTAAGCCAGGTTACTGACCACCGCACCACCACCAAAAAGTTAAACTTCCACTCGGGGACCAAATCTACTTGCTGTGAACTAACCAAGATGACACCCTTGTTCTGTCCAGACCAGGATTTAGACAAGCTGTTGCTGTAAAGGCATGGGGCTTGCTCTGTAGAACCACTTGCCTTACTTGCCCCCATCATTCAGTAATGAAAACAGTGTCCCAGATTTAATGTGATCAAACAATTTTACATGCCCAAGTTCAACCATAAACAACTGAAAATGTTAACTGTGACTCAACTAACTGTACCTTGTCAAGAAATGATGAATTAACTAAACTACACAAGATGCAGTGATCCTCAGACTACAACTGCATACAAACAAGTGCATAAACTGCACCAGATGCAGTGATCCTCAGACTACAACCGCATACAAACAACTGCATAAATTGCACAGGATGCAGTGATCCTCAGACTACAACCACATACAAACAAGTGCATATAACTGCACCAGATGCAGTGATCCTCACACTACAACTGCATACAAGCAACCGCATAAACTGCACTAGATGTAGTGATCCTCAGACTCTAACCCCATACAAACAACTGCATAAACTGTACCAGATGCAGTGATCCTCAGACTACAACTGCATACAAACAAGTGCATAAACTGCACCAGATGTAGTGATCCTCAGACTACAACTGCATACAAAGAACTGCATAAACTGCACCAAATGCAGTGATCCTCAGGCTACAACCCCATACAAACAACTGCATAGACTGTACCAGATGCAGTGATTCACAGACTACAACAACATACAAACAACTGCATAAACTGTACCAGATGCAGTGATCCTCAGACTACAACTGCACAAAAACAAGTGCATAAACTCCACCAGATGCAGTGATCCTCAGACTATGATGACATACAAACAACTGCATAAACTGCAACAGATGCAGTGATCCCCAGAATACAACCCCATACAAACAACTGCATAAACTGTACAAGATGCAGTGATCCTCAGACTACAACCAAATACAAACAAGTGTATAATCTAAACCACATGCAGTGATCCTCAGACTACAAGCGCATACAAACAACTGCATAAACTGCACTAGATGCAGTGATCTTCAGACTACAGCTGCATGATATTGCTCCTTAATATGTGTGGCAGATGCCTGGAGTTTAATGGAGCAAGATGATCCACAGGGTTGTGCACAATCCAGTTCCATGGCATTAGCAATATTTATAAATGAAGCATGGCTTTATTTACCCTTCTATGGCACATAAAGCATAGACTTCATTTCCTTCTAATATTTTAGTCATTACATATGCATTAATAACAATTTAATACTTGTTTCTACTCTGATTTTAAATATAATTTATATAGCTATTTTGAATAACATTTAACACTCTGACTTCAATAAAATGTATGTAGCTATTCTGATACACTGATTGCTATTCAGCTTCAACTTTTCATATTCATTTTGAATGTATACTTGATAGACCCTGTAATCTTGTACTTTAAATAATTTACATATTGTAATAAAACCTTGTGTATAACTCTAAATATTTATCTGGGACCATTATGTAGTTAGTTTTCACTGCTAATGTAATCAGAAACTATTTGAAAGAAGCTTCCTTCCTCTGTCACTGTCCAAAAGGCTTGTCTTGCTGTCCTCAAGTCAAACCTTAGTTATATTCAGTTCATTCTTTATTGAAATGCATATTTTACTCCATGCTACTTAGCTACATTTCTGAGATAAGATAGAAGACTTGTTTTTCACAGTTTCCTGATTCTCCCATGAAAAAAGATGAATTTATCCTTGTGTATTTATTAGTTTATCAAATGTAGTCAGCAACTCTTTCATTTTTGTCATTACTCTGTGTGGAGTATACCAAAATGGAAAGTTCATTTCTTATGATTGAATACTGACTGGCTACTAAAGGCAGGTAAGAGGTTTGCAGTGGCAAAAGAGGCAGGACTCAGCAATGCAGACTCAGGCTTAGTAGAATCCATCAATGGGAAATGTTCTGAATATAGGAGGAATAAGACTTTATCTTTCGACTCATCTGATTCCAACAATGTATAGCGTGCAAAATCCACAAATGACTGGTTTATTAACAGTTGGATGATGCAGCACTACAGCAGTAGCATTGTCTCGCCTCACAGCAAAAGGTTCTCCAGTTTGAGTATCAGCTTGAGTTCCTTCTGTACAGAGTCTGCATGTCCTCCCTGCGTTCATGTGGTTTTCCTCTGGGTGCTTCGGTTTCCTCCTATGTTTAAAAGACATGCATCTGGAGTGTCTCTCCCTGGGCCTCTGCTGACATTTGGCTTTGTTCCAAATCAGACTTTCCCAGTAAACAAATGTTAAATAAATAAAAAAAATAAAAAGTAAGCAGTTGAATTTTAAAGTGCTTACCTGTTGACGCAGACAGACTTTCAGTAGTAGTGCTTTCAACTCCTACCGTCTGTGCTGTAAAGATAAAATAGCAGCTTAGTTTACTGCAGAAGGGAGTTATGTGTTGTATATAAAAATGTCAGTGAAATGATAAAGGCTAAGTAACTATGAGAAAGGATTCTTCCATTTAATTTAGTTAAGCAAATTACAACAGAGACCACAGATTTATGGCTTTAAACATTGCTATCATTCTGGGTGATGGCACAGTATCACTAAACATCAGTGTCTTTCTTTGGAGTCGAGTATCGCAAGAGCAAACAAGTACAGTGCCTAAGGTCATTTAGACTACCACCATGGACTACTATCAGGACATAATCATGTTTGTCAGGATAGAAGGATGTAAGTGCCCTTGTTTCATTGTGGCTCCTTGCACTAGAAAGACAGCTTTCCCTCACCCTATTCTTATCAATCCGGTGAGGGTGATGCCCATATTTCTTATACTAGAGTCAGTTGTCACTAAAATATTACTATGGGTGTATACAGTTTTATTGGGTCTTTAGGGCTTAGAGTTTGCCCCCTTGTGACTCTTAGAAGTATGTGTATTGACCATGGACATGCTGGGCAAAGCTGACATGTTGCTGTGCAGACTAATGACTGAGGCTTCATTGTGATTAATCTGCAAGGTTTAGAATGCAACCTCAGCCAATGTTGATGTGGTGTAAATTCTCTGTGGCCCAGATGTGTGTGTGTGTGTGTGTGTGTGTGTGTGTGTGTGTGTGTGTGTGTGTGTGTGTGTGTGTGTGTGTGTGTGTGTGTGTGTGTGTGTGTGTGTGTGTGTGCGTGTGTGTGCGTGTGTGTGTGTGCTCATGTGTGTTGTACTTAGCAAAAGTATTCTGAGGTAATAAACTAGCTCCCAAGTTCAATAAATACTTACAACTCTCACATATTTAATCATTATGAGGCAGCGATAAAGAGGTTTTGCCAAGGATGAAGCTATCTTAACTTACACATGACCCCACCCACATTAACTTTACCAGGCATACAGCATCTCTTGTAAAGTGCTTTCAGAACTAAATCTATACCATCAAATCTCCCACCTCTTCTCTCCAGCAGAAAAGATCCACCATGGGTTAAAATGTTTTAATTCCCAAATTAAAATAAGTCCTACCTGTTATACACCAACATTCATCCCATAAAACACAAAAACTACCAGCTACTGAATTTAAACTCTAGATATTTGTTCTATTTGCAGACAGTTGTTGTTGTGTCTTTCGGCTTTTCCCAGTTAGGGGTCACCGCAGCGGGACTCTGGTCTGCTTATGATTGGCAGTTGATTTTTACATGCCGAGTTACCAGCCCTGACGCACAACCTTCAACGAAGGTATGCCCATTCACGCATGCCTCCACACAGAAAACGCTCTAGCTGAGAATCGAACCAGACAGCATCTGACTGTGAGGTGACAATGCTACCACAGCACCACCACCGCAGATATTCTATTTGCAGACAGTATGATGTATAATTGCAAGCTACTTCACAAGACCCACTAGTTACAAATTTCAGACAAGGCAACTCTGCTCACAGATGCCCTGATATTTAAAATACTTAAGCCAGGTTACTGACCACCGCACCACCACCAAAAAGTTAAACTTCCAATCAGGGACCAAATCTACTTGCTGTGAACTAGCCAAGATGACACTCTTGTTCTGTCCAGACCAAGATTTAACAAGCTGTTGCTGTAAAGGCATGGGGCTTGCTCTGTAGAATCACTTGCCTTACTTGCCCCAATCATTCAGTAATGAAAACAGTGTCCCAGATTTAATGTGATCAAACAATTTTACATGCCCAATTTCAACCATAAACAACTTAAAATGTTAACTCTGACTCAACTAACTGTACCTTGTCAAGAAATGATGAATTAACTAAACTACACCAGATGCAGTGATCCTCAGACTACAACCGCATACAAACAACTACACAAACTGCACCAGATGCAATGCTCCACAGACTACAACCTCACACAAACAACTCTATAAATTCTACCAGATGCAGTGATCCTCAGACTACAACCCCATACAAACAACTGCATAACCTGCACCAGATACAGTGATCCTCAGACTACAACTGCATACAAACAAGTACATAAACTGCATCAGATGCAGTAATCCTCACACTACAACCACATACAAACAACTGTATAAACCGCACAGGATGCAGTGATCCTCAGTCTACAACCGCATACAAACAAGTGCATATAACTGCACCAAATGCAGTGATCCTCACACTACAACTGCATACAAGCAACTGCATAAACTGCACTAGATGCAGTGATCCTCTGACTACAACCGCATACAAACAAGTGCATAAACTGCACTAGATGCAGTGATCCTCAGACTACAACTGCATACAAAGAATTGCATAAACTGTACCAAATGCAGTGATCCTCAGGCTACAACCCTATGAAAACAACTGCATAGACTGTACCAGATATAGTGATCCTCAGACTACAACCACATACAAACAAGTGCATAAACTGCACAGGATGCAGTGATCCTCAGACTACAACCACATACAAACAACTGCATAAACTGTACCAGATGCAGTGATCTTCAGACTATGACTGCATAAAAACAAGTGCATAAACTCCACCAGATGCAGTGATCCTCAAACAATGATGACATACAAACAACTGCATAACCTGCAGCAGATGCAGTGATCCCCAGAATACAACCCCATACAAACAACTGCATAAACTGTACAAGATGCAGTGATCCTCAGATTACAACCAAATACAAACAAGTGTATAAACTAAACCACATGCAGTGATCCTCAGACTACAAGCGCATACAAACAACTGCATAAACTGCACTAGATGCAGTGATCTTCAGACTACAGCCGCATGATATTGCTCCTTAATATGTGTGGCAGATGCCTGGAGTTTAATGGAGCAAGATGATCCACAGGGTTGTGCACAATCCAATTCCATGGCATTAGCAATATTTATAAATGAAACTTGGCTTTATTTACCCTTCCATGGCACACAAAGCATAGACTTCATTTCCTTCTAATATTTTAGTCATTACATATGCATTAATAACAGTTTAATACTTGTTTCTACTCTGATTTTTAAATATAATTTATGTAGCTGTTTTGAATAACATTTAACACTCTGACCTCAATAAAATGTATACAGCTATTCTGATACACTGATTGCTATTCAGCTTCAAGTTTTCATATATATTTTGAATATATACTTGATAGACCCTGTAATCTTGTACTTTAAATAATTTACATATTGTAATAAAATCTTGTGTATAACTCTAAATATTTATCTGGGACCATTATGTAGTTAATTTTCACTGCTAATGTAATCAGAAACTTTTTGAAAGAAGTTTCCTTCCTCTGTCCCTGTCCAAACGGCTTGTCTTGCTATCCCCAATTCAAACCTTAGTTATATTCTGTTCATTCTTTATTGAAATGCATATTTTACTCCATGCCACTTAGCTACATTTCTGAGATAAGATAGAAGACTTGTTCTTCACAGTTTCCTGATTCTCCCATGAAAAAAAGATGAATTTATCCTTGTGTATTTATTAGTTTATCAAATGTAGTCAGCAACTCTTTCATTTTTGTCATTACTCTGTGTGGAGTATACCAAAATGGAAAGTTCATTTCTTATGATTGAATACTGACTGGCTACTAAAGGCAGATAAGAGGTTTGCAGTGGCAAAAGAGGCAGGACTCAGCAATGCAGACTCAGGCTTAATAGAATCCATCAATGGAAAATGTTCTGAATATAGGAGGAATAAGACTTTATCTTTCGACTCATCTGATTCCAACAATGTATAGCGTGCAAAATCCACAAATTAGTTGTTTATTAACAGTTGGATGATGCAGCGCTACAGCAGTAGCATTGTCTCGCCTCACAGCAAAAAGGTTCTCCAGTCTGAGTCTCAGCTGGAGTGCCTTCTGTATGGAGTCTGCATGTCCTCCCTGTATTCATGTGGGTTTCCTCTGGGTGCTCCAATTTCCTCCTATGTTTTAAAGACATGCATCTGGAGTGCTTCTCCCTGGGCCTCTGCTGAAATTTGGCTTTGCTACAAATCGGACTTTCCCAGTAAACAAATGTTAAATAAATAAATAAAATAAAAAGTAAGCAGTTGAATTTTAAAGTGCTTACCTGTTGGCGCAGACAGACTTTCAGCAGTAGTGTGTTCTTCTCCTCGTGTCTGTGCTGTAAAGATAAAATGGCAGCTTAGTTTACTGCAGTAGGGAGTTCTGTGTTGTATATAAAAAATATCAGTGAAATGATAAAGCCCTAGTAACTATGTGAAAGGATTCTTCCATTTAATTTAGTTAACCAAATTAAAACAGAGACCACAGATTTATGGCTTTAAACCTTGCTATCATTCTGGGTGATGGCACAGTATCACTCAGCATCAGTGTCTTGTCTTGGAGTCACATATAGCAAGAGCAAACAGGTACAGTGCCTAAGGTCATTTAGACTACCACCATGGACCACTATCAGGACATAATCATGTTTGTCAGGATTGAAGTATGTAAGAGCCCTTGTTTCATTCTGACTCCTTGCACTAGAAAGACAGCTTTCCCTCACCCTATTCTTATCAATCCGGTGAGGGTGATGCCCATATTTCTTATACTAGAGTCAGCTGTCACTAAAATATTACTATGGGTGTATGCAGTTTTATTGGGTCTTTAGGGCTTAGAGTTTGCACCCTTATGACTCTTAGAAGTATGTGTATTGACCATGGGCATGCTGTTCAAAGCTGACATGTTGCTGTGCAGACTAATGGCTGAGGCTTCATTGTGATTAATCTGCAAGGTTTAGAATATGTTCTTGACAACCTCAGCCTATGTTGATGTAGTATAAATGCTCTGTGGCCCAGATGTGTGTGCATGTGTGTGTGTGTGTGTGTGTGTGTGTGTGTGTGTGTGTGTGTGTGTGTGTGTGTGTGCATGTGTGCTCATGTGTGTTGTACTTAGCAAAAGTATTCTGAGGTAATAAACTAGCTCCCAAGTTCAATAAATACTTACAACTCTCACATATTTAATCATTATGAGGCAGCGATAAAGAGGTTTTGCCAAGGATGAAGCTATCTTAACTTATACATGACCCCACCTATATTAACTTTACCAGGCATACAGCATCTCTTGTAAAGTGCTTTCAGAACTAAATCTATACCATCAAATCTCCCACCTCTTCTCTCCAGCAGAAAAGATCCACCATGGGTTAAAATGTTTTAATTCCCAAATTAAAATAAGTCCTGCCTGTTATACACCAACATTCATCCCATAAAACACAAAAACTACCAGCTACTGAATTTAAACTCTAGATATTTGTTCTATTTGCAGACAGTATGATGCATAATTGCAAGCTACTTCACAAGACCCACTAGTTACCAATTTCAGACAAGGCGACTCTGCTTATAGATGCCCTGATATTTAAAATACTTAAGCCAGCTTACTGACCACTGCCCCACCACCAAAAAGCTAACCTTCCACTCGAGAACAAAATCTACTTGCTGAGAACTAGCCAAGATGACACTCTTGTTCTGTCCAGACCAGGATTTAGACAAGCTGTTGGTGTAAAGGCATGGGGCTTGCTCTCTAGAACCACTTGTTCTCTTGTGTAAAAATAATTATACCATACTATACTTACATAAATACTATACGTACATTCCATACATACATACATACATATATACATACCATACTTACATACCATAATTGCATACCATGCATACTTAAATACCGCATTTACATACATAACATGCTTACATACCATACTTACATGCATACTATACTTACTTAACTACCATATTTACATACCATACTATAGCTACATACCATACATACTTAGATACCATACTTACTACATACCATACTTACTTACCTACCATAATTACATACCACACTATACCTACATACCATACTAACATACATACCATACATACTTACATACCATACTTACTTACCATACTTACAGAAAAAGTCACTTGGTTCCACAATACTGGATAAATATTTGAATGTGGAATACTAAGCATTGTCTTTAGTGATAGCAGAGTTGTTTATTACAACTTACCTCTTATAATAGTACCATACGACTTACAAGTCACCTGAGCCTTGCAGCCATTTCTACCTTACCATTAGCCACCCTTAGGCTTTGCATCTCATTTCAAGATGGGCTACTCCAGTCACCCCAGAGATGAATTTATGAACACCCATCTAGTTACCCAGCCCCTTCTTAAAGGAAGACATTGTGTCATATTGCTTAACTTGAAGAAGGAGTTTGTTCCAGAGAAGGGGTAGGTGCTGAGTGACAAATCTATCCCTCCTTTTAGTCTTCTTTATTTTTTGAAATAGATTTATATGTCTGGCAGGTATGTTAACTGGATTTCTTGATTTATTGAGGTATAAAAGTTCTTGAATTACTGGATCCCTTAGAGCCCTATAAGCAAGACAAGGAGTCTATGTGAAAATCGGTAAAGGGATAAAGCCTGCAGTCTTTCTTTGTAGTTCAGACCTTTGAAACATCTGATCGTTTTAGTTTGAAACCTTTGTGGTCTTTCCAGTTGTTTGACATGTTCAGTAAGGTATATCTCAATGGTGGCCTTATACTCAGTGATATGATAAATCAAAGTGGAGTAAAACTCTTTAACTCATCCTTATAACAAACACATCCCTTCCAAAACTACACCCACCTATAATCACACAGCAAAAGACATAGCCATGGAATAACCAATATTGTAATTTCCTCATCAAATATTAATATGTTTAATCATATCCGTGTAAAAAATCCTGCCAATGGATCTTTCATCCGTTTATCCATGTAAACTAAGAAATCTAAAGGGTTACTACGTAAATGATAAAAGTTTCCCCTTTCAATCTTTAACATAAAGGGTTATCAGGTCTCCAATCGTAACCATGTTATTATGTGTCTGAGACATGGATGCCATGAAATTCACCTTGAGAGCAAAGCTTGAGAGATGGATCTTAGTGGGTCTAGGACTATTGAACGAAACGTCAATAGCCGAAAACCCAACATCACCGAACACACTTTAATGAAAGTGCTTTTATCAAAAAAGCACTTTCGTTAAAGTGCATCAAAAAAGGAAAAAAACCCAACATCACCGAACACACTTTAATGAAAGTGCTTTTATCAAAAAAGCACTTTCGTTAAAGTGCGTCAAAAAAGGAAAAAAACAACAAAAAAAGTGTTTATGCACTCCTGCACCCCCCATGTGGAGGTCTATACCCCCACACCCCCCTACTTTAATATTCTCACTCCGAGACCGCACTACAGTGGAGAAAAGGGAATTTTCCCTTATCCACACCGTAGTACGACCTCCGTACCAGGCATACTTACGCGAAAGTGCTGCTTCGGTGAAAAGCACTTTCATGTAAGTATGCTCGGCTGTTTGGGTTTCGGTGAAAAGTTCCTTCGGGGATCAGTACGGATCCCGGATCTTCGCATCCATGTTGAAAACATATAGTAACTGGTTTAATCCTATCCCTGTAAAAAATCTTGCCAGTGAATCCTTCATCCATTTATGCATGTAAACTAATAAATCTAAAGGGTTATTACATAAATGATATCAGTCTTCTGTTTGAATCTTTAACATAGAAGGTTATCGGGTCTCCTATGATACCTACCTTCTTACGTGTTTGAGACACGGATGACAAGAAATTCACCTTGAGAGCAAAGTTCAATAAGTGAATCTTGGCATCCACACTGAGAACACAGAGCAACTGGTGATACTAAATCATAACTCTTTGTAGTACATGGAGTTTCATCTACTCCACAAGTACTACCGGTTACAGGGGGAAAAAACAATGTGTTTTACTTTGTTTGAAAGCTAATAAAGCACTTAGTGAGTGCTGTTGCATAAGCCACAAGTAAATATAACTGGAAGAAAAAGTCAGGGACAGTTTATAAATGCTGCATAAACTTAGTTAAATAAGTTACAGATTGATATCTGTAAACTTCTGTGACCAGAATGAAAATATAAGGAAAGATATTTAGGGAAAATTGAGAGTGAATTAATGTTCCTTGCCTGAGACCTGACAGTAGCACTTAGAAGGTGTGTAACAATTCTTACATACCTCTGAAAGTGATATTTCAGTCAGGTCTTATACTACAGAAGCGCTTTACAGGTTTGTCTTTATTTTTTTATTTTTTATTTTTAAGTATAGTCTTGTCAATCCATACATTACAGTTCTTTATACCATTAAGCACAGTCTGCTTTTCTTCCAACAAATGTCAGGCAAATAACAGTCTAATATATATTATTACAAAATAATATATATTGCATTGTCAAGATTGTGCTTTTAGGAGTACTTATATAGCTTTCCCTTCCAGCCATCATTGATTTATTTATTTATTGCCATTTGATAACCGGGTAGGTGGGCTGGTCACCAGACTCTTTTCTGCCATAACCTGGATCTATATCTTAGCATAGGTTCATAGGTTCATAGGTTGGTACTAGGCTATCGGCCCTAGGGCCTATACAAGCCTAGCCATAACAATTCCCTGGCTATTTCATCCCACAATATTTACTTCCCTAGACCCCTGTCTAGCAGGGCGACTGACGTGATACCAGGGGTGAATTTCCTTTCTCCCATCCAATCATCAAGGTTCCTTTTGAAGAGGGCCAAAGAGGCACTCTGGTTGACATGTATGGGCAGTCTATTCCAGAGTCTGGGGTGTCTCTGTGTCAGGAACCTATCCCTCCAGCATGTTTTGTTTATTGTGATGGCAAGGTTTAGATCCCTGGAGCGTGTGGCTCTGAGGGATTGGGATTTCTTTAAGTGTAGCATGTCCTACAGCTCTGGGTTTGACATGGCCTTGTATGTTAAGCAGAGATCGCCTCTGAGTAGACGATATGTGACAGAGTATAGTTGGAGTTTTTTAAGGTGGTCAGTGTAGGGCATCTACTGTAGGCTTGTGATTCTTTTAATGAGATATTTCTGCGGCCTTTCCAGTTGTTGCAGATGACTTGAGAGGTACATACCAAATGGGGCATTGTATTCTATAATGGGTCTAATGAAGAATGAGTACAGTGGGACAATGACCTCCTTTTTTCTGGATGAAAAGCTCTTAGTGATGAGGTGTGCCACATAGAAGGATTTCCTGACTGTTGTGGTGATGTGGTTATCAAAGGTGAGACCACCGTCCACCTGTGTCCCTAAGTCTCTTATCACACTTTTGGTGTTTAGTGTACTGCCACCTATGTGGTAATTCACGGGTACATGTTTTTTCCCAAAGGGGATAACTATACATTTCTTAGCATTGAACTTGAGCCCATGGCTCTGGCACCAAGCATCTGTTTCTGTAAGGCCTTTTTGTAAAGTATCCACATCATTTGGGGATTCAGTAATGGCTTCCAGTTTGCAGTCATCTGCAAACTTTGTTAGCCAGAGTCCCTTAGTGTTGGCCTGTACTTTAGAGAAGTAGATGGCAAACAAGAGCGGTCCCAGGACTGAACCCTGAGGTACTCCACTTGTCACTTGTCTGGAGTTGGATTTGGAGTCGGCTACTTTTACAGTGTGGGTTCTGTCAGTAAGCCAGTTGGCTAGCCATCGAGTGACATATGGATTAATGCCCAGCTTAGGAAGTCTATCTATGATTCCAAAGTGGGGGATGGCGTCAAAGGCCTTGGCGAGGTACAGATAAGCTGTGGTGACCACCTCACCCTCATACATGGCTCTGGAAGAAGTCAATCAGGGTCAGGAGACAAGATCGGCCCTTCACAAACCAAAACTTGGTGGGGTCCAGTGTTTGAAGGTTGCCAGTGTATTTGTTTATAAGTTCCATGATAATACATTCCACGGCCTTGCAGATCAGGCTCATCAGACCGATGAGGCGGTAGTTCCCGGGATCCAAGGTGGATCCCCCCTTGTGGAGTGGGATAATTGTAGCTGTGTGCCACTCAGTGGGCATGAAGTCTGAGGTGAGGCTATGATTAAACATGACACTTATGTGAGGTGCCAGTTCATTTTGTAGTTCATGTAGTACACAGCCCGGGATGTCATTTAGTCCCATGGATGCTGTATTTGTAGCTTTGGAGAGTGCATTTTTTACCTGTGTGGCCATTATTATTGGAATTTGGCATTCTTCCATTATTAAAATGGGCCGTTAGAGGGTGAGAAGGGGGAGAAGTTGGCACATAATTGATCTGCCAGGATATTGGCAATGTCCTTGGGATCAGTATATTTAATGCCATTCTGTTGTAGCTCAGAGCAGATCTGAGCATGGTCATTTAGATTCTTGACATAGTTATAGAATGCCTTGTGGATGTCTTTAGAATCTTTGGCAATTTTATTTTTGTAACTAGCTTTGGAGGATTTTATGAGGGATCTCAGCTTCTTACTGAGGCTGGTAAGGGAGTTTTTTGCATCCAGGAATTTTCCTCTTTTCTGCAACAGTTTCTTCCTTTTCTTGTAAAGTTTGTTTATGGCAGGGGACCACCACATTTGCTTCCTTATTTTTGAGGAGAGCATCTTGGTTCTATTTGGGATGGCACAATTCATGCATGAGTGGATGTGCTTGTACAGTGCCTTAGTGCAGGATTCAGCAGTCAAACTTTCAGTTTGTCACTTCTGACTTGAGTAGCATGAAGTTGGCTTTGGAGAAGTTTTTTATGGAGGTTTCCTTACTGGGGGGTGGGATGTGGATGCTACGGGTGATTAGCTTATGGTCAGACCTGACCAGCGAGGGAGTGACCATAGGTGTGGACTATCAATTTCCCATGTTGGTAATGACCAGGTCTAGGATATTGGAGCCCCTGGTGGGACTATGGATTAGTTGATCTAGGGCATTGGAATTTATGAATTCCCAGAACCGTTGGAGAAAGGTGTTGGTACACAAGTAGTTTTCCCAGTTAATGGCAGGGTAGTTGAAATGACCCAGTATTAGGGTGTTTGGTCGTATCTTAATATTTTCCAGTATTTTTAGAAAGGTGTAGTGAGAATCTTGGGACATGGTGGGGGATCTGTTGCAAGCTACAATTTGGATTGCAGTCTTACCTAGTGTTAGTTGCACCTGGAGAATTTCAGACACATGGTGTTGGGCAACTAGCCTGGTGGTGTGAATTTCCTTGGTGAATATGTGCACTCCTCCACCTTTAGTGTTTCGGTCCTGGTTTGTTGGCCGAAAAATGTGGTAAGAGTTGTAGCCTGGTATTGCAGGGGTGCTCTCTGGAGCCTTGAACCAGGCCTCAGTTACAGCACAGATATCGATGTTCTCCATTTTTAGGAGTGCCTCGAGAGAGTGCATTTTGAGGTTTAGACTTCTATCATTGAGTAGCATTGCCTTCACAATTTGCATGCTTGTACCTGTTATGGTGGTGGTTTTATCCTTTGAACTTTGCCTAAAAAAGGCACTATAGGGGTGGCAAGAGCCTTAGCCAGTAACCTGAATCCCAAGGGCAACAGGTGCAGACCATCTCTGGCAAAGAATCATGGTCTGACAATCATGTCGTCCAACGCAGACATATACTGGATCCCCTTTGAATGACACCAGAAGCTTAGCCAATTGTTGAAGTCAATCATTTTGTCCTTATATTGTGGAATCATTCTGGGCAAAGGCAGGATGTTACTCAGGGCTAGGGTCATACCTGCCTGGGCCACATGATGTTTCTTTTCATGTAGTCCAGGGAGGTACATCTCAAGTCATTCACTCCAACACAGACAATGACAGAGCCATATTTGTACTTGTTGTGACTTGAGTGCATGCGTTATGTGGCGGATCCTGGCACCCGACAGGCAGATGACTGTAATTTTCTCCTTGTTCAGACTGGTGAGTGGGGCATCAGTGTGCCTGACTATAGAGTCACCTATGACTAAAGTGTTAGGTACGTTATCTTGCCTTAGGGGCTGTTGCTAGGTGGCACACTGGTTGTTGTGAGCTATGTGACACTTTGGTTGTGATTGGTGTTTGCGTTTCAGCTTCGGATGTCCTTGTTGCTTGGGCAGGTTACAGTTAAGGGCCTCTGCATATGTGGATTTAATATTGCTATGTGTGGGTGTTGGTGGTGTGAGTTTAGAAGGGCTATGCATTGCTTGAGGTGTAGTGCAGGTGTTAACCTTCTCCTCTTGACTGTCTAGCACAATCTTGGGTGGAGAGAGCTTTGCTTCAAGTTTGACTATGTAAGTGCATCTCTCACAGGTTGTAATGTTGAGTGGTAGGAAGAGAAGGTTGTCTGTGTACATGAGGCAATTACTGCATTTCCCCAGTATGCCCAGATTCACAAGGTGGAAAGGAGAAATCACCAGAAGCTGACCCTTGGATATGCCTGGTTTGGTGCTTTTTTGTAAAGTACAGGAGCTGTTTTCCTTTGCCTTAGCAAGGTACTTTGCAGTTGTAGGCTGTTTAGTGCCTATAATTAATTTCTACTTATTAACAAGGAGAGTTGAGTATTTGTATCAGTTTAAGGCTTCCTAGTGCTTTCCAGCAGGTATTAGAGCAAGTGCTAGTCACAGGGATGCTTAAAGGTAAGATGAAAAAAATGGTTTATGCTAAACACTGCAGTGTGCACTAGATAAGTTAGATGTGAAAGTAGGTAACTTAAGTTTTACTTGTCTAAAAAGTTAAGTTTTAGTGGTGAGTCACTATTTTTAAAACAGCAAGAATACAGTAGGATGGCCAATAAATTTAAATAGTTGAAGTGGAGTGATTTCACAAAATGATAATTTTGTGCTTACTCACACAAGCCAGTGAAAGCAGAGAGGAAATAAGATGTATGGTCAAATTAACATAAGAGGCAGGCAACTAGAAAGACAGTGGTATTTCTGCCTGACTCACAAGAGACAGAGCTGTGGTCTCTTTTGAAGTTTTAATATATAGTTAAAAGCAGAATACAAGTAAAACACAAGGTAAAGGTATATCAAATATTCAGACATGTGACACTAGTCAAAAAAGCAAACTATTTGCAATGCCGATAGAAAAAGACAGTACAATAAAGATTTACAGCAAACACTCTGAGAAGGCAAATATTTACAGTACAG